>NC_089142.1:2494852-2825616 GCF_009819655.1 Sylvia atricapilla | reverse complement strand
CAATGCCTTGAGTTGCTGTGGTCATTGTTGCTTTTAAACTGAGCATATCCAGGGTAGGGCTGCTCACTGCATTTATGGAACTGAGTGGCAGAAACCCAGGAACTGCAACGTTTTATTAACCACAGGGTCAGAGAATTGCTGAGTTTGGAGAAGCCCTCTAAGATGATGGAGTCCAACCATTCCTCCAGCACTGCCCAAGGCCACCACTTACCCATGTCCCCAAGTGCCACATCCACACAGCTTTTAAGTAGCACCAGGGATGGTGACTCCTGCTGTCCTGGGCAGCCCCTTCCAAAGCTTGCCCACTCTTTTGGTGATGAAATAATTCCTAATTTCCAGTCCAGACCTCCCCTGGCATGACTTGAGGCCATTTCCTCTTATTCTGTCACTTGTTACGTGGGAGAAGAGACCAACCTCCACCTGTCCACATCCTTCTGTCAGGTAGTTCAGGCTTCAGAGTCTCCTTTGATCCACGTCAGTTTTCTTGGATCACCTAAGAAATGGGATACCTGCCCGAGGTTGACTCTCCCTGCCCTTCAAACATCATCTGCTGGGGTTACCTCAGTAAGTTTCAGGTTTTTGGAGCTTGGGTACCTTTGGCTTTTTAATAAAAGACAAGATTGATAATAGAAATGCAACTTAAAGGCCTGACAAACCAAGGCTGGTTTTACTGAAAGTGGTGTTACTGGATTTCACAAAAACTTCCTCACAGGAGCAGGGAATGACCATGAAAATTCACCATCCCAGACATAAAATTTGCTCCCACATCCTTTTGCCCATGATTCTCATGATAACACAGAAACTATTTGCCCATCAAAGGGTATCTATTACTCTTCCTAATCATAGGACTAGAATTAGAAAAAGGAATTCCTGCTTTAAATGAGGCTGTTTACCCAGTTCCACGGTGTAGCCGTTATTTTTCCCTGTGCACTTTCCCATTCAGCCACAGCAGTGAAGTGTCAGATCCGTCTGAAACCTCTGGATTCAGTCAGCAAAGTCAGCTTTTGTCAGTTTATGATCTTACACTCTTTTTTTTTCCCCCCACGGGAGTTCCGTTACCTGATAAAGTTGTATCTCTTTGGGTCAAACCAGTGGGATTATCTAAATGAGGCTGTTTGCTCCTCCATCCTTCCCGACCCAGCTCTGCTCTGCCTTTGATGGGGGCCCTTCCTGGGGTGTCCTGCACTTGTTCCACCGTGCCTTTGGTGAATTAAAGAAGTAACTCCATGTCCTGAACGGTTCAGGGCTCAGGGTGACAGGGATAACCAGCTTTTGTGCACAGCTCCCTGTGATCCGTAATAACTGCTGGAATGAAAGGAAAGAACCACAAAGCAGCAGCAATGTTTGGTGTTTTTAAAGTAGTTCTGATTTAAGCGTAAAATACCTTTTTTTTTCCCCCTCTTTTTTTCTTTTTTTGAACTTTATCAGTTACTGAAAACAGTTCACAATGCTTGAAAGAGCCTTTCTGGCAGTATAGGAAAGTACCTTCAGAGATGTCAGGCCAAAGCACCGTGCAGCTCATTATCTTCTTTCTGATGGCGAGCAGAAAAGAGCACAGCTGGCCCAGGAAAAGGGGTTGGATTTGGGCAGGTACATCCTGATTCTCCTCCAGGTTCTTGTGCCATCATCTGGCATTTGTGGCTTTAAAGGTTCCTGAGCAGGAGGTGGTGTGTGTTTAATAGCCCACAATGGATCCTTTAGTCTTCTGAGGGGTTTTGGAGCTTGGCAAAATTTTCTTTAGGTTGGGATTTTTTGGTGGTTTTTTTTGTTGTTGTTGGTGGTGGTGGTTTTTTGTTTGTTTGGTTGGTTGGTTTTTTGGTGGGGTTTTTTTTTGTTTTGATTTTTTTTGTTTGGTTTGGTTTTGTTTTTGGTGTTGGTGTTGGGTTTTTCGAGGTTTTTTGTTTATTTGGGCTTTTTTGTGGGTTTTTTGGCTTTTTGCATGTTTTTGTGGGTTTTTTTTTTTGTTTTTTTTGTTTGTTTGTTTTTTTTTTTTTTTTTTTTTTTTTTTTTCCCCTTAATTTTGCTTTGTTTGGTGTCTCATCGCTCTTTTCTTTAGGAAGATTCTCACATACAGATCTTCTAGTGAGAGGTTCCCTGCTTATGGCAGGGGGTTGAATCTAGATGATTTTCAAGGTCCCTTTCAACCCAAACCAATCAGTAATTCTGTGAATTCTGAGGGCTTGAGACTGTTTTCCTGCAAATACTGAGGGTGGGGTAATTGCAGTTGTTTTATTTGGGGCTTTTTTGGGGGAGTGGAGGGGGTTGGTTTGCTGTTATGCAGATTCCTTTGTGCAATAGGGATTACTTGATCTTTGCACATAGTAAGTTATCCTGAAAAACTGAAACCAGGGGGGTGAGTTTCTGCCTCTTGCAGAGAAAGAAAATACCTGTGCAACAAAAACTTTATCATAGTTTAATTGTGGACACTCTTTGTCTTTTACTGAAGCAAGATACTGAATATTCCAAAGTCAGTTTTCCAGCTTCAGTGTGGTGTCAGTGTTGACAGCTGGATTCAATGATCTTTTTATTGGGTAATTATGTTTTGTGTGTATTGGACTTCAGGAATATGTATAGAGAAAATACTCTTGTGCTGTCAGAATTTTTAATGTGAATGTGTTATTTAGTCTGCAGTCAAAGGGTGTTTCAGTGAGAAGGATTTTATTGAATCCTGGGATGGTTTGGATTGGAAGGGACCTTAAAGCTCCTCTATTTCCAGCCCCCTGCCATGAGCAGGGACACCTTTCTAGAAGGTTAAGTTACATTTTAAAAATGCCTGCGGAAGAGCAGGGAGATCCTTCGGATCAAATCCTGTCTCCTACATGGGATGCTCATGCTGCTGAACAGAGGTGATTTTACACCACAGCTTCAGCAGCAAAGCTCCTCTCTGAGATGAGTCATTAGTTGTGGTTTCTCTGCTTTTTCTCATCTGTTACCACTTGGAGTAACTCCCTGCAGGCTCTGGGGAGAACTGGTCCCTGCAGATTTCTCTGCAGCAGGTTGTGATCCTGAGATGTGCAGTGGGGCTTGAGGAAAAATCCTGGAAGGGGGCAAGCACTGAGAAAGGAGAATGGGTGTTACAAGGAGATAGGTTGGCTAAATATTTCCTGGGAGGGTACCAAGGGGTGTAACAATGACTGATCTCAGAGGGGATGGTTTGAAAAGTGCAGCTTGTGTGTGATTTCAGCCTCTGGATAATGTGGTTTGGAGCTGGAAGTGCAGGAGCAGCTCAGGGAGAAGGTGGAGAGCTGGTGGATGAATTGAGGAATATCATTGCTTCTATAAGAGGCAGCATGAAGTCTTGTGTGGAGTTCTTCTGAGTTTGTAAGGGCAGGAGACAAAAGGGAAAAACAGTTGAATTCAGGATCATGAGAGTTTTCTGTGATTCTGCATTGTAGGAAGGAAAATTCCAAGCAGCTGCAGCCTTTTCATTTCATGCAGTTAATGGCATTTTCCCATTAAATTAATTTTTCTTTTTCAAATCACAAATGGATCTTTAGTATTGTTCACAGATGCTACTCAGTGCATAAAACTTGGATGTCTCTTCATACGACCATGGAATGGTTTGGGCTGGAAGGAACCTCAAAGATCATCTCATTCCAGCCCCTGCCATGGGCAGGGACACCTTCCACTAGCCCAGGTTGCTCCAGCCTGGCCTTGGACACTTCCAGGGATCCAGGGGCAGCTTCTCTGGGCAAACTGTGCCAGGGCTTTAGCACCCTCACGTTTTTCCTATCATCTAACCTAAATCTTGCCTCTTTTAGTTTAAAACCATTCTTGTATCTCACCTGAAATGTGAAGCCAAGAGCTTCAGGTGCCTTCCCAGCCCTTTGGAGCTCACAGACCCCAGCCTTGTGCTGCTAATCCACCTGCTGTGCCTGAGCTCTGAGCAGATCCCAGGGAGACTTTTCATCTCCAGCAGGATTGCAGGCCACAGACCTCGTGTTCTCCAGGATGTGAGCAGAGTGGAATATTGATTGGAATGCTTACTGTAGTTATTTATTGCCTTCATTAGCAAGGAAGAGACGAGAGACTATCACAGTGTATTAAGTTGTCCCAGAGACACCTGGATAGTAAATTATAAATAAACAGTCAACAGTGGAGTAGAACTGGTGGAAAGCTGGGATGGTCAATGTAAGGATCTACTAGCCAGCCTTTTTAAATCACTAATGTGCACATTCAGCGTGGTTATTACTTCCTGTGGCTGGTAATGCTGTTTTAGGGGACTTAAATGACTGGAGACATGGTCTGACTGAGCTAATTGAGGTCCACCTTGAGATGCCTCTTCTCTTTTGCACAGCACTGGGGCTTTGGATGGGTGTTTTCATAGGATTTAATCAGAGATAAACCCTCCAAAACTGCTATTTTGCTGGAAACATACCCTTCTAAGGAAAGGAAAGATTAAGCTAAAATGATAATATCCTTGGATTGATGATTGGCTGGAAAAGGGAGGTAAAAACCTGGGTAGAATAAGGGTAATTCCTTATTCTGCTCATTCCATTTCCTTCCAGTTTACCACCAAATAAACCTTTGTTATCCTGAGGGAGGTGACTGTGTATGTGCTGGTGTGGGCTTGTAGCATTTTTACCTTTACTGGTTATCATGGCTATCATGGTTAACTGTTGGAATCAATGATTTTACAGATTTTTTCCAGCCTTAATGGTTCTGTGATTCACCAGCACTCAGCTTTTACTGGAGCCTTTTGAACCCAGAACCCGCCCAGAGCCCAGTACTGCAGCTGTCAGGCCTTATTTTATAAGGAAAAAAAACTTAAATGGCCAAAGGGACCTCAGAAAAAACTCAGTGACAGAAGGACCAGTTGAAGACAGCAGAATTGAAAGTGGCCAGACTTTTTTGGTTGCTTTTATTTGTAGTAACTATTAAAAACCCCCAAGAAACCTACAGTTCTGATTTACTTGAAGCTGCTGTGACTCGTAAATAAACCATTGAGCGCTGTGCTCACAGCCTAAACCACTGGAGATGTGTTTAAAGCCATAAACCCCGTCGCTGCACTTGTATTTTTGTTTTAAATCCTGTTTGTGCAAGGCTGTTAATTTACACAGGGCTTTACAAACACAGATAAGACACTTTCCCTGCCCACATAACTCATTCTTAGAGGTCTGGGCTTCCTGAGTTAATGCTTTGTCCAGGTATTAGGGCATCCCTTCCTTTCCTTGTGTATCCCTGTGAGCAATCCTGGAGCCAGAGCCTTTTTGTGGACAGACATTCCTGCACCCAAGGGAGTTCTCATTCCCAGCTGGGCACTGGGCTCTGTTTTTTGGGAGTAATTTTGGGGTGGAAATTTCAACACCCAGGCTTGTAGGAGCAAACTCAGGCTTTTATTAATCCCCAACTCCTTATGTTTGTGCATCAGTAATACCTGAGTGTGACAAACACTGGTTGTGCATTTAATAATGACATTCCTTGGCATTTCCTCCTCGATTTGGGAAGGATCCTCTTTCTGTTGGAGGCACAGGGAGTTCAGGGCATCATAGCTTTTATCTCCATCCCACTGCATGAGGGATGGAGCTGAGGATTTCCTCTTGCTGGAGATTGCTGGTGGTGTGAAACACTTCAGGCAGCCTGAAAAGCCTGAGTGTTTCCTGCAGGAGAGTGTTGTGTTCTCCTGGTGCCAAATGGGTCAAAATCTCTGCCGTGGTGGTGGCAAACTGTGGAGCTGGCAGGGGAAGGAATAAATCAGGGAACGTTCTGGGGAGATGATCGTTAACCAGCATTCATGTGTAAAACGGCGTCTAGACATTCAAACACTGCTAATAGCCTTTGATTAACCATTTTTGTTTTGTTCTTGCTCAGTGTGTTAATCACTGTGATTAAAATGCTTAGCCACCATGGAGCTAGGCGTTGGATAAATTAGGAAGTAAGCAAATCCAAACAGATGGGGCAGGGAAAATTAGTGTCTCTGGCAGGGCCAGTGTTAGACAAGGCAGGGCCAAGGAAGATTTAGGGGGAGACCCTAAATAATCTAAGAAAAGCAAATTTACATTTGCAGTGGGCTTGGCACATCTCCCCACCCTGCTGCTCGTGTAAGGCTTTGCCTCCTCAAGCCTTTTTTCTCTGCCTCTGGAGCTCACCTGGCCTCTCAGGTCCCAGGATGCCACAGCCAGGTTTGGGATCTGCTCTCTCCTTTGCACAAGGACATCCCAAAATTCTTGTGGGGGGCAGTCCTCCTGCACATCCTTGCAGACAGGACTTGTGAGAAGGAACAGCCACTCAGTTCTGTCTCAAGACTGGCCAGATTCTGCTTATTTGTTTTTTTTGGGTTTTTTTGTTTTGTTTTTGTTTTTTGGGGGTTTTTTTTGTTTTGTTTTGTTTTTTGGTTTTTTTTTTTTTTCCTTTTTTTAACAGCAATAGCAAAGGAATTTTGAGGATGTTTAACCCCTCCACCATCAAACGTATGAACACCATCCTTCAGTGGCACAGTACTTTAAACTGCTGGGATTACAGCTAAATCCTTATCTGCTGCAGATTTTCAAGGAAGAATGAGGGCCAGAAAGGGTGAGAAAAGGCACCTTGCACTACTTGTAAGATCAGGAGCCTTGTTAGGTGTCAGATGCATCAAAATTAGCACCCTGTCCTGTCATCTCTAAAGAGAAATCACAGATAAAATAGGTGAGCACAGGGGTTTCTCTGTGGTTTGGAGAAAGCTGGAATTACCTGAAGTAGGAATCATCTGTGGAGGGGATGGGGAGACCACACTCACAGCCCTCTCTGTTCTTCCTTCCCCTTAATCTTGTTTTCTGTGTAACTCGTTTTCTGGTAGAGCTGTGGAAAAAAAAAAAAATTAAATGGTAGTTTTGGTGACAGCAGGCTTTGGCCTATTATGTGCTAGGATCTGTAGCTAGGATTTCCAATTTCCCCTCTAATCAAAAGGCTTCCTAAACCTTTCAGAAGTGCTCTCCTGGGATGACTGCACTCACAGAAAGGCAAGTGCTTTGTTTCTGCTGGTGTCAGTCTCTTCAAAAAGTACCTGAAGCACAGCACAGCCACCAGCCCAGTCCTGCTCCTCTCAGAGCATCACAGGGCTGGAGATACCCAGTGCACAACCCTTCATTTTCCAAATGCTCCAGCCTGAGTATGTGATGATCCTGGGATATTACAGTGAGAAAAGTTGGAAAGTCTTGGAGTTTCCTCACTTACAAGAAATGCTGGATTTAATCTGAACTGGTGTGGAGTCACTGCCTGTGTGGCACTTTTAGGTTAAGTTGAGTTTTGTTCTTGTATTTTTCTTGTGCCAGATGGGTTTTTACTCATAATCACAAAATCATCAAATGGACAGAGTCCCCGGCAGAAATCACATTTCATGATCTCTGAGGGTACAGTCCTCACTCCTGGTACTCTTTTAAGACCCCTAGGCAATACTAAAACTCCTTAAAAGTTAGTTCTCTGTTAGATTTTGTTTGTTTGGATTTTTTGCTTGTTTTCTGATTTTTTTTTCCCTTTTAATTTTCCCATCCCCTTGATTTAGTGCTTTCCCTCCTGTCTTTACATGATCTCCAGGAGAGGTTTAGGTTGGATATTAGGAAAAGGTTCTTCCCTAGAGGTGGTCAGGCATGGAACAGGCTCCCCAGAGAATGGTCACACCTCAAGATGGGTTTGGACAACGCTCTCATCCTCAGGGTGGGATTATTGATGTGTCTGTGCAGGACTAGGAGTTGGATTCCATGATCCTGGTGGGTCCCTTCCAACTCAGCTTGTTTCATTATTCTACCTCTTATTTAATAATTCTGATTTTCTTCATGACTAAGCACAGCACTTTTCAAGCCTCATAAAAAAACTTCACTGCCTGTGCCTCCCTCTTTACACTGGCCTTACTTTCTTGCTTTCATCTCCTTTTTTTTTTTTTTTCCCCCTCAGGTCATATGCCTGTATGCAGGAAAGCACAGATAGGGCTAAATAAAAATGTCTTTTATACCTGAAATGTATAAGAAGCCCTCAGACTCAACACTGTTTCTAAATATACCTGAAAAAGTTGGGCTTATTCAGCTCTCCTCTAAGGCGATTGAGACATGTGAGTCTCCAGCTGAGCGTGTTAAGCTCTGCACTGACCACACTTCCAAATATTTTATTTGCAGCGTGTTAAGGTTTCTTTAGCAAGTGCTCTATTGTTATTGCCAGGAAAATGCTGACATATATTTTATGTAGCACATCAGATGTGATCCAGGCTCGCTTTGCAGAGCTGAGTAGCATTGCTACGGCCAATTGTTCGACACAGCATTTTGCTGCGTTTCCTGACATGCTTAATAAAGATATTTTCATGATTCTGAAGGCAGCCTGAATGCCATTAACTGCTGGCTTTCTGAGGAAGCACAAATGCAGCTCCTAATGCCAGGCTCTGCAGGTTTGGCTCAGCAGCCATCAGGTACCACTCCAGAGCATGGGAAAATTGAAATAAAAAACACTGTGGCTGGTTTGACTCACCTGAGCTGCTGCTTTCTATCCTGCAGATTGATCTCATCCATGGATTAGGGTAAGGCAGAGCTGGGGGTGCTTTCTCAGGGATGGAGATGGAGGTGGTTGAATATTTTGGCACACAGGAGATCTGGCAGAGGATCTAAGGAAGACATCTCTGTCAGCCTGTATCAGGGTCCCTGTGATATCCATGTGTTGTCTTGGCAGAGTCCAGAGCCTGTAGATGTGCTGACCTTGCAGCCAGAACAGGAATTTGTTATTCCAGCAGAGCTGAGCCTTGTCATCACCAGTTTATCTTGGATTTAGTATTTTTTTTTCACTTATAGTCCACAGTGGATCTGTGGGGTGGGAGGAAAGAAGGGAACCTGCAGAGGAGTTGTATCTGGAGGTAAATCCTAGAGGGAAGGAGTGCCCCTCCCATGAGGAAAGGCTTGAAAGGATTGGGATTGTTCATCCTGGAGAAGAGAAGGCTCTGGGGTGACCTTATTGACCTCTCAGGAGGGGACCTCACAAGAAAGATGGAGAGAGACTATTTACCACAGCCTGGAGGGACAGGACGAGGGGGAATGGTTTCAAAATAAAAGAGAGTGGGTTTAGAATGGATATCAGGGAAAAAAATTCTTCCCTGTAGGGTGGTGAGGCCCTGGGATGAGTTTTCCACAGAAGCTGTGACTGCCCCTGGACCCCTGGAAGTGTCCAAGGCCAGGTTGGATGGGTCTTGGACCTGGGATAGTGGAAGGTGTCCTTGCCCATGGCAGGGGGTGGAATGAGAGGATCTGTAAAGGTCCTTTCCAATCCAAACCCTTCTATAATTCCATGGTTGATTCTCTGGTTCCTGATTTTCTGTGTGGTTTTGATGTGCTGGGAAAAAATAGTCTGGTGGTTGTATTTTAAGGGATGGTGTTGATTGACACAGAGTGACTCAGGATGTCTGTGATCACTTAGGAAAGTGCTGAACATCCCTGTGGGAAGGGAACAGGCTCACAGCACATCCCTTCCCACAGAGGAAGTATCTGTTCCTCAGGAACAACCAGTTTTTTCCAGTTTTTGTGGTTTTCTGCTCTGCATGTAAAGCCAGGGAATTCTCACCAGGAAAAAAAACCAAAAATGTTCGTGTTTAGCTTTTGCCACCCTGAAGACTGCAGGAGAGGAAAGAAGAGTCTTCTCTCATGACAGAGGTGTCCTTTTTGGCAGTGTGGGCTTTAAAGAAAACCAGAAGTACAGGAGGAGGATGGAGGCCAAGAGGAGGAGGTGGGATCTTCCATGCTCCCTTCACAGATCCCAAGGATGCCCCAGTTTGGTGAAGAAACTGAAGCAAGGGGTGGCAGAGAGTTGATTTGCTGCTCTCCATGGATCTGAACAGCTTCTGAGCAGCTTAAAATAAGCACTTGGAAGGTATGTTCCTGAGGAGGTAAATGGTGAAGGAATCACAAGCTGGAGCGTGGGGAAGGATACATGACAGAGCTGAGCCCAAGATTTGGGGCAGAGAGGGAGCTGGAATGGGAAAGTCCTGAAAGTGTCTGTACTATGGCAAAGAAGCCAGAAGAAGAGAGTGTTGTGGTCAAGTGAAATAAAAGGATGTCTAAAGTGTGCCACTTTTATTGAGTTTTCCTCGAATTTTGCACAGCAGGGTGGCTAAGAAGAAACAGTGGTTGTATTTATGCTACTTTCTAAAAAACTTGGAAGAAAACATGATTAGGGTTTTCCATAGTGATCTTTAGCTTATTTTCCTGACGTCCTGAATTATGAAATCAGAGCATCTGAATCATGAAAAAGCAGAGCATAAAGCACTGGATAATTAGGCTCGTCCGAGTTTTAGATTTAGATTGAATATTAGGAAGGAATTCTTCCCTTTGAGGGAGGGGAAATGCTGGCAAAGGTTGTCCAGAGAAGCTGTGGCTGCTCCATCCCTGGAAGTGTCCAAGGCCAGTTTGGACAGGGCTTGGAGCATCCTGGGATAATGGAACTCATGACAGGGGTTGGAATGGGATGGGCTTTAAGGTCCCTTCCAACTCAAACCGTTCCGTGATTCTGTGGAATTATTTGATCTTATTGTGGTGTTCTCCATGTGTGCAGGAGACACGGAGCCTGCCCTTGTGGCAATTTCTGAATTTCACCCATTTCGACCGGAGTTTTCAGTGCAGATTTTTCAAATCACAAATGATTGCTGGGTCCCTGAAAACAGAGAGGAGAGAAAAACCTGTTACAGGTCCCTGGAGTAAAAGCTGCCACGTTTGTGAGAGTCCCCCAGTGAGTTTACCAGGACACACCAATAATTCCAGTTAACAAGGTGGAGATCAGTCACAGGCTGGATTCAGTGATCTCAGAGTTCTTTCCCAACCTAAATAATTCTGTGATTTTTAATTTTTTTTTTCACCGAGTTCATCACCCCCTCTGCTCCTCTCTCTGTCCCTCTCCAAGGTCACTCCTCTTTTGCAGGTAAATCTTTGGGAGGAGTGATGCCATAATCTGATCCCAGGGCTCTGGTTTTTTCCTCCTGCAGCTGCCGATCGCAGCTCAGACTCCCGGCACTACAGGAGAGGGTGTGATAGATCTCCACGTGTTCCCTGGATCTATGGGAGCTCTCTGTGTTGGCCTGGTTACGGAGATTTTGTTCGATTGTGTTGGTTTAACTCAGTGGGAGGTTATTTGAGAAGGAAATGAAAGGCTCAATGAACAGTGAATGCTTGAAGAGGTGTTAAGAGGAAATTCCAGGCGTCTAAGCTTTAGGTGCTTTTGTTTTAGGAGGAGGTTTTTTTTGGCTGCCTTTTCAGCCAGCCGGGTTTTGAGCAGTGCAGGAGTGGGTCTGCAAGCACAGAGGAGGGGATAAACTCCTACAGGAGTGAGAATCCCGGGGGACGGGAGTTTGTGCAGAGAGGACCTGGGAGTCTGCTGGAAGCAGAGATGGTCTCGAAGAGAAAAAGGGTCCAGAGATGGATCCAGTTTTCCTTCGGGAGTCCCGTGACGACACTGGACCCATCTCTGGATCCTTTTTCTCTACGAGACCATCTCTGCTTCCAACGGGACCACATCTGCCACTCCAGGAGAGCTTACTTTTAGACTGTTTCCAACACCCTGACCAACAGGGTGCCAGGGTGTATTTCTGACTCTGTCAGAGTTTTCTAGAGTTTCTTGTTTGTTTGCTTATTCTTTTGTACTATAACATTTGTATTTTTAATATCCCTAGTAAAAAACTACTCTACCTATTCCCAAAATCTTTGCCTGACTACCTTTTAATTGCAAATTTTATAATAATTTGGAAAAGGGGAGAAGGGGGCTTATATTCCAAGGGAGACTCCAGTCTTCCCTGGCAGATACCTGTCTATCTAAACCAAGACAGAGTCACAACAGTTATGGACAGGAGAGTAGATACAGGAGACATTTTTAATGATAAGGGTGGTGGAACACTGACACCATGGATGCCCCATCCCTGCAAAAATTCAAGGTCAGAATTGATGGAGCCCTGAGCAAGTTTATATCCCTGCCCATGGCAGGGAGGTTCGACACAGAGATCTTTAAAGTTCCCTTCCAACCCAACCCATTCCGTGATTCTGTGGAGTTTTCACCTGCCTCAGTTGCTGCAGAGGATGATTTATGTCAGAGCTGTTGGGTGGCAGGACAGGACTTGACAACAGGCAGCCTTGTTCTCCCCACTGGGAGAAGTTATTCTATAAATCAGTTTTATCACCAAGGAGGGTTTCTAGAGGCCAGAATTCAGCAGGACAGGTCTCAGCCTGGGCTGTCACATCCCTGACCTGTGCTGGAGAGGGGAGAACTGCAGGTAGGTGGGGACAGCCAGGTGTGAATGGGAGCGTTCAGAGGGGCACATAATTCTCTGTGTCACAATATTGGGGACAAGCTCTTACATGGACAGAAATAATTAGGAATCGTGGTCATCTTAAGTAAAAAAGGAAGAGGTTTTATCCTTTTAGAAATTCTTTTTGTATCTTCCACTCTGCTTGTGTTCTTAATTAGCTGGACGTTGGAACTATTTTGAATGTATTTTTCTAGAAGGGGGAATATTTATATGGAAAAAATCTGATAGTTTAACTGTATTGAGTGTAAAGTACTACAGAAAAAGAAGACAAGATTGGCTGTTCTGAAATCCAGACTTCCCTGTTGAAAGTGATCATGTCAATTATATCAGAAGCCTGATAGCAGTGAAGTAATGAGGGGAAGATTTGATTGCTGAAACAAGTGTAATTTTTACAGCATTAAGATCTGGCCAAAACTTCCATTCTGAGGCAGTGAATTGCATTCTTATTAGACAACTGGGGTGTTCTCCATTTTGCTCTAGACACAGAAACTTGTTACTATTTAGGCCAAGTAGGTGAAATAATACCTCACCTACTTCTCACTGATGTGTAATTTCTTTCCAAGTTATAACAAAGCAGCGGCTTCCAAAATGCATAATTATTGCTGCTGATTTTTGCATGCTTGGGATCAATATACTGGAAGTAGTGTAAGAGTGGAGAGCTCCACTCTGCTTTAAAAGATTTGAGAACTGATCTAGACAGCGTGGCAGAGGCTGAAAGTGGAAGGCTTTGTTGGAGGAGGTGTTAAAACAAAGTGTTGACATCCTTCTCCACATCTCATGCAGTTCACTTCTCAAAAACAGTCCCTTCTTAATTATCTCTTGGATTTATTCATCTTTCCCGAAGTTTTTTCACATGATTAGTGAAAGGTGGTTGCATGTGCCTATCTTCTGTTCTCAGCAGGATGCTGGATTGCCCTTGCACTGAGCATCCTTCTCTATCCCTCATATAATTCTCCAGTTCTTGAGCATTCCCTGTTTAACATTTCTGCCTGGCTACGTGTGGGTTTTACAATTAATATCACAGCTGAAGTGTACTGGGAGATCAGATGATTTATAAAAAGGAGTATAAAAGTCTCATTTCATAAAAATAAATCTTGTGAAACCACGTTTGTAACCTTTAAAGTGAGCAGGAGTACTTCTGGAGAGATGGATTCTGTGAAATTACACTGTTAAGAGACAGAGGGGAGTCTCTCTCTTGGCTCCGGGGCACTAAAACTCAGCCCCTCGTCTTGCCATCACCTAACAGAGAACTGATGGGTGAAGAGCCAGCACATAATTCCAAGCCCATGGTGTGACACAGTTGAGCTGGGTTTAGTACAGGATTGTTTTGCCAGGGTCTGAACTGATGCACTCAGCTGGACCCTGAGGGTGGACTTTGGTCCAGCATCTCATGACAGCCCCAAAGTGGTGACTTAGAACCCAAGAGAAGCAGCCAGACCATCTCCAGAGGAGAAGGCAGACCTTGGTTCAGCTCTTGCAGTGCTGGTCACGCCGCAGAGTCTCCAGAGTGGTTTTGGCACAGGGGCAGCATCATCTGAGAGCAGTGATCCTTCCTTTATTCAGTGTTGGTGTGTCCCATTTGTGCCAGCTGCTGCCTCAGGTCCTGCCCCCAAAGTTCCCAATCTGGGGCAAGCAGCAGTGAACGAGGCCGGGGTACAACGGTGCTGCTTTGTCAGCAGAGCAGATTTGGGTGAGATTCAGCCACAGCAGCTGCTCCAAGGCAGAGCAGGTGGGAAATACCAAACCCTGCATTGCTTGAGGAGAGATGTTCGTGCTCTGCTCACCCAGGAGGAATCACAGAATGTCCTGAGTTGAGAGGGACCCACCAGGAATCCAACTCCTGGCCCTGCACAGACACTTTAACAATCCCACCCAGTGCCTGAGGGCATTGTCCAAACACTCCTTGAGCTCTGAGGGCCTTGGGGCTCTATGAGGTCGCAGAGGGGAAGTCCTGTTGTGAATTTATAATTCTAAATGGGTTAAAAAAGGCTTTGTGCCTTAGCACACGAGTGAGTAATGATCTAATTCCTCCAGCTCAGGCTGCAGGGCACTTTCTGGTAATTGTTCTCCACAGAGGGAAGTGGAAGGAGTGGACTGGTTCTTTTGCCATCTCCTGAAGAGTATTTGTCCCTTACAAAGGCAGCCCATCTTCCAAGGTGGGCAACTGGTCTGATATTGTAGGATCACAGGCAGGGACACCTTCCACTGTCCCAGGTTGCTCCAAGCTCCATCCAACCTGGCCTTGGACACTTCCAGAGATATGGAAGATGATTCCAGAGGAATTCTTTCCTAAAATATCTAATCTAACACGCCCTCCCTCTTTCAGTTTGTTTTTTTGATGGATTTATGCTCCAAGGAAATGCATCAAGTATATGGGAGAGTGTTCCCCTGGTCTCTGTTGTTATTTAGGTGAAGAGTTGATGGTAGCAATAATAGGAGGAGTTTTTAGGCCAAAGCGTTGAAAAGCATTGTTTGCACTGAGATCAGGGGAAAAAATTGCAGGAATTTAAGTAAATAGTTCCATGAAGAGAAAGAACAACCAGTAGACCTTTCTATTCTTGTGTGTTGGTATATTTTCCTCATTCCAGTAAAGTTCCCAGCTCAACCCAACTCACCAGCTGATGTCTGGTTTTTGCTGTTACTCTTGGATAGGGGGATTCACAGCTGCATTTCTCCTCAGGAGATGAAAACCAAAGCAAGGCAGCTCTGTGCTGGTGACAGCATCAACATCTTCATTGAAAGCTTCATTTAATGTTTATAAACATCAGGGATGACAGAAATGCTGTAACTTCAGCATTTAGCGATTTATTAGAAAAAAAAAATCGCAGTTAAGGCGCTTTGAGGCTGCTGAAACAGCAAAGCAAACATTTGTAAGTTTGTAGGAAATCTGTGTCACGCTTCTCAAGTATATAGCTGTGGGTAGGAGGAGAAGTGTCAACTTATCTCCAGGAACTAAAACATCCTGATTGTATCACATAGAATCAACCTCTCGAATTCATTCCTGCGCGGAGAAACCCAGTCACATGAAATCGGCCAGTTTTGAAGAAGGACTTTGAAGCTTTGTGACCACTGGCATTTGTGTCAAGCCAGGGTTATTTACAGGCTGCTGTGAAGGGGTTTAACTAATCACTGGCAGCATTATCCAGTTTTTCGTGCTTGGAGAGAAGAACTATCAAAGCCCTGAGTTTTGAGTGGGGTCGAAGAGGTTTTTCACTTTGAGGCATTGTGCTATAACCTCTGCTACAGGCACAACAAGGCAGTGAGTTCATCTGGTGCTCAAGATGCAAAAAAAGCAATATTCAGGAGGTAGAAGCAGAGTCTGGCTACAAGGGTGAAGATTTAAACATCATCCAGGCGTGTTGGGTTTGTGTTAGGAAAGCCAGAACTCACCTGCTGTTGATGCTTTCAAAGGGGATGCCAAGAAGAGCAAGATGTTTTTAAAGGTTGTGTGCTGTGGCACTTAGGGACATGATTTAGTGGTGGGCTTAGCAGTGCTGAGGGAATGGTTGGACTTGATAATTTTGGAAGGCTTTTCCAGCCTAATTGATTCCATGATTCTCTACTTGTGTGCCATGAGCACACTCTGCCATGAGCAAAGAGGTTGGAGACACAGAGGATAACTACAGGGCAGTCAGCTCCATTTTGACCCCTGAAGAAATCATGGGGTGAGTCCTCTTGAACAAACGTCTAGGCATGTGCAGGGAAAGACAGAGTTCCCCAGGAGCAGAGCCTGACCCCCTGACACCTCAGATTCCTTCATCAGAGCACAGAGACAGGGAATTGATAAAGTTGGAAAAGTCCTACCGGATCATCCAGTCCAACCATTCCCCCAGCACTGCCAAGGCCACCACTGGCCCGTGTCCCCAAGGGCCACAGCCACAGGGGTCTTTAATCCCTGCAGGGATGGGGACTCCACCACTGCCCTGGGCACCCTGTTCCAGTGCCTTTCTACCCTTTCCATGAAGAATTTTTTTTCCCTAATACCCTAATATCATATCAAAACTTCCCCTGACACAACTTGCAGCTGTTTCCCCTTTTCCTGTCCCTGTTCCCTGGGAGCAGAGCCCAGCATCCCCTGGCTGTCCCCTCCTGTCAGTGAGTTCTGCAGAGCCACAAGGTCCCCCCTGAGCCTCCTTTTCTCCAGGCTGAGCCCCTTTCCCAGCTCCCTCAGCCTCTCCTGGTGCTCCAGCCCCTTCCCCAGCTCTGTTCCCTTCCCAGAAAAGAGAAGCCACCATCATCTCAGGCTCTTGACCCCCTTTGCTGATCACACACAAAATCCCACATCCAGTTTTGTGCCTCACGAGAAGAACTTCTCTGAACCAGAAGGGATTCACCATCAGGCCGGCAGCATGGGGTGTTTGGACATAAAAAGCATTTATATATGCTGTAATATATTTCTATTTTCAATAAGATCTTAATTGCTGTGATAAAAAAAATGAGGCAGGTAAGGTGTCTCAGTGTATCATGATGTTGTCATGAGTGGTGCACTTGCAGGGTGCAAAAAACTGAGCCCACAGACAGCTCCCCCTTCCCAAAGTGATCCGAGGGGATTCTTCACTGCAGAGTTCAGGCTGAGAACACGAAGCATGTGTTCTCCTGGAGCAGAGCTGGCTCTGTTGGCAAAACTGTTACCAAGCATCTCACAAAACTACGGAGTGGGTTGAAATTCCTAGGTTTTACATTTATAAGGAAAAGCAGTCAAGTTTCTTCTTTTTTTTCTTTTCTTTTTTTTTTTTTTCCCACCAGCAACAGATTGCACCGAATCCGAATTAGGTGGCTGCCATCTGCTTTCACACAGGCTTGGAAAACAGGCCAGCCCTCCTCAGCATGGGTGGGGAGGGTGGGGAGTGTTTACAACTCTGTGTTTACGGGATTTGGGATTAATGTGCTGTTTTCTTTGCCTGAGAGAGTAAAATTGAATTAGGCTTTGAGCAAAACACTGAGCGCTACTCGCTTTCAGCACCACAGTGTAATTTAGAAAAATGAGCTGCTCAAATCATTCTCTACCAAAATATTCTGACCTTACCCAATCCAGTTTGGTGGTGTCATCCTGGGATGTGTGTTTTGACATTTTCTCTGCATTCAGTGCACTATAACAAACTCAGGTGATGCATTCTGGAGTCTCAGTGGTGCAGCAGAACCCCTCAGAATTTGGGGAGAAGAAGGAGAATGAGGTTTTATGGACTGTAAGGTTGGTTAACTGATTTTTCAGAGTAGGATGTCCATGTCATCATCTCTAGAAGCATTCTAAAACTGTGTGGATGTGTCAGTTGAGGACATGGTTTAGTGGTGAACGTGGTGGTGGTGCTGGGTTGGTGGTTGGACATGGTGATCTCAAAGGTCTTTTCCAGCCAGGCTCTGTGATTCTGTGATTTTATGATTCTGTGACTCAGACATCCCAGAGCCAATAAATCACAAGGTTACTTGACCTTGCTCCCCTATCAGGGCAGGTTGCGTCTGAGTCACACAGGTACATCTTCCAATTTCAGTCTTATTTGTTTAAAAAAGTGACAGCATGGAAAAATGATATTAACACTGAAGTCAGGGTCAGCCAGGTCCTGGAACAAACCCCTATGGGAACAAACCAGGGCTTGTGCCAGGTTTCTCCTGCCTGGGTGTCCTACATCCCTAGCAGCCCCTCATTGCTGGGCTTCTGGGGGTGAATTTTTAGGTGGTGACCCCCATCAGTGTAGACAGCTGAAGGTGTCACTCTGTGTGCAGAGTGCCTTGGGAAGCCAAGGGAAAAGCAGGCCTGAATTCCAGCGGTGTGACCCACAATGGATAAGGAGACTCCTGTAAGGAGCAGATTCCCCTCGCCTGGTTAATTCCACTTGACTTGGCTGATTTGACCGATTCCCCCTGACTTCACACACACAGGGGCTTGGCTTAGGCTTTTCTCAGCTGCAGGGATGAATCAAAGAGCTCCATGGCAGCAGGTGGGCTGGAGAGAGATTTTGATACCAGCGAAGGTGCAGATGCAGTAAAGGAAAATTTTGGATGGTTCATTTATTGGGCATTTCCGTGCCTGGTTTTAGTGTCTGACATGACAGTACAGTTCCCAGGTGCTGTTCAGAGGAGAGCTGAGCAGCTCCAGCACACACTGAAAACAGCATTTGCACAAGGCACGAGACTACAAAACATCTGTACTTGGATTTGCTTTGGTTTTTAACTTGAAATCTTCAGCTGGATCTGCCTTTCCACTACAGCTCATTTACGCTGCTGCTGGAGGAGTATAATTTATTCTCATATTTGCACTGCCAGGGTGGTTTTAAGTGGGAAGTGAGATTCAGACCTTCAATTTTCTGGTGGTTTCTTTGTGTTTTGATGACAGATGAACAGCTGGATGCAGTAGCCTTTAACCAAGCCCCAGAGCATCCCTTCATTGCTGTTAATTCACAGCAGAGCCTGCCAGACCTGTTGCAAATAAGTCATGGGAGGATAAAGCAAAGCAAAGCTCATTGTGTCTCAGAGCTGCTTTGTTCTTTCATTTGATAATTATCGTTTTAGTTTTAATTATTGAAGCTGTTGTATTCTGTGTTGTGTCACCCTGGGTTTGTGCACTGCCGTGGATGGGACAGCTCAGGAAGACAGGGAGGGATTCCTGCTCAGAACTCGCTCAGATTTACTCGTGTGACCTTTGGACACGGAGCAGGGTTGATAAATCTCTGCTGACAAGCAGAGAGGCATCACCACTTGGAATTTGCAAATGTGGAACAGCAGCAATTAGGGGAGAGTGAGTTTGTATTGCCAGAACTGGGGATTTATTTAAGGGAAGATGGATTCGGTGTGAGGTGTTGATGAAGAACGTTTTGTTTTTGCCCGGTTCCTGAAAAGCGCTTTTTAATAAATTGCTGATCTTTGGAGACCTGTAAGAAATACCATGGATTGCCTTTTATCAGCCTGTAATGTGCTTTCATCACTCCAGAGAAGGATGTGAGAGTGATACTGAGTTGGTCCCTGGAGAAAGGCAGGAGACACTGCTGACGGCTCCGGAGTTACGGCTGCAGCGAGTCTGCGTTGAAATGGAGCTTAAATTTCCTCGTTAGCACAAATATCTCTGTAACCTTATCACCAAAGTGCTGCTGCTCCTTTCTCACACACAGAATTACTCTTCTGTAATGCTACAAGTAATTTACCTCAGTAATACTGAGTCCAAAACAACTCCTGTCTGAGTTGTTATGATTTATTGCTTCTTGAGGCTCTTAAGATTGAAATGGCTTTTCCAGCCTTGAAACTCTAAAATGCCTAAATATTACACTCTGCCTTTACTACAAGGCAAAATCTGTGTGGGTTTGATGGCATTGAGATAATCAAGATGAGATGGTGGATGGCCATTTTGCAAACATTTTCTGAGAATAGCATCAAAAAAGTAACCAGATGTTAGAAGTGTTGTATTTCATGGAATCACAGAAAGGGACAGGGACACCTTCCACTATCCCAGGTTGTTCCAAGCCCCTGCCAGCACACGCTGTGCTTTTTGTCCGCCTTGTAACCTGCCAGCTCAGGGGTTCACCGCTGCGCACCCGTATTTTATTTTCCCATTTTAGTTTCTATGGCTGAATGGAGCCGAATTGGAGTTTGCCTCCGAGGCCAGTTTGTTCCCCTCCTCCTTCCAGCGCACGGCTTAGCGGGGTTTAAAAACTGCTGACGTTTTAAGGGCTCATTTTTGGGTCGGGCCTTTCTGTAAGCACAGCAGGGGGAGGATATTGTTGGAAACCAGGGGAGTGAAAGGGTTGCTGTGGCTGCAGGCTGGAGGAAAGGGTGCTCCACTGCTGGAAAATAATATTCTCACTTTGAGGTGCTTCTCCTGCCCCTCCTGCTTCTCCAGCCCATTGCAGCAGTGTTCCAGCTGTCAGGATGAGGGGTGTTACTGGGAGAAAAACGGGAGGAGCTTTGTAACAGGGCTGGGGGCAAAACTCATAGAATCGGAGAATGATTTGGGTTGGAAGGGACCTTAGGGATCATCACATTCCAACCCCTGGTGATCAGCAGGGACACCTTCCACTATGCCAGGCTGCTCCAAGCCCCATCCAACCCGGCCTTGGACACTTCCAGGGATCCTGGGGCAGCCACAGCTTCTCTGGGCAACCTGTGCCAGGGTCTCTCCACCCTGACAGCCAGGAATTCCTTCCCAATATCCCATCTATCCCTGCCCTCTGGCAGTGGGAAGCCATTCCCTGTGTCCTGTTCATCCATCCCTTGTCTCAAGTTCTTCTCAATCTCTCCTGGAGCCCCTCTAGGCTCTGGAAGGGGCTCTGAGCTCTCCCTGGATCCTTCCCTTCTCCAGGTGAACACCCCCAGCTCTCCCAGCCTGTCACAGAGAAGTCCCAACCCTCTGAAGTGTGTGTTTGCTTACATGGTCACTGAAACACCCAGGATGCTGGGAGGGGAGAAAATGAATGGCAGAAATTCCTGAAAAAATTGCAGGGGGACCACAGAGGAGCTTATTCTATTCCCACGTGGACACACAGCGCAGCGGGGATTTATTTTTTCCCAGCCAGGTGTAAAAGCGGGAGATTGTGTGAACACCGATCATTTCGGCGAGCGCATTACAAACACTCCGCTAATTCAGCACATGCTAAAATAGCCCGAGCCCCGTTAAATGCATGGTATTGCTGAGAGTCTTTATGTTGGAGCACACTGCCAAAGCAGTGGGTTCTCTTGTTGAAGAGCCTGAACAAAGGAGGGCAGTTATGTGCTCAGAGTCGCTCCAAGCAGCGAACAGAAATACCTTGGAGTAGCACTGAATGGCGTGCCTGGGAAAAGGAGGGCAAAGAGCCCTGCCTTTGTGGTCTGGAGCCCTGTCCTCATGAGGTCGTGTCAGGCCAGATCTGCTGGTGCAGGGAGGCATCTCCGCTAGAGCTTTTTAGAAGGGCACAGAGTGAAAAACGAGCGAGGAGAATGATTCACCCGGCTCTGCCTGGCAAGCAGGACCAGGGCCCTCGGTGTGAGGACATGAGGCAGGTTTGGGTTTGATTTTGGCAACCACAAAAGGGTCAAACAACGTCTGGCTTGTGTTTTTAGAGGTCAAGAAAGCCAAGCGTGCCTGAGTGTGACTTCACTCCTCAGCACACAGGCTCTGCTTGTGTTCTCCTGGGGGATTTCCCTGCATCCCACACAAAACTTGAATATTCCGAGACCCTGGACTGCTTCCATCCCTTGGCGTAGTAACATTGCAACAAGCACCAATTTTCTTGTTTTTCTCCCGTGCAATTGAAGAGTCAGAATCTGTGATGAATATATTAACATTCATTGAATTATAGAACAGATATTTAGCATTTTTCCTGAAGGATCCTAAAATGCTTTGCAGACACTTTCATGTATCACTATACAAATGCAGCTGCTTTTGCTTCATGCTTAGATGTAATTCGAGATGAAGGGAAAGAATTTGCTCTATCACTGAAGCACAGAATGGTTTGGGTTGGAAGGGGCCTTAATGCTCATCTCATTCCAACCCCTGCCATGGCCAGGGAACTTTCTGCTATCCCAGGTTGCTCCAAGCCTTGTCCAACCTGGCCTTGGACTCTTTCATGGATGGGGCAGTCACAGCTTCTCTGGTAAACTCATACCAGGGCTTCACCACCCTCACAAGGAAACATTTTTTCCTGATATCTCATCGAAAGCTACACTCTGCACAGTGTTTTTTACAGGAGGACACATGATGAGGATGAGCAGAGAATTTTGTTGCATAAACCCAAGTTATAGTGCATCCAGTGCTCCCCTTACACTTCTGGTGGCCTCAGGCTGAGAGGTGACATCTCATGAGCTCTGCTGTATCCACAGTCTGGCTGCACCATTGGAATTTGGAAGGTGCACAACCAGGTCCATATATCTTTGTGAACCAGCTGGGTGCCCCACCATACATTGCTGTGGGTTTGCATCCTCCTTTTCTCCTGCAGTGAAAAACTTACAAATATTCAGGGTGAAAGATGCTAAAATATCGATCTATTCTGAGGCTCGTTAAGAGAGGGGAATTGGGTGTGGGTGCTTCCTCCACTCTCCCAGCTCTGTCTCACTCCTGAACCAAGATTCATTTCCATTGGAAGTGCCCTGCTCTCTTCCCTCATGGATAAATGGGGTGAGAAGATTCCCTGAAGCTCAGTTCTGGAAAGCAGCTCCTGCCTTCCTTCACCTCTCCCCAGGGCTGGCTTTGCCCACTGCTGCTCCTGTTGCCCCAGCCCTGCGCAGGGATTGCTAATCAGCCTCTTGCTCATTAACAGCAAGGAGGTCAGGTTAACAGGCCTTTTGTTTCCCAGACTGGTGCTCCCTGGTTTCCACTTCCTGTGATTTTTTTTTCCTGTCTCTAGCAAAGCTGCATCCATTTGAAAGCTCCTGTTCCATCTTCCCCTTTCTTTCAGGTGTATTTGTGCATTCTTTTCCTCTTTTGTAATAAGAACAATCTCTGAGCTCTGCCAGGATCAGGATCTCTCTGGGTGATTTCAAATGCACTGTGAGAAAGATTTGGACCTGAAGAGACCTAACTTGTAAAATGCATTCAGTGGAAACCTTTCAAATTCAAAAGCTGCTTACAGTGTCCATGGTGGATGTTAAAGAGGCTGGATTCCAGGCTGGAAAGGGTCGAGCACCACTTTTAGAGAGTTGGAGCAGCTGAAATTGCTCTCAGTCCACAGACATCAGGAGGGTGGCAGCATCTGGAGAGTCTGGCATGGATTGCCCAGAGAAGCTGTGGCTGCCCCTGGATCCCTGGAAGTGTCCAAGGCCAGGTTGGGCAGGGTTTGGAGCAGCCTGGGATAGTGGATGGTGCCCTGCCCGTGGCTGGATGATCTCCAAGGTAGGATCCTTCCAACCCAAACCATTCTGTCATTCCATGAGTGGTGGCAGAGTGAGCTCCTGGCTGCAGTTAAAGGTGGCTGAGACTTCAAAATAACCTGAGGCAGAAGGGGAAAATTCAAGTTTGTGATACCCCAGGAGGTTTGGGATAACCCTTAAGTTTCCCTGTCTCCTGCAGCTCCTATGGAACGGTAACAGAGGTGTCCAGGGAGAAGAAAGCCATAAAGGAGCTGGAGCATGGTGCCACCACCCTGGCTCTGCTCCAGCTCTAGGCAAATAATTCACTAATTTTTAGCTTCAAATGTCACTTACTTTGCAGCCTGCTGCACTTCATGAAAGCTGCCGTTGAGCAATCCCAGCTTTCTTCACAGCTCCCAAATTTTGTAAACACTGTCACTTACAAAAGGCAAAGCTACTGGAAAGGTTTCTTTCCAAAATCACTGTGGGAATTAATTAACATTTGAGGACTTGGGTTCACTTCATTTGGGCTGATCTTGTCCGAGGGGGACAGATCCTGATGAGGTGGTGCTGGTGTGTCACTTGAGAGCAGAAATGCTGCCTCAGTGCCCTGTGCCTGGAATATGGTGACTTTCAAGAAAGGGTTTAAGTGTTCACATCCCTCACTGAGCTTTTTGGGGGACGGTTTAGACACTTCCATGTCACCATTTCGTTGAAGAGCATTGTGATTATTAACATCCAGTTCAGACGCCCAAAGGAAGCGTTGCTTTGAGGCTGGAATTTGTGTATTGGAGACAGATGGGTGAAGTGCTGAAGATAATCAGAGGTCAGCTGGTTAAGCCTTATTTTTTGAATAGCCTTGTTGGGGTTAGAGAGTGCTTTCTTAAAGCGTATTTACTGCATAATCTGTGCAGATGAGTGTAAGAGAGCCTTTGAAGGAATTAGTGAAATTCAGCTGAGACTGCTTTGCATTCAGGCAGTAGAGAGCTGCTGAAAACCCCCAGTGGCTGAGGGATCCTCCTCTGGTGACCCTAAAAACACATTTTAAACCTCCTTTTCCACCTGCCAGCCTGATCTGTGACCTCACCATGGCCTGACAAAGTGGAGTTCACATGAAATGTGCTCCAGCTTTTAAGAAGGAGTAGTTAAGATCACTTTTGCTCCAGAAGAATGATAGGAAAATGCTGACACTCCTCATTTTTTGAGGGAAAAATCCATATGCCACAGCCTTGTGTGAACAAATGTGTTATCTGGGCCGGATGGACAGAGTTAGCCAGGCGGTTAGGAGTCTGCTCACAGGAAGAATCTGCATCAAAATGTGAAGTGATGGAAGCTGGAGAAATCAGGCTGGAAAAAATAGCTGTTTATTGGGAGTGTTCCCACAGCTAATGCTGGGATCATGATCCCTCTTAATGTGCTGGTGGCGTGGAGTGCAGTGTCCCAGCAGGGCAGCACTTACTGTCTGTCTGTCTGTCTGTCTGTAAAGTCCTGTGGCATCTGTGACAGAGCCACAAGAGGTACTGATTTACTCCTTACCTCTTCTGGGAAGGAGCAAATAGCAAATTAATCAGGGCTTGGTGCAGTAACTTGTGCTGCACTGAGGAAAATCTTCTTTCAGGAAAAGGTTTCAGGTTTTTAGGTGGCAGGACAGGCTTAGAAGGAGCAATTTCAGCAGCTGGTGGTGCTTCTGAGGCTTTCTCTCCTCTCTGAGGTGATGTGGGAGAAGGTTTGTTTTTTTTTTTTTTTTTCATTCTTCACCCATGGAATAATCATAAAACTTAAAGAAGCATTTAAACCATCCTGATGCAGTTTGGGATAGCTGTGTGGATCTGTGCCAGGGGTTGAATCATGTCCTGAAGAAAGCAAATGGACACGAAGGATTTAACTCAGCTTTCCTCTAAAAGTGATGCTGCCAGAGGTGCTCAGAAGTGGTGGATGCAGCAGGATCTGTTGGAAGCAGGCAGATCTGCACAGCAGCTGTCCCATGGCTCAGGGTGAGGCTGCACAGTTGTCCCCATCGCTGGCTCCACAGCAAATCTGACAGTCCTGCTGCTGTTTATTTTTCCAACATAAAGCATAAAATATCCCATGAAGACAGGCTGGAAGCACTAGGGGTGTTCAGCCTGGAAAGAGAAGGATCCAGGGAGAGCTCAGAGCCCCTTCCAGTGCCTAAAGGGGCTCCAGGAGAGCTGGAGAGGGACTGGGGACAAGGGATGGAGGGACAGGACACAGGGAATGGCTTAAACTGAAAGAGACTATGTTTAGATTAGAGATTTTGGGAAGGAATTCTTGGCTTAGAGTGGTGAGGCCCTGGCACTGGTTGCTCAGAGAAGCTGTGTCTGCCTCTGGATCCCTGGAAATGTCCAAGGCCAGGCTGGATGGAGCTTGGAGCACCCTAGGATAGTGGAAGTTGTCCCTGCCTGTGGCAGAGATTTGGAGCTAGATGGTCTTTAAGGCTCCTTCCTGTCCAAACCATTCTGTGATTCTGTGGTTCCAGATGTGACAGGAGTGCTGTGGGCACCACTTCATTAACATTCACATCTGTTTTGACTTCCAAGAGTCTTGTCCCTGCTGAGCACTCCCAGAAAGCTTCAGGAAGCACAAGTAGAGACTTTGTGCTCAGCCAAAGGAAGATGGAGCACTCTGCATCCATCATCTCTACATGTTGGCTCAGGGTTTCTGGGCCATTTGTGGCCCTGGTTGTTTTACCCTGCTGCCAGATTTCAACTCCAGCTTCTGGAGCAGTGGATAATCCAGCCCTGTGTGTGGAGTTATGAGGTCAGGAGGAAACCAAAGCTGCCAGCAGGACTTGAGCAGTTTTTAGCCATGGATCCTCCAACCTCAGAGTGTTGTCCTGTTGCAGGAGGTGTGTTCCTGTTTTCTGTGGTATCTCCACTCCTGGCTTGTCCCAGGGACATTTTTGCAGGACATTCCTGTTCTAGTAGGGCATCCTGAAGAGATGTGTTTCCCTCAGTGTTCCCAGGACAGATTTCCTTATTCTGAATCCTCATATTATGAGTGACCAAAAAACAATACAAACCCTAAGTGCTGGTTTGTGTTTACTGCTTGTTATCCTGAAATTCCTTGCTGGGATACTGCTGCTGGATCCTGCTCTGAAAAATGCTCTAATATCAACAGTGAGCAGCTAGTTTTGTCCTTTGTAAATTTAATTTAGACTTTCAAAGGGCTCTCCCTTGACCTCATGAGTTTAGGGGAAGCTTTGTAGATGAGTGTTCTCCTGTTTTCCCTGTCATTGTTCCCAACTCAGGTTTATCAGCAATCTTTCCCAGATTTTCATTAAAAGCACCAATGCCCTGGTGTATAATACTCAAGTTAAATCCAGCTGTATTAATGTCTTATCTGATTTCTCATGCACAATTTTGGTACCTAGAAGAGAAAAGGAGGATGACCTCCCTCTAAAAGGAGTTGTTCATGCCATGAGAAGAAATAGGAGTACGGATTACAACTAAAATTTTACTTCTGAAGCACCAATCTGTGTTCATGGAATTGGTCTGTTACTGCTCCCCAAGGCACACTGTGAACTTGTAATGGAGCCACTGGACATAAATAACTGCTTTAAGCAGTTTAGCTGCAAGTGTGGATCCTCACCTTTCCCCTTTTCCCTTCTCTTGTCTCCATTCCTGCCTCCTGCCTGGCACTGCAGTGATTTGAAGGAGTTTGTATCTTATTTCCACGTGGCTGCCTTGGAGATCTTTTTCGACCAACTTCCCTCTGGACTCTCTACAAACATTAAAAGATGTTTGAAATTACTCAACCTCAACGGTGCTTGAAATTGAGCCATGTTCTGTTGTGTCAACAAAGTGCTGCAAGTGCTGATTGTAGAGGCTGGAATAAAGGTTTCCTGCTCTGGTGCTGCTACCCACAAAATTCCCTTATTAAGTGATGTTTCCCCACCTGGGAGCTCAGATATGCTGCTCTGGTTGCTTATTTGTCCATCTTCCTTTATTTTATTTAGATTCTATAATCAATGAACAGATTGAAACAGTTCTGCTATAAAACTTCCACTCCCTGCCATAGGCAGAGACACATTCCACTGTCCCAGGTTGCTCCAAGCCCCGTCCAGCCTGGCCTTGGACACTTCCAGGAATCCAGGGGCAGCCACAGCTTCTCAGGGTTACCTGTGTCTCAGCATCCCCATAGGGGAGAATTTCCTCCTAATGTCCCATCTAAATCTCTCCTTCTCCTCCTTTGTCCCATCCCTTATCAGCCTGTGTAAAAAGTCACTCCCTTGTTCCTTCCCTGCTTGTTTTCTTTTGTGTGCTTGGATCTACTCAATTATTTGGGGAAGAATAAAGGGCTTTGTGGGTTATTTCAAATTTGTGATATTACTTGGAGTCTGAATAATTTCATGGCACCCTGTTTGTCAGTGCTGGTTTTAATTAGAGCAGAATGTTTCAGAGGTGGAAGAGTATTTCCTCTTCTTCAGACTTGTGTTGCCCATGAAATACATAGAAAAGGAGCGGTGAAGTGTAATTTATCCAGTTTTGGTCTCAGATGGTGTCTTCCCTGAGCAGCCTCTGCTCTGGAGCCAGGCTGGGAGAGATGGGAATGTTCACCTAGAGAAGAATAGGCTCCAGGGAGAGCTCAGAGCCCCTTCCAGAGCCTAAAGGGGAGCTGGAGAGGGACTTGGGACAAGGGATGGAGGGACAGGACACAGCGAATGGCTTCCCACTGCCAGAGGGCAGGGATAGATGGGATATTGGGAAGGAATTCCTGGCTGTCAGGGTGGTGAGGCCCTGGCACAGGTTTCCCAGAGCAGCTGTGGCTGCCCCTGGATCCCTGGAAGTGTCCAAGGCCAGGTTGAAGAGGGCTTGGAGCAGCAGTGTTTGTTGAGTGGTTTCCCTTCCCATGGCAGGGGTTTGGAGATGATTTCTAAGTTCCCTTAGAAAACCTTTATTTTGGGAATACTGCATTTCAGTGGGTGCAGTACACTCATCACTCATCACTCTCTGTGTCTTTTCTGGCTCAGGGTTTCCTCATTCCTGCAGCAGCTTTGCTGTTTCGCAGTAAATTCCTGGTCACAGCCCTCTGTCATCTGGTGTCTGAGGGCATCCTTTAAGCTGAGGTGAGGATTGAGTTCATTTTTCAGTTCAGAGAATTTCTCTGCACTCGGTGAGCAACGAGCTCTGCTGGTGCTGGATCAGATGTTGAAAAACTTCTTTCCCCATTGATCCCACCTGACAGTGAAAACAGCAGATTTCTCTCTGTGTCTGTGGTCAATATATTTCAAGGGCCTGGGATTCCACAGTCAAGTCCTGTGATAGCACTGGAGCTGCGGATTCCATAGGGGGACGTTTTGTAATCTTCCAGTTGGGATATCCCAGGATATCCTCACTTGCTGTGAGAGCCAGACCTAACAAAGCCTGGTGCCTTGGGGCTTCTGTCTCACAGTTGGCTGCTCTGAGACCCAGAGGGAAACCTCAGAGAATTGGTGGAAGGTTTGTGTGCCGTTTAAAGGGCTCTCTTCTGTGCAGATCCTTCCGTGCCTGAGAAGGGAGAGGTTCACACTTCCTTTTTTTCCCCAAGGATGAGCGTAGAGGAGGATCCACCATTCAGCATCAGCATGATTTTGGGGGATTTGGGGCCTTTTTGTTCTATGGGAATTCGAGGTCTAGAGAGGAAGTCCTGTGAGGAGCAGCTGAAGGAACTGGGGGGCTCAGCCTGGAGAAGAGCAGGCTCAGGGGGATCTTCTTGCAAATGGAGGAGACCCCCCTAGAGCTTCCTGTTTCTCCTAACACTTTGCTGAGAGAGGAGATAGACTGGAAATCCCAGAGGATGTGTGGATGTGGGAAGCTGAATGAAAGGGATGTCTAAGGAGGGCTGAAAAAAAAGTGGGTTTCAAGTGAGAACGTGGGAAGGGATGCTGGCTTGGCTTTGTGAGGAGGTTGTAAGTCTTAAATATTCCCAGTTCCCGAAGATGTTTGAGGAAAAATTAATAAGGGAAAAGAACGGCATGGCAAATACCTGGCTTCTGAGCACATGCCCAAAATGTGCCAGGGGAGATGATTCCTGCTGAAAGGGGGGAACTTTGCAAAAGCTTTGGAAACAGTAAAAAAAAAATTCAATTAAATATTTGTCGAAGGACAGCAAGACTCAGTCCTATAACAATTGCAGGGATTCAGGAAAAACTTCCAAATGCTGCCTTGAAGAGTCACCAGAAGTATTTAGGAGAGCAAGTCACAGACCCCTGGAGGTTTGGGCATATAAAATGTTGTCTGTGCTCCAGACTCTGCATGGAGATACTTACAGGGGGGTGTGTGCATCCCTGCCTGTTTTAAAAATTATCCACATTTTCAATGTGACTGTCACTGTCAAAAAGAGGACGTAAGGAGCTTGAGGAGATAAAGGTACCTCTGCCACGTGACAGTTCCTGGTATGTGAGGATCATGGAATCACAGAATATCCTGAGTTCAGAGGGATCCATCAGGATCATTGATCCAACTCCTGGCCCTGCACAGACACAACAACCCCACTCTGTGCATCCCTGAGAACACTGTCCCAACTCTCCTGGGGATCTGGCAGCCTTGGGGAGATCCCATTCCCTGGGGAGCTGTTCCAGTGTCTCTCTGAGGGGAGAAGGGAAGCTCAGTGGTACCCACAGCTGTAACTCTGTGGTTTCCAAAGAGCTTTAAACACTCCCAGCAGCTGAGTTCCCTCTCTCCCTGTGCCATCCCCCTTGGAACGTGGCATTCATCTGAAGTATTCATTAAGATGGAGAGTTATTTGCATATTATTAGCATTATTACATGGAAATAAAGCTGCTGCTGGTTCTTCCCTCCCTCCATGTATCTTTCATCACCCGCCTTTATAAGGCTCTGAATCCTGTTTGTTGTGTGACAAACTGGGCTGATAAATCTCGTTACTCACTTCAATGACTGGGAGACTCACTGCACATTACTGAATTTGGTGAATTATGTAATAAATGCATAATTAAAATTAAACCCAGAGCCTCTCTCGGAGCCTCAGAAAACGCTGTTTGTGATGAATTATGGAGAAACGTACATGGGTATTAAAATTTAAGGCTAATTTTTTTGGATTTATTTTCAATCAATATTTAATACACTACCTATAAGTTCCTGCAGACCCACAGCTAATCTGTTGTTGTGGCTTTGCTGGAAAGCACAGAAAGTGTCTGTATGTGTGTAGAGTGAGGTGTTTATTTTCATGGGGCTTCATTGCTTAATATTTGATTACAGAAAGGAAAACTCCCCTGAGCACGATGTGCTCAAAAATTTTTTTGGCCACGGGAAGTGTCTGTGAGGAGTTGAGTTTTGCCCAAGTCTGTCCACACTTGATCACCTTTGAATATTGCCCAGGGAAGCTGCCCCATCCCTGGAGTTGTTCAAGGCCACGTTGGATGGGATTTGGAACAATTTGGGGTTATGGAAAGTGTCCATGCCCAGGGCAGGGAGTTGGAACAAAATTAACTTTAAGGTCCCTTCCAGCCCAACCCGTTCTGTGATTGTGGTTTACTGGAGGAGAATCACAGTAGTAGGAAATAATTTACTCAAATAAAGCACTGCTTGGTTGCTCACTCATCAAATTGATATTAGAATAAACTGAAAATCTTTCCCCCGATGAATTTCTACCCTCCTGGTTCTTACTTCAAGGCAGCTGCTGTCAGGTTGAAACTTGAGATATGCTAAAAACTTCTTCTCTCTGTGCTTAAAACAGGTTTAAGAGATATTTTCCTTAGAAAGAGAAGCGATGTTTTTCAGGCAAACAGCCTGCAAGTTTAATTTTGAAAGGTTTGTGTCTTAAGTAGCAAATTGAATAGAAGGGATTTGATTCCCCTAAATCCCCGATTCTAGAGAAAGCAGCTTGAGATCTCAGTAAGAGAATTAACACATGGGTTAAACTTACAATAAGAAGCAGGACTTGGAAAATGCCTATTCAGATGCCGTTAAGGAAATAATAGGATTAGTTCTTGTCGTGTCACTGTGGATTCCTCAAACTGGGGGCTGCTGACACACAGCCGGGCTGTGTGGCTGGTCTGGCCGTGAAATTGGGGACAATGACAATAAAGATGACTTTTCTTGGAGGCAAATTCCTTTGAACGTTTAAGCTGGTGCTTGTGTACACACACGGGGCAGGTAATTCGGGATGACAAAGGAGCCCCCTAATAATCCCCCTCCCTCCCCAGATGTGCTGTTTGTGGCTGAGGTGATGGTAATTGCAGCAGGGTAAGTGGTGAACAAAGTCAGGACTGCACCGTGGCAGCGTGTTTTCAGTCCCTGTAAGCAGATTTCTGTTCATTTCTATCATCTGTTGCAAACACAATGTGGTTTCTTACCTGTTATTTTATTCCCTCTGTTCCAATGTATATATATATTTTTAATGTATATACATTATACCCGTCGTTTAAGATAAAGCGTTTTTGTCCGCTGTTTGTATTTATTTATTTGTTTTCACCATTCATGACAATTCAGAATCCTGCAAAAAAAAAAAAGCATTATTTTCATTTTCTTCTGTTTCCCATTCCATAATCATCCATGTGTGTCTTTGTTTTTAGCTTAAACCAAAGAGAACGAAGCCTTAAGGCAGAATTGGGGTTATTTTGACATCACCTGATTCCATCATAGAAGGAGCTGTAAGAGACCAGCGCTCTGGAAAACTTCCAACAAAATGGTAATGACTCAAAGAAAGGCTTCTGTTGCGCTGTCAATCTTCTCTTCTGGTCTTCAGACACAACTTCTGCTGCTTTGCAAAGCTTCTCTTTCCTTTTCCATGGGGTTTCTTCTTGCAAATAATCCTGGGTGTCCTGTAATTCCCCCCAGAAGTGCTTTGGGAGCAGAGGGAAGTTTAGGCAGCATTGTACAAATTCCATGAGTGGTTATGGCTGTACTGGAAGTGTCCAAGGCCAGGTTGGACAGGGCTTGGAGCAGCCTGGGATGGTGGAACGTGTCCCTGCCTGTGGTAGGGGATGGAACTGGATGATCTTTAATGTCCATTCCAACCCAAACCATTCCCTGGTTCTATAATTTTGTGATTCTATGATTCCGTAACTAAGAATGAAATAAAGTTCTGTGTTGACAGGTAATTGGCAAATGTACCAAATTTCTCAGGAAATTATCACCACAAAATTTATATATAATAATGTAATATTAACACCAATGGAGGAAACAAGCTGGGCACGTGCTCAGGCTGATATTTCCCTTCCCGTGTCAGAGCATTCCCAAACACTCCTCAAGCTGGAACTTAAGGAAGCAAAAATTAAAAAAAAAAAAAAAAGCTGAACAGCTTTACAGCTTGGTCTCTAACAGAGAGTATTTGCTGTGTTTTGGCACAGGATTTATTTAGGGGGTGTGTATGAAACTTGGAGAGAGCTCTCTGCACATTTTGCAGTGGCAGCCGCTGACGCTGCCTCGAGTTGCAGCCAAAGCCAGGCTGGTTTCAGCTCCATGTGTGTTTTAGCTCAGTGTTGCACCATACTGGAGTCATCTTGTAAAGCTGAATGATTTCACAGATTTGGAGATCAGCAATACATTATCTTATTCAGCTTGCAGTTTAGGATTTTAAAGAATTAATTAGAAAAGCTGTACTGCATGCACATGCGTACATACATCTAGTTGTATCAGGTTACTGTACCTATATTTTTCTTATCCTTGGACTGTTCTTGCTTGAAATCCTTCATTCTGCTCCCCTCTGAGCTGTTCCTTTGTTACTCACTAACAGGAGTTGCTCTCCTTTAACAAAAAGTGCTTATCCCTATTATATGTCTTTTAAAATGTGTCCATTTAAATTAATATTTAACAGAGCAGAGACATGTCTGTGGTATAATGTATCCACTTATGGCTAATCGTTATTTGAGGTGACTGAGCCTCTTTGTACTTAATTTTTTGTGCTTTTTATCCAGCAGAGTCATTTGTAGATTGCAGTGTAAGAGCTGATTTACACCTCAAAGTAGACTATTTCTCCTGGAGCTCTGGGTTTATTAGTTAGCAGCAGCCTTTTAGCAGCACAAAGAGAACACTGAGTGTGGAAGGATCTCATCCCAAACCAGAAATCCCAATTCCTGTCCCAGTTCAAGGCACCCACCTGTACAATTATTTTCTTAAAGGCTTTGGAATGGTTAAGTTACACTGCTGGGATTTTTTATTCCAGCTGACTTCATTTATCTGTTCCTTCACTGAAAAGGGTGCTCAGGCACTGGAACAGGCTGCCCATTGTGGAATCACCATCCCTGGAGGGATTTCAAAGCCATGTGGATGTGGCACCTGGGGACATGGCTGTGCTGGGGGGAACTTGATGACCTGAAAGATTTTTCCAACCTTAATGATTCAGGGATTCCAAATGAGGTGCCCAGTCAGAGCTGCTGGTCTTGGCTCTGTCAGTCACTGACACTGCCATGGGTCCTCTCCTAGAAATCCTGACCTTTTGGCTCCAGCTTTGACTGGATCTGCACCTCAGACACTGAACCAACCCACTCAGCCTTTGGTGGGATGAGCTCTGCCACCCCATCAGGGATCCCTGGTCTTTTTATTTCACCATTTAAGCTTTAATTGATCAATAATGCTTTAGTTAAGATTTGGGCATTGCTATTTATTTAATTTCATTCCTTTTTTTTTTTTTTTTTTTTTTTGCTTGTTTGTTTTTTAGGTCTGGAAAGTTTTTATGAGTGATGAGATGTTCCAGTGCTTGGATCAATCTGGTTTTTTTAATGTGAGAACGAGTGGGTTTTTTTCTTCCCCCTGTTGTTTGGTTGGGTTACTTTAAGTTTCTAGAATTTTAGATCAGCAAAGCTAATCCAAGTATAGAGACAGAGAATCATGAAATCAGAGTTGTTTGGGTTGGAGAGGACCTTAAAACCCATCTTGTTCCACCCCTCTGCCATGGGCAGGGATACCCTGCACTCTCCCAGGTTGCTCCAAGCCCCATCCAACGTGGCCTTGATATTTCTAGAGATGAATGAGATGATTTTTAAGGTCCCTTCCAACCCGGTCCATCCTGTGATTTCCCCATTTTTCTGAAAGCTCATCAGAAATAACTCCACTCCGCAGACTTTCTAACGTGCTCTGTTCTCTCTCAGCCACTGCTGAGCACTCTGACAGAGCAGGGCTTTAACTCCCAGCCTGCTGTGTCTCCCGAGTTCAGACATCTCCGCAGAAGATTAAGCAAGTTAGAGAAATTAGCTTTGATCCCTTTCTGCCAGCATAGGATTATTCCACATCACACTGGGTTTGAAGTTCACTCCTAATCCAGTTTTACATGGCCCGGGGGACCCGGCTCCTCCTGGCCCCGAGCTGCAGCCTCTGATTTAGTGGCATTTCCTTGATGCTGAGATTCAATTTGCATTCCCATTACTGCATCCCATTGCATCCTGTGCCATCCCAAAACTGCTTCCTGGGATCATTACCCTCCCCGAGCTGTTTTGAGTGCTCACTACATACATTAAGAGGTATACATCGATGTATATTTAAACCACACCCTTCTTGCAAACAGCTCTGGTGTCCTGCGTGGAGGATTTCAAGCTGTAGGAACAAATTTACATACAGAAAGGGTTTGGAATGTCCAGCCTGGATCTTTTGTGCACGGAAACAACTGGTGTGAAATGAAATTCCAAGAGCCACCTGTGCAGAACTGATGCTGATCATGGCAAAGTAGAACGTCCTGTCTCCATTTTCCAGAGATCTAGTGCTTGGTCCTGAGGGCGTTTTTTATCACACTACATTTTATTTATGATATTTGTAACCCCATAAGTTTTCTTCCTAATAAATTTCTTCCTAATAAATTTTTCAGGCTGAAAAAAATCCTTGTCTGTGATCCTTTGAAATGCCTTTTTACAGGCATTCGGCACCCTGAATATTTTCTGCTCACACACACACAGGGCATGGGGGTAGCACAGCATTCCAGCCAGGAGCTGTTTGAAGTCCCCGAAGGATGCATTTAAAAGTGACATCGTGTTTTGCTTGGATTGGCAAAAGATCGGTTTAGCACCTGCATCGCTCCCAGAGATTTTTCAGGAAGTGCCTCCTGGAGCAGAAAGCACTGGATATGTCAGAAATGGGGTGAAGAGTTACAGTTTCAAGTTTCTGAGAGTGGCCCTGTTTTAGAGGTAAGCCCAGGAGGTCCCAGGATGGAATTCTCCTCCCTGTTCCTGCCCTGTGCCTTCCTTTCATACACACCTTGTAACAGTATTTCATTTTTCTTCAACAACACAGCCTTCATAGAAGGAGAGAGTTTTTAACACTCCTGTTACATGGTTGGCAGAGAATATCTCTGTTTTTTCCATGCTGAGTTGCTTGGATAGCCCCTGCTCCTGCTTTTTCCTTCGCTGGCAACAGCTCATTCGGAACCTAAATCCATCCCAGTGGTATTTAATCATGGAGTCACAGAATGCTTTGGGTTGGGAGGGACCTTAAAAATCATCTCATTCCAACCCCTTGCCATGGACAGGGAACCATCTTCCTCCCCCAGAGCTGTCCTTGGCAGAAAAGCACCATTAATCCTGATGGGAACCAGCAAGTCCAGGGATTTCACAGCACCCCTGCAGCAAAGGTGGTTTGGAATTGTCCTCCTCCATCCTAACAAGGCTTTGACCATACCAGAGCACCCTCTACAAAAAAATAAGATTTTTTTTTTAAAGCAGATCAGCTCTGGAAGGTCACAAGGCTGTCAGAGTGACTTATCTGCGCTCCTCTGGAAATGGCATTTCTGGAAGGCTGTGGCGGATGCTGCTCTGGCAGTCTGGGCTGAATCCTGCGGAAGGGCTTCAGGAGATCCATCAGATGCCCTACTTAATTTAAAATGTTTGGAGTTTTATTTTATTTTTTTTATATTTTTGTTTTGTTCTCTTCACTGTAGTAAAATTATTTTTACGACCCTTCGGGTATTACCTGCTTTTATAAATCTTTCTATAATTAAATTTCCAAATCCACCCCTGAGCTGGTGATGTGTAAAACCTTGCAAACGGGACCCTTTGTGTGTTAACCTATATTTATGTTACTTTTATTCCTTCTGGCAGTAATTATCCTGGCTCTAGGCCTAGGATTAATCTATAAGATGCTGAACATGCTTGAATTTTCCCCCCCCCTCCCCTTCTCTGTGGCACACTCGTCTTATGCAGAGCAGGTCATTTTTAAAACTGCTTCCTATGAAGTGGTTTCACTGTTTTACCCCTCTTAAGTGATTCACAGGAGGAGCCATGGCAGAGGTTAATTGATCCTGGGCCTTGGATATGGAAGGAGAAGTGATTCAGCCTCTGTCAGTTTGGTGCTGGGCTGTTTCCGAGCCTGATGATGCAGCTTTGGCTGCCTGGCCAAGGGACTGTCACCGTCACTGCTCTGCAGGACTCTGGGGACAGACTGGGACAGGGCTGGGGCTGTTTTAAAAGCTGGACAGGGGTTTCAACTCTGGTCTGGTGGGGCTGGAATTTTCATGCCATGGACAACAGGTAGCTGAACAAGAGCCAGGTGTCTCCTAGGTGGCTAAAAAGGCCAGTGGCCCTTGGTATGACCCAGGAGATCTGTGTCCACGAGGACCAGGGCAGTGCCTGTCCCCTGTGCTGGCTCTGCTGGAGCATCTCCAGTGCTGGGGACAGCTCTGAGACCCTCCTGAGAAGACAAAACAATGAGGGGCTGGAGCGTGTCCCGGGAAGGGAGCAGAGCTGGGGAAGGGGCTGGAGCACCAGGAGAGGCTGAGGGAGCTGGTAAAGGGGCTCAGCCTGGAGAAAAGGAGGCTCAGGGGGAACCTTGTGTCTCTGCAGAACTCCCTGACAGGAGGGGACAGCCAGGGGGGTCAGGCTCTGCTCCCAGAGGACAGGGACAGGAGAAGAGGAAACAGCCTCAAGACCCCTAGGAGAGATTAAGATCAGATATTAGGAATAATTTCTTCACCAAAAGAGCTGTGCAGCCCTGGCACAGTTGCCCAGGGCAGTGGTGGAGTCTCCATCTCCAGAAGGCTTTCAAAGCCATGTGGATGTGGGACTTGGGGACATGGGTCAGAGGTGGTCCTGGCAGTGCTGGGAAATGGTTGATCTTCCATGATTATTTTGCCAGTCTTGAGGCCAAGGTGCTGCAACATCCTTAAAGAAATCATGGAGGTTGCACCCACCTTACAATACCTCAGTGGAACATTTCTTCATCCTCTTGTTGAGTAAGAGTTCAGGGACATCAAAGAGAGGCACCAACAGTTTCTGGAGACAAGAAAATGGTGTTTCTGGGTCTTGTGTGAGACACAAGCACAACCCCAGGCATGGGCCATCCACAGACTTCCTACAGCTGGAGAAGGAAGTTCTGGTTCCCCCATCCCTAAAAACATTCAGGGTCAGGCTGGGTGGATCTCTGAGCAGCCTCATCTGGTTGAAGATGTCACCACTCACCACAAGGCCTTTAAAAGCCTTTTCCAACCCAAAACACTCCCTGTCACATGTCCTCTCCTCCTCCTCCTCCTGAGCTGGCAGGTGCTGACCAGACCTGCTCCATCCCTTTCTCCATCCCATCCTTCTCCCCACTGTAGCTGGATGAGGAAGGAGCTTGTGAGAGATTCGGTGCTGCAGCATCATCCTCTGGGGGTATCCTCATGGCCGAACTGTCCTTGGGGACTGTCCCCATGGACACAGCAGCCGTGTCCCAACAGTGGTGGCCTCAACAAGTTCACAGCTGGAAGCTCCAGCCTTCTTGGATCGATGCAGCTCCGGGCTCTTTGCTGCTGTGTCAGGAGAGCTGCTGTGGGCAGAAAAAATTCGCCCACCGGGAATTTTTTTTTTTTCCTTAGAAAACCTTTCTGGAGTCATTGATTTGCAGCGTGTCTGAGCCAAATTTAAGCATGGAGCCACAGAGATCTGAATTTAGCTGTGCTGGCTGTTTTCCCTGGGAGGAGGGATCATAGGGATGGATTTGATTGCCTGGGAAAATTAGTGTTGATTTCAGTGAAGAATATTTTATTACAGTGTTTGCATTGGCATTGTCTTCATAGGATAATGGCTGAGAGTTTCCTGTGTTTCCTGTGCTTGTGTGTATTTAATAATTTAATCTATTCCTTCTGAATACTGGCTTGGACTAGAAAAGAAAAAAAAAAAAAAAAAGGGCTGGCTGCCTACTCTTAATATCCCATCATAAAATAAAATCACTAATCCCAAAGGTGGAGTTGCAATTAAAAAGAAAGAAAACCACTGTTGAAAAGTATTGAAGCTGAATAATATGGTCTAAAGTGGACAGTGCCTGTGGTGTTTGCTTCAGAGACTGAAGATGCTGAGCTTGTAGTGCCTTGAAAACTGGGATGCTGTTAGAGGATCCTGGAATAGTTTGGGTGGGGAGAGACCTTAAAGCTCTTCTCATTCCACCATCTGCCGTGGGCAGGGACACCTTCAGTATCCCAGGTTGCCCCAAGCTCCTTGAGGGGAGCCTGTTCAGTGCCCAAACACTCTCTGTGGGAGAACCTTTTCCCAATATCCAGCCTGACCCTCCCCTGACACAGCTCCAGCCATTCCTGGGTCCTGTCCCTGCTCACAGAGAGCAGAAATCAGAGCTGCCCTAAATACAAATATAAAGTGACAAGTTGTCCAAGATATTGGCCTTTAAACCTTGTTTTTCCCTATGTGGACTGTCAAAATTTCCCCTCCAATCCCCTCAGGCACCATCTCCACACCAGGAAGGTTCCCCTGCCCTGAGGATCCAAACATATGTTACACATGTGGAGCACGGAAGAGCCAGGGAGGCTGTTCAACACCATCAGGCAGCTCAGTCCACCTCAGTTTGGGATCTGGTTTGCAAAGATCAGGGCGGGTGAGAGTTGTTGCTGTAGATTGTGTGTCTGTGAGTCTCCCAAATTCCCTCCGGCTGCTTCCAGTGGAGGTGGGGAGCTCCAGGACAGGGCAGGAGTGCTCCAAGCTCCCCAGCAGGGTGCTTTAACATGCCTGGCAGTTTTCCCTTGTTTCCCTTCTCAGGTATCACTCCAGGCCACGGGAAGTTTTGGATCAAGAGGAATTACCTTCAGACGTTAATGAAAGAGGCTATGCTCAGGCTTGCTCATAAATGCAGCACTGGACCTGTTAAATCAGGCTGTGTCTGGCACTGGGGGAATGAGTGCAATCTAATAAAGGTATTACAAGCACTCGAGTTTGGGCAATTAAAATGATAGTGATATGCTGGAGCTAACGAGGCTGAGGTGAGGCTTTATGGAGGCCAGGGAGTGTATCCAGGTTTGTCCTAGCACAGAGAAGCTGTGGCTGTCCCTGGATCCCTGGGAGTGTCCAAGGCCAGGCTGGACAGGGCTTGGAGCAACCTGGGATAGTGGAAGGTGTTCCTGCACATGGCAGGGGGTGAAACTGGATGAGTTTCCAACCTAAACCATTCTGGGATTGTTTGCAGAGCTTCTGGTCTGCAGGAGAGGAGAAATAAAGGGACTGATAGGAGGGAAGGATTAACCATCACCTAAAGTATTGCACATTTCAGGTAAAACCTGAGCCTCGATTTATAGAACCACTGAATGGTCTGGGTGGGAAGGAGCCCTAAAGACCATCCAGTCCAACTCCCAGCATGGGCAGGAACACCTTCCACTCTCCCAGGTTGCTCCAGGGAGGAATCCTTCCTTTACAGCAGCATTTTCCTGGATCAGGGGCAGCAGCCAGGCTGTGCTCCCTGTGAGCAGCTTTCCTTTAGGAGAGGAGCAGAGCAGGAGCAGAGGAATCCCTGTGACCTACCACTGTTATTTCCTGCCTTCAGAGCTCTCTGTGGGCAGCACAAGGGCTTCTTTATGGCATTGTGTTTACCAGAGCTGCCTGGAGGAGGTTATTTAAACTGCAGTGGTTTGAACCATCCTCTTGACATAATTTTTCTCCATCTGTAGCTTAAATATCAGCCTCTTCTCTGAGCTGAATGAGTCTCATGGTTACTTAGATGCTTTCAAGGTACAGTCGTTCCCTTTGTGAGCACCTGTGACATTTGGAGCTGCCCAGTCTGATTGCTACAGAAATCCAGCGTGTTCCAGGCTCTGTGTGGGAATCACAGCAGTTACACAAGCACCTGGAAACACTGGAGTCAGCCTGGATCTGCTGTATGAAACCATTCAAATTAGATATTCAGAATAATTTCTTCCCTGTGACAGTGGAGAGGCTTTGGCACAAGTTGCCCGTAGAACCTGTGGCTGCCTCTGGATCCCTGGAAGTGTCCAAGGCCAGGTTGGATGGGCTTAGATCAGCCTGGGCTAGTGGGACGTGTCCCTGCCTATGGCAGGAGGTGGGATGCAATACTCTTTAATGTCCCTTCCAACCAATAGTTCCAATAAGTTCTTTTGCAAACTCCGAATGTGATTATTAAATGAATCTTCGTTTGGTGCAGAACAGTCTCATTGTGTGGTTCTGTGGTGACCAGAAAAAAGTGCTTTTTATTTTCGAAAAGAGAACCCCAAACCTGGGGAGAAAGCCTCAGGAGCAGCAGCTTTCAAACTGTCTTGCAGCTCTGTTTCTTTGCGTGTGGGCAGGAAAATTTCTGCCACTCAAAAAAGCCAGTCTCTTTCAAATGAATAAAACCCAACCAGTTCCTGGGGTGAAATTCTCAAAGGCTTCTAAGAGAACAGCACTACTGGCCAGGGTGGCAGGAGGGAAAATTTCCTGGTGTCACCTGGTGTGGCCACTTTGAATCCCAGTTCCGCAGCTCTAGCCAAGCAGATAAAGACATGAGGGTGTGTGGAACTGGTGAGAACAACCAGCGTGGGCTCTCGCTGCTGAGAGTGGAGCTGGGATGTTCAGCCTCTTGGAGGAGAGCTCCAAAGTGCTCCTCACAGCTTGGAAACACCTCAGATTCCTTCATTAGAGCACAGAGACAGGGAATTGATAAAGTTGGAAAAGTCCTGCCAGATCATCCAGTCCAACCATTCCCCCAGCACTGGCAAGGCCACCACTGGCCCGTGTCCCCAAGGGCCACAGCCACAGGGGTCTTTAATCCCTGCAGGGATGGGGACTCCACCACTGCCCTGGGCACCCTGTTCCAGTGCCTTACTACCCTTTCCACGAAGAATTTTTTTCCCTAATACCCTAATATCATATCAAAACTTCCCCTGACACAACTTGCGGCTGTTTCCCCTTTTCCTGTCCCTTATTCCCTGGGAGCAGAGCCCAGCATCCCCTGGCTGTCCCCTGCTGTCACAAGGGACCTTGTGGCTCTGCACAACTCCCTCCTGAGCCTCCTTTTCTCCAGGCTCAGCCCCTTTCCCAGCTTGGGTGAAATGCTGGATTATGTTTGGATGTAGCAGCCTCCAGCTGAGTTCACAGGAGTTCCCAGCCTGTGCCCCAGAGCCAGTGGCAGAGCAAGTGCAGCTGTCAGCGAGCTGCCAGGTGGATTTTGGTCCCTGTGGTGCCTTTGCTTCCAGCATTTCCTCGTCCTGAGCCCTCTGGGGACAATCTCACTCGCTAATGCAATTTGAGAGCCATCACTCAGAGGAACTCCGTGGGAGCCCGGCACAGACTCGCTTCCACCTTTGCTGATCCCGCTGCTTTGGCTGCAGGAAGAGCTGCTGTGCTCAGGTGTTTGTCCTCGCCTCTGCCCTGCACCGAAGTGTTTGTTTTCCGTGAGGAAATCCCAAGGCACCTGAAGAGCCCCCGGCTGCCCTCAGCACCAGCACGCCATCCCTCCACAGCTCTTGTCCTGCCGTGATCCCAGCGAGGGCTGCGCTCCCAAACCAGGCACAGACAGGACGGACAGGCCGGGAGCAGCTGAGGAAACCTCCCAGAGAGGGAGCTGTGTGTGAATTTAAGGGTCAGGTAAGGATAGGGAAGAGGTTCCTGCAGGCTGGGGTTGTGTTCAGCTCCTCCTACGCCCACACGTGGGAGGCAGCTCCCAGGAAAAATCCACGGCTGCCTCCGCTGGCTGCCTGAAGACTTCGCCACGAGATGCGGTAGGAGCCTGGAGAGGTGGCATGGAGGTGGATACCTGCGTTTTGGTGGGCTGGGAATTCCATCTGGGATGGAGCCCCATCCACCAAGCATCATATCCGTGCCCTGAGGAGCTGTGGAAATGTCCAAGGCCAGGTTGGACGGAGCTTGGAGCAACCTGGGATAGTGAAAAGTGTCCCTGCCCATGGCAAGGGGTTGAAGCTAAATTCTTTATAAAATCCTCTCCAACTCAAACCGTTCCATGATTCCATGATGAATACAGATGGCAGAGCAATGAGGTTTTCAGTGCAAAGCCAGGAACATCCCATGAAAACCTTGCACATCCCAGTACCTGTGCAGGCTCTCCAGGGTTTTGGGAGCCTCCCAGCGAGGGAGAGACGTGGGGGAAGCAAGTCCCAGGTGGGAGTGTGTTTTTGTACCAACACTGAATTCAAAAGGAGCCGTGAGTGCAGAGACAGCTGAGCAACAGCCTCCACTTTCCTTTCACACCGGGAATTGTTTCCACTCAAAGGGCTGCTTTGCATTTTTATTTAATATGAATTTCCCTTTTAACAGTGTCACTCGTGACTCTCGGGTACAGCCTGTGATTCTTCACATCTGAAGAAGCCAGGCTGGGCATTGTGCTTTCCTGAGCTGGAAATTCCTGCCCTCTTCGTTTGTGGGCAGGGATAGCTTTTCCCACATTTCCTGGGAGACTCAATATTGAATAGAGGATAAAATGCTTCCCTGAGTCCTGGGACATAAGGATCTAGAACTGAGCTACCCACTAACCTCCTGCTAAGTTTTTGGGGACAAGATCTGTTGCCTGCCAGATGTTTGTGCTCTGTCTGGCACAGCAGGGCAGTCTGGGTGCTATTTTTGTAGCTGTGTTAAATAACTGTCTACAGGGCTTTGGAGGTAGGAGGGGAAGGTCTATCAGGGCCCTTTTAAGTGTGACTTGGTGGTTTATTCGTGTTCAGGCTCACGTAACACAGGAGATATTGTGATTCCACAGGCTCATGTGTGGCTTCATCCACCCCCAGAGCTGCCTCTCTCCTGTGTCTGGTGTTGGGCAGGGCTCAGACAGGCTGGGGGTGGTCAGCTGGAGAGGAAAACACTCCAGGGAGACCTCAGAGCCCTTTCCAGGGCCTAAAAGGGCTCCAGGAGAGCTGGAGAGGGACCTGGGAAATGGATCTGGAGTGACAGAACAAAGGAGAATGGCTTCCCACTGCCAGAGGGCAGGGATAGATGGGATATTGGGAAGGAATCATTCCCTGTGAGGGTGCTGAGGCCCTGGCACAAGGTGCCCAGAGAAGCTGTGGCTGCCCCTGGATCCCTGGAAGTGTCCAAGGGCAGGTTGGACAGGGCTTGGAGCAACCTGGGATAGTGGGAGGTGTCCCTGCCCATGGCAGGGGATGGAACTAAATGATTTATAGGGTCCCTTCCACCCCAACCATTTTATGATTCCATGATTATTCTTAAATAAACTGTTTCCCATTGCAGGGATATGTTGGCCTTCTCCTAAATGTAAGATTTATTTTAAATGGATATAATACCTGAATCCTGTGCTCCATCTCAGCATCAATTCCACATTTTAGGTGGAAACATTGAAACTTTAAAGAACTCCTTATTGTTGACCCTGGCTGTGTTTTTTGGCACCCGTTCCCTCCAACTCTTCTCCATTTCCCTGTATGTGGAGTTCCAAAGCACAGAGGTGGATTTTGGGCAACCACTGCCCTGTAGCCTAAAATACCTTATTTTACTTAAAACCCTCAGGCCTGGGTTCCATCAAACAGAGTCCTAAATGAAAACTTCATTAGGTGAAACCCTCATTAGGTGATGCCCCTGTTGGTGGACACACCTTTAGCAGGGAAAGGGACTGGCAGAAAGTCTCTCTGCCCATCCTGAAGCAAGTGTCCCACGCCACTTCCAGCCACGACCTTCCTGCTGCCCTGTCCCACTTCACAGCTGGCCTCCAGATGGGAATGACAATGCCTCTGGTGGCTCAGGGCCTGTCACTGTCCCCAGCCTCCGCAGCATTGGAGGGTGGATGTCCAAAAGCTCTTGAAGTGTCAGCTTTGTACCAGCTGCTGTTCCCTCTCTGCTGGGAGCTGCCCTGTCACACAGGCTGGGGAAACAAAGCCAGGACAGCCGGGTGCTGGAATGGCTCAAAAGCCTCTTTTGTTTGCTTCTCGCCCTTGAAAGGCAAAAAATGATGTCATGGAGCAGAGGTGGAGGCACGAGAAAGCTCCTTGTGACACTGGCACCTGAGAGTGGGGAGCTCATTGCATAACCCACCTTGCCACACTCCCAAACCCTGTGGTGTGGTGGTGTGGTGACCAAAGGGAGGATGTGAAGAGTCCAGAGCATCAGAGAATTCTTCAGAGATTTTCTTGTTCTGCTTGATGCTTGTGCATCACCTCTGTCATGTGGCCTCCAGCACAGAATCCACAGCACTTGTGCAAATCAATTATAATGTCTTGAAAAATAAGATGTGCACAAGGAATTTTGGAGGAAGAAAGCTTCAAAGACAGATTGGATTGGGCTTGGAGCAACCTGGGATAGCGGAAGGTGTCCCTGCCCGCAGCAGAGGGTGAAACTGGATGATCCTTAAGGTCCCTTCCAACCCAAACCCTTCAGTGATTCTGTTCCTGAGGTACAAGGTTGTCAAGGACTGGCTCAATCAAAGAGGAAATTCCAATAAGGCGTTGAATTTTCTGGCTGCTGATTGCAATGGGGATGAGGCCTTAAATGAAGAAGTGGTGTTTTAAACCCCCCCATACAAGGATTTCTGCAGGGAGGATAATAATGGCATGAGCTCAACCAAGTACAAGGTTCTCTGAGGCAAATGAACTCCCACGGATAGCAGAGAACAAGGAAAGAAAACAGGGGGGAAAAAAACCCAGCTGGGTTGGAGCAGAACTGACTCCTGGAAATCCTCCAGGCTTTGGAAATTGGTAGGCTTCTGGTTCTTGATGGATCCCTCATGGAGCTTTAACAAAGACTGGAATATAAAGATATGTTTATACCTTTTCTTTGGGAGTCATTTTACCTCTGTTGTGGTCTACAGGACTGTGCCCTCAAGGCTAAAAATAGGGGTAATTGATGTAATCCTAAACCAAGGGAACACACCAGCTGAGTGCACAGATTATCAACCTGTCCCCTCAGCACCTGCAGGCCGAGGGGGGACATGCAAAGAATAATTTTTTTTTTTTTTTTAATGCTTCCCCCCAGTCATCACTAGTGATGAAACAGCAGTGGGTGATGTGAGTGGGGGGTAGAAGGAATAATTTGGGAACCCAGAGATGGTTTAGGGATGAATTTCAGGAAGCTGATGCCTTCTCTGGAGGCCAGCCCACAGCTCTGGGCTGCTGTGGAAGATAAGAATCCACAAGTGATGGAGGTGACTTCTCTGTCTGAATTTAAGGTCTCTTAAACCTCTTACTGCTGTTTTATTGTTGGAAGTACAGCCAGTGCAGGCTCAAGCTGAAACTCCCTCTGAGTTACCAAAGCAGAGACTGAGATCACATCCTTTCCAAGAGCTGTCCAGCTCTCAGGTGCCTCTCCACATTATTCTGTGTCCTCATGGCCTCAATCTGCACCAGGGGAGGTGCAGGTTGTGCATCAGGAGGAATTCCTTCATGGACAGGGTGGTCAGGCATTCAGGGCCCTGCTCAGGGAGGTTTGGAGTCCCCGTCCCTGGAGGTGTCCAGGGAAGGACTGGACATGGCACTCAGTGCTCTGGGCCAGGTGACAAGGTGGGGATTGGTCACAGGATGGGGCCCATGGTCTGAGAGGTCTTTTCCAACCTAAATAATTCTGGGATTCTGTGAAAGAGGCCATCTGCACCAGTATCCTCATAGCAGGGGTGTCTTTTGTTGCCTCTGAAAGCCATTAGGTTGGACTCAAATCCTTTGTTCAAGCTTTTACTGAAGACAGGATTATTTTTTTTCTCTTTCATCAGTGCTAGTGGGATCAGAACAAGGATGTTGTGATGTAGAAACAACTGTTTGCAAAGAACCTTTATCAAGGAAGAGGAGCTCTGCAGGGTCCTGCTGGTCACCAGTGCCTGGTTTCAGCTGGAACCTTGGGTACCAAGGAGGATGTGCAGAGATGTGTGACAGATGGAGTGACAGCATGAGGGGGAATGTCTTCCAGCTGAGAGGAGATTTAGATGGGATATTGGGAAGAAACTCTTCCCTGTGAGGGTGTCCAGAGAAGCTGTGGCTGCCCCTGGATCCCTGGAAGTGTCCAAGGCCAGGCTGGATGGGGATTAGATCAACCTGGGATAGTGAAAGGTGTCCTGGGAACACAAAAACGAGTATCAGGAGCAATCCTGGCTGCAAAGGGGCCACTTCTCTATGCCTAGGCCATGCTCTGGCTGGGATGCAGAGCAGCACTGACCCTTCCAGCCACAAGACTGGAGATTTTAAAGCTCTTCTGGGGCGAGTCCTCATGCCCAGAGTAACTGTGTCTTCATTATGTCTGGTAGATGCTGCTGAAAAATTAATAACGCACTTACGGGCCTTAGTTAAGGATCCTGCTCCGGGCAGGGAGCGAACGTCCCCGCTGATGGGGCCTGGAAACCTGGAGAGCCAAGTGGTGCCTGCTATTTATTCCCTTTTATTTAGCATCCATATTTAATGCTTTGCCTCTTTCAATGGCTCTGCAAATACAAAGGAATTAATTGGGGAGTTACCGTGGCGTACGTAACGAGGAGAGCCCTGCTAATTAGTCGGGGCGGGGTGTTGATGGAGCTCTGTTCAACAAGTGCTCCTGTTCATTCCCTCCTTCCAGCCTAAGTTATGGTTTCAGCTGCGTTTCACTGATGAGGGAAATCCAAAATTCAGCAAAAATGCCTTTTGAAGGGTTTTTCTCACAAAGGAAAAGCAAAACATCTGTGTTCTAGGAAGAGGAGTTACACTGATGTGTTTAATTTATGGGTTTAACTCATTTTAAACTTTTTTTTTCTTTTAGCCTTATTGTCTAGCTAGCATTAAAAACATACCTGGCTGGGAATGTATCTCTGGTTAATTGCTTCGCAGCAAGTGAGACCATTTCAACAAATCCTTTGTGCACATTTTAGATCTTAATCCAGAGGTAACATATTGGACAGTGCATCACAGTGATCCAAGTAATTCCACCCCTGTTAGAATAAGGCTGATTTCATAGAAGTGGTTATTCAATTTGGAATTTCTGGTCTCTCTGTTACTGCAGTTACTGTGAGGTGTATTTCTGGGTTGCATCCGTGCTCAAGAGACAGTTTCCCAAGAGTCTTCCCTTGTTGTTGTGTTGATTCTCATTTCTTCACCCTATCCACCCTAAATCTCTCTTTAGTATTATTGGGAACATGGTGAAGCAGGAAATGAACACAAGAGGAAATTAGGTTGCTTTTGCTCTGTTTTCATTAATTTCTGTCCAGTAACTCCATCCAGTCATACAAAAATGGACCCAAATCCTAGGAATTGTCAGAGATGGGGACTGAGTTGCCAAGATGTAGGAGACCTCCTCCAGGAAGGTCTGTGGGGTGTCTATTCTTCAGTCCCTTCAGGAAGAACTTTCCCATGCAGTGGCTGAGCACTGGACCAGGCTGCCCAGAGAGGGTGTGGGGTCTCCAGATATTCCAGAACCATCTGGACACAACCCTGTGCCCTGTGCTCTGGGATGACCCTGCTGGAGCAGAGAGGTGAGACCAGATGAGCCTGCTGGTGCTCCCTTCCAACCTTTACCATGCTGTATCCCCTGGGTTTGCTCTTTCCTAGCTGAAAGAGCCATTTTCTGTGATTTTTCTGTATGGCCACCTAACATATGGAGGGTGTTCATGCCCCAGGTCCCAGCTGTGAACCCAGGACAAACAAATCTCTGATCCCATTCTTCTTGCTTTATCTTCCCTCCTGCCATGCCAGCAGCAGGAATTCCTGTCTGACTCTGCCTTTTTTGCCCTGAAGACACCACCAACTTCCTTGCTGAGTGTTTTCCCACTGAACACCTTCAGTGACCCCTGGGACGCTCCTTTTCCAGCTCTCATCCCAGTCCTTCCATCCCCTCTGGGATGCTGCCTCATCTTGCTGCCTGCAGGGTGCTGTTGATGCTCTGTATCCTCCTGGGAATGTTGTGGGGTTGAGTTTAGTTGGGCTCTGGGACATTTCCACTCAGCCCCTGTGGAGGCTGAGGGGAATGCTCTGCTGGAATGTGAGAAGATCATGTCCTGGAAGCTGGGAGATGTTCTGCTGGAATCTGGAAAGATGCTGTCCTGGAGGTTGGGATGATACTCTCCTGGAAGCTGAGGAGATGCTCTGCTGGAATTTGGGGAGATGCTGTCCTGGAATCTGGGGAAATGATGCCCTGGAGGCTGGGGAGATGCTCTGCTGGAGTTTGGGGAGATGTTTTGCTGGAATTTGGGAAGATGCCCTGCTGGAATCTGATATCATGTCCTGGAATCTGGGGAGATGCTCTGCTGGAATCTGGGAAGATGCTCTGCTGGAATATTGAAAGATGATGTCCTGGAGGCTGAGGAGATGCTCTCCTGAAGGCTGGGGAGATGATGCCCTGGAGGCTGGGGAGATGCTCTGCTGGAATCAGGGAAGATGCTGTGCTGGAATCTTAAAAGATTATGTCCTGGAGGTTGGGGAGATGCTCTGCTGGAATTTGGGGAGATGTTTTGCTGAAATCGGGGAAGTTGCTGTCCTGGAATGAGGGGAGATGATGTCCTGGAATGAGGGGAGATGATGTCCTGGAATGTGGAGAGATGCTGTCCTGGAATGTGGGGAGATGCTGTCCTGGAATGTGGGGAGATGATGTCCTGGAATGTGGGGAGATGGTGTCCTGGAGGCTGGGGAGGTGCTCTGCTGGAGGCAATCGTGGCCAGCACACATCAGCTGCTCCACGGCCGCCACTTCATTCCAGCACTGGGCTCAGATAATCCCCTGTGCCTTTAAACGTGATGCACATCAAAGCCAAGCAGAGCAGAGGAATTCCCTCTTCCCACCTCCCAGCCCGCGCTCCCTCCTTTTCTCGTTTAAATTTTCGGGACTGGAGAGCGGATTGCAGCTGACACAGATTTGTAGCCGTCTCCATGACGACAGAGACGGGCAAGTTGGATGTGGAGCGTGTTCATTGTTAAGTTTCTAATTTCAGTGAGGTCGCTGGATGGTTTTTCTCCTTCTTTTTCTTTTTATTTTTATTTTTTTTTCCATTTTTTTCCCTGCAGCTCTGAGATACCCTGGAGAACGAGGAGAGCTGTCTGTGCCCCTGCTTCTCCAGGCGTGCTCCCTTGCTATCCTCGGAGCAAAAGCACTGGGAACCAGCCCCCATTTTCCAAAGCTTTCCTGTTTTTAACCCCTTCTGCCCACCCCCTGGGTATTCAGCTCACCTCAGCAATTCCCACTGTCCCTGAGTTCCTTCGGTGCTTTCTGGGATCTCTGCTACCTCCTCTTGCTTTCAGCAGTGCTGCACAGCCAATGGGATGCTGTGCAAAGGTGAAGGTACATGGTGTTGATGACCACTCACACAAACACCATAAAAGCCACCAAGTTCTGTCCAAGGATGCAGCATTATCCATGTCTTGCCTGGAGAAGTGGGATACAGCCAGTGGTTTGACAGAGTCGGTGGCATCACCGGTGTTTCAAAAGTTTTGGGTCTTCCAGTTTGACCTTCTCCATTAGGGAAGATTCAGATTGGATATTAGGAAAAAATTCTTCACAGGAGAGGTTGCCAAGCAGTGGAACAGGCTGCTCAGGGAAGTGGTGGAGTCACCATCCCTGGAAGTGTGTAAAAAATTTGTGGATATGGCACTTGAGGACACGGTGATGGTGTGGGGTTGATGGTTGGACTTGTTGATCTTAAAGGTCTTTTCCCACCTTAATGATTCCATGATTCTCTGATTCTTTTCTCACCTCGAGAAGAAAAACACACAGACCTGGGAATTTTTTGTAAACTTGGTTTAGAATGGGGTGGAATTTCGTACTCCAGGTTAGGATTAACGCTGTTTCCCCCCTCAAGTCATCCTCTGATAAGATGGGGGAGAGAGAAAATGTTCAGATGTTCTGGTGCTCAAGTGACTTTGTTTGTGGAGTGCAAGGTCTCCCTCCCTCTTCCCAGAAGAAATGCTGGAATTCACACAGTCAAGAGGAAAATGGGGTAGCTGATGGCAGAGCAGCTTGGGTAGAGCGGGCTCTGGGGAGACCTCAATACAGTACTTGGAGGGAGCTTAAAAAAAAAAGAGAGAATTTTTACATTTAGAGACTTTTTTACACGGGCAAAGAGTGACAGGACAAGGGGGAATGGTTTTAAACTGAGAGAGGAGAGATTTCAGTGAGATTTTAGGAAGAAATTCCCCCCTTGTGAGGGTGGTGAGGCCCTGGCATAGAGAAGCTGTGGCTACCCCTGGATCCCTGGAAGTGTCCAAGGCCAGGTTGGACAGAGCTTGGAGCAGCCTGGGGTAGAGGTAGGTGTCCCTGCCCATGGCAGGGGTGGAACTTGATGATCTTTAATGTCCCTTCCCACCCAAACCATTCCAGGATTTTTGCATACCAGGTTACTGGTCACAATTTCCCAGTTTGGCCCAACCTCATGAACAAGGTCAGATCCTATCAAGAAGTGAATGTTCTCAGGCGTTTCTCAGTGCCTTGCTTTTAAAGCTACAATAAAACCCCAAACCACTGGGATGTTTTTCAAACAATCCCCACCTTTGTGGTGTCGGGGATGCTTCTTTTCCTTGGCTGCAGATGGAAAGCAGAGGAAGATGGGACATTTGAACTGCAGTGCCCTGTGCTACTTCCAGTGCCCGCTGTCAGCAGGTCAGTTTGAGCCTGGCTGGAAGCCTCTGGGTGTGTTAATTGAATTAATCTCCTTCCTATAAAGCACTGAGCTCTTAAGGTCAATGTGCAGTGGAACACGGAGCAGTAATTGAGGTACTCGCTCACTCATGTGCATGCTGGAAGGAAGAGTGGTCTGATTGATTCCTCCAGGAAGGATCTGCCTGACATTTCGGGCCCAGATGGTTTGCTTGGGATGGTCTTCATGCTTCCTCCCTCAGTTTCTGTTGTCTGACTCATTCCCTCTCCTTGTGGCTCCATTGAAAATGTGGGTTTGAAAATGAAGATTCACAGCAGTTCCTCACTCCAGCTCTATGTGGAGGCCAGCCTGCTCTGATCTACCCAAGGAAGCAATTTAATCCTCTTTTTTCAGTATTTGGCCATTTTCCTCTTCCTCTGCACCTTTCAAACAGACAGAGAGTTGTTTCCAGGACTTTTCTTAGTGGAGATGAAGAAGCAGTTGACCAGAAGGGATAAATCCCATCGGGGGAATGAGGAATAAAACTTTTCGCTGATGTTCTGGCGGGGACTTTGCAGGATTTGAAAGACTTTGGGTAGATTAACCTGAACAGCAACACTTGGATGTTCCAGCATATCATAATTCCTTCTGCTTTTGGAGGAAAAAACGTTGGGTTTGGGCAGGATGGATGTGATTTCAGGAAAAGGAATGATGTCACAAGGAGAGCAGGAAGGCTGTGAGCATCCATAGGAAAACTGGCAGTGGGAAAGGGCTCCACCTGCTCCAAGGAGTGAGGAGAGATTGCTCAACCATTGCAGAAAATACAAAAACACGTTGTGGATGTGGTTTCCAGGAGCTCTGGAAATGGCAGATCCCAAGGGATAACAGAGATCACCACACTCTTGTCTCTGGAGTGGCTCAGAGCTGAGGGTGGATAAAACCCGACTTTCCACCAGCAGAAAGGCACAAATCTCATCCCTTTTCCGCCAGTTTGTCCTTTTCTCACTACTTGCAGGCTACAAAAAGGTCATTTTATAAGGACAAATCCAGTCCCCAGCCTTAGAGAAGGGTGTTATTACTCAGAAAACAATAAAATCAAATAATGCCAGACTTTGCAGGAGTCCCTCTGTACAGAGAACTCGAGAGGATTTGCTGTCTCTCTGGGAAAGAAATTACAGGCTGGGAGTTAACTCTTCTGCTTGAGTCATTTTTCAGGGTTGATTTTGGCTTTGCTGTGGAATATCTCGTCAGATTTTTTTGTTGTTTGCCTGCTGACATTTTAATAAAAAATATTTTATTTCATGCCTATAGTACTCAAAAAATAATTGTGAGGGAAGGCAAAGGGATAGCTTTTCATCAAGTATCTCATTTTCCTAAGGATCTTTGCTTGGGAAATGTATTTTTTTCTGAGAAAGCCCATGTGCTCTAGGAGCTCAGGATGAGCAGATCTTCAGCAGGAGAGAGAAGCAGAAATGCAGAAGATTTGCACAAGTTCTGACTCACTCAGAACAAAGAGCAGGAGGTTCCAGCCCTGCTCCAAACTGGAATCACCAGCACATGCCCCATCCCAGGAGAAGCCAGGCCCTTTCCCAGAAGCTGCTGCTGCTCTTTTTGCTCTTCTTGCAGGAGCTGGCACATGCTGTGCTGCAAAAAGCATTCGTACTACAAATTAAACTACAATTACTGGTTAGAGATGGGAAGTCTTGCACAAAAACCTGATTTTTTGGGAATTCACATTAATGGATTATTTCTGCTGCCCTCACAAGGCTTAGGTTGGCCTCCAGACCTGGCTTTGGGGCTGCATGTAGAGAGGAGAGCAGAGGGGTGTCAGGTGATCCTGGCTGGCTTTGAGGAGCGAGGTGTGGAGCAGGTGGAGTTGGGCACATGGCTTTGGTGGGCTCACTGTGCCAAGGTGGAGGGGCCTGGCTTACAAACAGCAGGAAACACTAAGAAAAACCCAGTGTGGACTGATCACAAGGTGGAAAATGTAGCCTGGAAGTGGAGCAAGGAGGGGGGATCAGGAGTGTCTCTGGACCAGCTTGATCCCATCCGGCTTTGGAGCCCTGGCTGGAACATGGCCCAAATTTCTGGTGTTCCTGGCACAGCCAGGGTGAGTCCAGGCTGGACTGGGCAGAGTTCAGAGGCAAGTCCAGAGGAGGGGAACCTTTAAGGTTCCCTTCCCACCCAAACTTTTCCATGGCTGTGATCTACTTCCAAGTCATCCCAAATTGATCAGCTGGGGCTATAACAGAAGAAGTTTGGGGCAGCAGCTGGAACCATCCTGTGGCTTGGAGCCACCAGCAAGGAGACTTCTGTGCCTTGACCCTTGGGTTGAGGTGTTCCTGTGCTGGATCACGGCAAGGAAACCTGGCATAAGTTGATTCCAAGGGTTGAACTTGATGAACCCAAGGGTCAAATGGCTTTTTTAAATCACACCCTGGGATGGTCAAAGCCTCACCAGGACAGCTGCCACCTCCTTGGCAGTGCTGGGTTAACAGTTGGACTCGGTCTTGGAGGATTTTCCAGCCTAAACAATTCTATAATTCTATATCAACCCATACGATAATTTCCTTTCCAGGTTCTCCTCCCATGGCAGGTCCCCCACTCACTGCCAACAGAGCCATTCCCTATTCCCTGTCCTCAAGCACCACATCCACACTTCTTTTAAATGCCTCCAGGGGTGTTGATTCCACCACTGCCCTGGGCAGTTGTGCCAGTGTTGACAACCTTTTCTGTGAAGAAATTATTCCAAATATCCAACATACACCTCCCTTGGCTCTGCCTGAGGCTGTTTCCTTTTGTTCTGTCACTTGTTACTTGGGAGAAAGGACCAACGCCCAAAATGAAACATCAAAAAAACGATCTCTTCAAGTCCCTTGGCTTATAACTCTCCCTCTGTCACAGCTGGATTGGAGGAAAACACAGGAATTTTCAGGAGGTTTTGAGGTAGCTTGGATGGGAGTGATCCATCACTTAGGAGTCCGTGAGTTTGCAGTGCTCACAGGGCAATGCCCTCTGCTTTAGAAACACCTCCCTGCCCGATTTCCTGGCTGTCTTTGGGGACACTTCCCACCTACTTTTGGATTTCCAACACTTGAGGGTTGAGGGCACTTCCCTGCCAGGAAAAGATCGAGTGCAGAAATCACCCGGCGCCTTCCTGCACAGGCTCTTTGCCTGTCCCTGAGCTCCTTGCAGTGGCTGCTGTTGCAAGTTTGCATCCCTAACATTTCACCAGGATGCACTGGAGCTTTTCTAGCCCCTCCACTCAGGATGAAGGGAATTTGTGCAATTTCCATGTTGCCTTGTGTCCACCCAACACGGGGCAGTTGTGTGCTCTTAGCTCTTGGAGACATCCCCTGAAACCACAACCTGTGAGGGGATGGTGCTGGAGGCTGAAATTTGCTTTGGGAGGAGGAGATGCTGTCTGGCTTCTGCACAAGGAAATCCCACCCTTTCCAACCTGAGGATCAGATAATTTCTTTTTATCTGCTTCGTGTGCCTAAAACAGGATCCCTCCTCTGGCTATCCTTGGGAAGCCTTCAAGGAGGTTAAAAATACCAATGTGAAAGCTGTAATGATGAATGTCCCCTCAGGACTGACTGGGAGCCTTTCAGATGTGTTGAGGAGCCAGGGCACAGGAGCAAAGCTGGAGCACTCACACAGGGGAAGTTCTCACTGCAGACCCACAGAGGATGTGAGCGAGAAGTTGTGAGATGAAGGACACAGAGAAATCATGGAATTACAGAATGGTTTGGGTTGGAAGGGACCTTAAAGCTCATCTCATTCCACCCTCTGCCATGGATTCTGCTTGGAGCCTTGTAGAGCAAGCAGTGGATCATCCGTGCACTTGTGGGAAAGAAACACAACAGACTCAAAGCACATAAAGTTGAACCAGGCCAGCCTGAAGAGTTCCCAGCCACCCTCAGGGGATTAGGAGGAGCCTAAGATCTAGAGATTGGATTTTAGGGAAAAAAAAAATCTTCACTGAAAGGGTGCTCAGGCATTGGAACAGGCTGCCCATGGAGGTGATGGAGTCACCTTCTCTCAGAAACGTGCATGTGGCACTTGGGGACAAGGTTTAGTGGTGAATATGGTGGTGCTGAAGGAATGGTTGGACTCCATGATCTTGGAGGTCTTTTTCAACCTAAACAATTCTGTGATGTCTGGGATCAGCTGGCTCTAAAATTCTGAGTCAAAAATAGCCACTTTAAGTACCCTCAGCCAAGCCCAAGGAGAGGGGTTTCAGAAGGACATCCACCTTCATTTAAACACACCAGGAAACAAGGCTTTTCTCATGTTCCTGGGTAAGTTGTGCCAGTGGCTAATTCTTCTCTGTGTGGGAGATTTGTATCCTTGGAATTTTTATGAATTGAGGAAATTTTTTATTTCTGAGCAGTGGTCGTTGCTCCCCCTGAGTCCACTCAGAGCCCTCTGCTCACCTTCCTCTTCCAGGCAGGCTGGCATGGATTCACACTTCCAGGAAAACATGATGTGATCCTTGGGGTTGTCCTGTGAAGGGCCAGGAGTGGGACTTGATGATTCTGGAGCGTTCCTTCCATTGTATGATTTTATTCTCTAAAGCCAAATCCTCACTAAACCTCTGAATCTCTTGGCATTAAGGACATTAATATCATCATTTTGGAAAGACCCCAAGCGAAGTGAGTCATTCTGCAGATAAATTAACTTTTTTTCCCCCATCGCGTTTCTATGGGATTTAATAATTTAATTCCTGCAGGAATGTGTTTGTGGTGCAAGTTGAAGTTAGGTGAAGCCTGGTTCAGTGTAAAGGTTCCTACTGTTAAAAGAAAAATCTATTTTACAGCATTGTAGATGGCAAATAGCTAGGTGGTCAAGGCTGAGACTCAAGCCTGGTTTTAACTGGGTTTGGCAACAGGAGAAAGAGGAATGTTCCACCAAAAGGAAATGCCCTCAAGTTGTGCTATGAGAGATTGAAGCTGCATATTAGGAACAATTTCTTGACCAAAAGGGCAGTCAGAGATTGGAACAGACTGCCCAGGGCAGTGCTGGAGTCACCACCTCTGGAAGTGTTCAAAATGTGTGGATGTGGCACCCGGGGACATGGTTTTGTGGTGAACACAGTGGTGCTGGTTGATGATTGGACTCAATGATCTCAGAGGTCTTTTTGCAACCCTCATGATTCCATGATTGGCTCAAATGGAAAGCCACATTTCAGATCTCTGCCCTCTTCCTTGTTTCGTGCCCCTGAGACAATTAGGGTTTGCAGTGGAGAGGCAGAGACCTGGTCTCCTCCTGCACCAGCATCCTGCTCCAGGAGCAGCCCAACAGAGCCAGGGGTTTGGGTACCCTCAGCCCTGCCTTAGATCCAGGCCTGGAGCCTGCAAGATGGGGACAGACTTTTTATCAGGGCCTGTAGTGATAGCACAAGGGGTGGTGGTTTTAAAATAATAGAGGGTCGATTTATATTAAATATAAAGATTTTTTTTTAATCCTGAGGGTGATTCTCTGGTTGCCCAGAGAATCTGTAGAAGTTCCATCCCTGGAAACATTCAAGGCCATGTTGGACGGGGCTTGGAGCAACCAGGGATAGGGGAAGGTGTCCCTTCCCATGTCATAGGGGTGGAATGAAAGGATCTTTAAGGTCCCTACCAACCCAAACCATTGTAGGATTTCCTGATTCCCCCTATTTTGCAACACTTGTGTCTGTCATTTCTTTGGGGGCTGGGATGGCTCAAAGTGGGAACAAACCCTCCCCACACGTGGCTACTTTCACCTTCAGCATCTTGCAGCGTGCAAGAGTGCCTGTTCAGCTGATTTTTCCTGGGAAACTGTGGGCAGGGAAGTGGGCAGAGGGAGGATGTACCCAGGTGAGGAGGGTCTGTCTGCACCAGCAGATTTAAGCCCAGACTTGGAGTCCGGAGCAGAGTTATCCACAATGCTACATTTTAGGGTCCTGCACTGTTTGGCCTGGCCGTGCTGCCCAGGTCCTGGCAGGTATAATCTCTGTGTGAAAGTCCAGAGCTGCCCAGGGCCACATCAAACGAGCCAACCAGAGCAAGGGCAGGAGGCTGAGCCCACCTCTGGGATCATCCCTGCCACTGAATCCACACGGTGATCCCCAACACCCCATTCCCAGACAATATCTGGGTGTGCCTGAGGGTTTAGCAGGGATGTTTTCCAGCAGGCTCCGTGCCAGCCTGCTTTGGAGGACGGGAGAGTTTGTCCATATGGATGTGAGCTGTGCCATGCTGCTTTGCCCTCGGAGAACTGGCCCTGACCCATTTTATTTCCTAGCAGGGATGTGGGACACGTGGCCTGGAGGCCCTGGATTCGTCAGGCTCTGCAAGCAGAGCTGCCCTTTGCCAGGTGTCTGGAAGTTTTAGGAGATGTTAATGGGAGAATTAGACCTCACTGGCTGCACCCCCCCATTCCTGGGAAACCCCAGATGTAATCCAGCATCCAGTGTTTTCAGTGCATCCAAGCAGAAATAGCCCCAGATCCAGAGCATCTGCAGTCAAAACACAGGAGAAACTGAGGCACAGGACTTGTTTGGCCTATTAGGACCCCGCAGGACCCAGCTGCTGGATCCATACTCTGGAAATCATCACCAGAGAGGTGTTGTTTGGATAGGGGTGACTGGTTTGGGCAGTGCAAATCAAGGCAAAAGCACTGTCAGGACCCAGGGTGCTGCAAAAATGTGCCAGGGCTCAGAAGGGCTCATCTGATCTGAGATCATCTCCATCTCAGGCACTGGATGGGATTGTTGGGGTGTCCTGTGCAGGCCCAGGAGTTGGGCACAACGATGTTTGTTGGTCCTTTTCAACTCAGGGTATTCTATGATTCTGTGATCCTCCCAGTTCTTCATGGATCTCATTGCTGAAAGAGGGAATTGACTCTGGAGGTTATGTAACTGGAAAACTCATTAGAATAAGGGAAATTTGGAAAAAAAAATTAAAAAGCCCAACTATCCATCTCTGTAGGTGGAATCATAGAATTATTTTGGTTGGAAACAATGTTTAAGGTCATCAAGTCTAATGCGTTCCCCTGCACTGCCAATGCCACTGACCCATGTCCCCAAGTGCCACGTGCACAGGGCTTTTAAATCTCTCCAGGAATGGAGCCTCCAGTACCTCCCTGGACAGCTGATCTAAGGTTTGACAACCCTTTCCATGAAGAAATTTTCCCTAATATCCAATCTAAATCTGGTGCAACTTGAGGCTGTTTCCTCTTCTCCTGTCCCTGTTCCCTGGGAGCAGAGCCTGACCCCCCCTGGCTGTCCCCTCCTGTCAGGGAGTTGTGCAGAGCCACAAGGTCCCTTCTGAGCCTCCTTTTCTCCAGGCTGAGCCCCTTTCCCAGCTCCCTCAGCCTCTCCTGGGGCTCCAGCCCCTTCCTCAGCTCCGTTCCCTTCTCTGGTGGCATCAAATGTGGAGAGATTGGGAGAGCTGTGGGAAATTCTCACCTTACCCAGTTCTCATCTTTTCCTTGGGAATCTGCTGTTGACCATTGTTGGAGCAGAAAATGGATGAGTCTGACACAGCAGAGCAGCTTGTGAGATTTTACAGGATTTGATCCGACTTTGATTCAAAGGAGTTTGGGTTTGTGACCCCGCTTGGGACATCTCATGGATGTTTGAATTATGGGAGAGCTCAGCAACTTCTAGTGCACAGCACATGAAAGGCTGGGCAGGACCCTGGGAGGAGAAATGTTTGGGCTCCAAGGGACTTAAATATCCCAGAGACAACATCTCAGCTGCTTTGTGACTTCAGAGCCATGCTGGAAACTCCACCTGGGCACCAGGGTGATGAGTTCCATCCCCCAGGACACACCCACAGAGATGCAGCCTTCATTCCTTCATTACAGGGAGCCTGGCTCATACCTAATGTGCTGCAAAAAAAAAAAAAAAAAAAAAAAAAAAAAAAAAAAAAAAAGATTAAAAAAATAACCCCTTTCTCCAGACTTCACAGCTTTCTGTGTTAACCAGAATGGCTCTTTTAAGTGGGGGATGGATTCCCTGGATGCTCCCAGGATCTATTTGGTGCTCATCTGCATGAGGGGGATGAGCAGCCCTGCTGAATGAATAAAGAGCAGAGCTTTGCTGCTCCAAGTGACGTTGATTTTAACGCAAAATGGCACAAAGTGGAGCAGGAGGAGTTCACCAGCTTTCCAGAAAAGCTTCACCTGGTGGGAGCAGAGGCAGGAACTGGCCTTGAAGGAAACTCAGCTCAGATTTGGGACATCTGTGAGCTACTGGAAAGGCTGCTTGGCATAAATGGGAATGTTTTGCAGCAGGGTTTGCACCTGGAAGCACAACTGGATGGGGTTGGTTCAGTGGCTGAACAACCCTCTGAGAGGCAGCTGCTGCTGAGCAAAATGAGTCCCTGGACTACCATTTCCACTGATTTCTTCCTGCAGGGAGAGAGGCTGTGGAGCTTCACTCCAGCAGGAGGCATTGGCCTTTTTTTTGGTGCATATCTCTGTGAGAAGACAAAGCACAGGATCCTCTCTCCTCTCTGAGTAGAAGCTGCTGTCACTTTTGTGAGCTTTCCTTCCTACAGTCCTGCTCCTCTGCCCTGCACCAGCCTCACAGCTGCCCGAATTATCTGAACCCTCCCTGTGTGTGCCACATGACAGGGATAAACCAGCACGGGGATATTTTCTTCCTCTCTCCATCAATCCGGGAGCGTGGCTCCCTCCACCCATCAAAGAAGCATTTTTATTCCCTTGCTCCACGTCACTCCTGAACTGCTCCCAGCCAGGAGCTCTCTGCTTGAAGCAGTGTTTGATTTAACCAGAGGCAACTTAACACCGTAGTCATCAGTCAGTTCCTGACACTATCAAGGCCTGGAAGATAAAGGGGCGAATTAAAAGGGAAGAGAATAAAACAAACAAAAATTGAAAAAAAAAAAAAAAAGAAGAAAGAAAGAAAGAGAATAAAACCAATCATTATAATAAAAAAAAAATCCAATCCCGTCCTCTAAGATCTGATTTTGTGTGAAATGTTTTCATCTTTGGAGTGAGCATTAACAGCTGATCAGCAGCATCTGCTCTATTGACTCACTGGTAACGTGCAGTTGTTCAAAGGGACAGGGAATACCAGCTCCTGCAGGACATGAAGGGCTGGCAGCTGCCTGGATCTGGCTCTCATGCAGCCTTGCCAGCTGACCACGGGCTGCAAGAGAGGCCTGGCTGCTTCTCTGATCTTGCTGGATCTTAAAAATTGCTGCGCCTGCACGGGGGATTACTTCCTTGGGCTCCTCAGTGAGAGAAAACTACTGGATTGGGCAGCATAAGGGAGGAAAGGCTGGCAGAGCTTTCCTCAAGAGGGCTTCTGGTGGCACTTTTTGTCAGGGAGAGGATTCCTTGGCACTTGGCCGGGATTTTACATGGCCTGGAATGGTCAGTGGCTGCAGACAGGTCAGCCAGGACTCCTGAGGAGTTTGCCAGTGCTTTCTGCAGGCAGGAGTTGGGATGGAGCTGTGCCATCTGCCTTAATGTTTCTAAGTGTCCCCACCACTATTTTTATAATCCCACATGGACACCGGCTCGTGCCTGAGCTGGAATACAAGCCAGACTCTCCATGAATGTAAAGAAATGCAAACTGAGTGACCTTGGTGGGGCAGCTTTGGTTTACAGCAGTTGTGGTTGCCTTGGGCAGCAATGTCAGGGCCACTCGTTGATCCACAACTGTGGAAATGCTTGGATTGAAGAGGAAACGACCTCAGGTTGTGCCAGGGGAGGTTTAGATGGGAAAAAATTCTTCACTAAAGAGGTGGTCAGGCGCTGGCACAGGCTGCTCAGGGCAGTGGTGGAACCCCCATCCCTGCAGGGATTTAAAAAGCTGTGTGGATGTGGCACCTGGGGACATGGGCAGTGGTGGATTTGGCACTGCTGCAGGGATGGTTTGTCTCAGTGTTTTCAGAAGTCTTTTCCAACTTTACCAATCCTGAGATTCCAGGATCTCATTCCCACGTGTTGCCATGTGTGCCCAGCAGTGGCCAGGCTGGAAGCAGTCAGGGGAATCCCTTTAAAGGTTCCTTGACTGATGTCTGTCACCTAAAACTCCCTTCTCCTGAGATTCTTTGACTAGGTTGGACGAGTTTTCAACACAGCAAACACCTGGCTTCTGATTTTATAGAATCCCAGAAACTGGATTTGGGAGAGTTGAGTGCAGTTAAGTCTTAAGGGAACTCTACCTGTGTGATTCCCTGTCTCTTAAGTCCTGTCTCATGAATTCCATAATCAGAGAAAGCTGTTTCTCCCAGCTGACTTCAGGACCTCGTTGCTGGCTTATCCCAAAATTTCTGTTGCCCTCAAATCCTTTTTCAGGTGGAATGGGATGGTGAGGTGGCCCCTGGAGACCCAACTCAGGTTCTCTGAAGGGCACCACCTGAGATGTGGCTGTGTCAAAAGCTCAGAGCCCCTGGTTTCTGGAACAGAGGCAGCCTCAGCTGTGTGTGCAGATTCCCCAAATGCAGCTGGATCCTCCTGCACCTGCTTTCCCAAGGATGGTGGAAATGGAAGCAGGAATCAGTTAGCAACGCATCTTTAAAGCTTTGTTTGCATCATTAGGCACTTATGAGCAATGACCTGACATCTGAGGGGTCAGGTAGCTTCATTATCCCTGCTGGGATTAAATACACCTCTGGAAAAGCGTTTGGTGACTTTTTGTTTAACACTTCAGTGTAAGATGGATGTGAAATGCCGAGCAATGCTGTCTGATGGCCATTCAGGCTCTTCTGGAGGAAGGATATAGCACTGCCCAAAATGGAAGGAAGGGAAAAGGAGTGTGTCTCACCTGGAATTCACTTCATCTTAAAGGGTGGCTTATAAAAAAAGGGTGAAGAGGGACTTTTTGCGCAGGCAGATTGTGACAGGACAACAGGGATCCATTTTAAACTAAAAGAGAACAGATTTAGATTAGATCTTAGGAATTCTTCCCTGTGAGGGTGGGGAGGCCCTGGCACAGGGTGCCCAGAGAAGCTGTGGCTGCCCCTGGATCCTTGGAAGTGTCTAAAGCCAGGTTGGATGGGGCTTGGAGCACCTGGGATAGTGGAAGGTGTTGACAGGGGTTGGAATGAGATGGTCTTTCAAGTCCCTTCCAAACCAAAACATTCTGTGACTCTGTGACATTATCCTTGACAAACAATGAAGACAAAGCATGAGCTGAATGTTTATGGGGCTTTTTTTGAGACAAACCTCATATTCAGGAAAGCTTGGGATCCCTCTAGGAATGGCAGCTGCCTCAGGGGTGGGCCCACCATACAGCTCCTTGAAGGCTCTGCTTTTCCCTGCCTTGTGCCTCTCAGTACTTCCTTGTTGGGAACAGATTTTGGGTTCATTCCTCTCCTACCACAGATTTTCACCCAGACCCAGCCTGCTCCCTAATAAACCCAGCGTGCTGGCAGCCAATCGTCTGATCCTGCTGAAGAAGTGCCTCTGTTTCTCCTCACACGGGCAACTTGATTTGTAAACAGACACTTAAGTGGGTGTTTTTAGTGGTATAGCAGATGGTCAATACAGCTGCCTCCTCTCCCTACTCTGCATTCCCTCCCCTCCCCTACAATTACACTTTCTTGCCATTTTTCTCTGTAATGTGGATTCGGTTAAAAAAAAAATAAAATTAAAAAAAAAAAAAAGGAAGATTAGAAGAGGGAGAAAATTGCTCAGTGAATTTCAAGAGGGAAAAGGAAAAAAAAAAAAACAACCCATGGATGGCAACCTCAAACGTAGCCTTAAAAGCACTGTGAGAGCTACCCACACATCCTCACTTCGCTTGACTTTTCCCTGCTTGAGTAGCTCTGGATCTCAATGGGACTGCTCGTGTGGGAAGAGCAGAACGCTGGGATCCGCTCCCCTCACGCACAGGAACCCGTGACTAATGTACAACTGAAGTGTTCATTTTCCTCCCTGCTCCACGGAGCCGGGCTCTGCCGCTGGAGCGGGAGCTCCCTGAATTCTGCAGCGGGGCTTGGAGGTGGTGTTGGGCTAGGGGATGGTGTGGATCCCTCTCCAGGGGTTCACTGGCTCTGACCCAGGAGCAGGGTCGGGTTCTCTGCAGGTGTTTTGGCCTTGCTGCTGCGCTTCTGCCTCGTGTTAGACTCGTGTTTTCCAAATTCACCATTCTGCCTTCTGTGGGATCAGCCATCAGCCCCAAGTGGGGGGTGGGATTGATGCCTTGGGAAGGCTGACCTGGAACAGAGACTGGACAGAGCTAAGAGAATAAAGTACATATTTATTAAAAGGCCTTAAATGATACACCTCGGGCGGCACAAGATCCTGGCCAGGGCTACACTCAAGATAGATCCAAGATGTACCCAAAATGGTCACAAAATGGATGACCAGTCATGAGGTCTCACCCTGTAATAAGTTTTGGTCCATTTGCATACTGGGGTTAATTGTCCAATTACAGCTTCAGGTTGTGAGGTCCCATCCTTCCTGTTTTCTCTCTTCAGTCCACCCTTCTTTGTGCTTTTGGGCTTCAAAACTTGTAACCCTTGTCCTTGGTCTCCAGCAGGAAAAGGATTTGTTTTGTTTGCCTACTCTGTGATGGGAGCTCACTAACATTTAGCATGAGGCTCAGAACTGCGCCCCTGGGCAGCACAGAATCTGAAAAACATGAAAGCTAAAACTTTAAGCATCAGGATTGAGCCCCTTCCCTCCCAGGCACTGCCCCCCAGACCAACATCTCTCTCTTCAGAAGGCTTTTCCTAAACTCCCTGAATTTTCCCTTTGCTTGCTTTCAAGCTGTCATTTCTGCTTCCCCTCCCAGCACGAGCCCATTGCGTGGTTGACACCTCCAGGAATCAGCTCTTAACCTTTACAGACACATTAAAGCACTGGAGTGAGACTAATCCAGCACTAGTCTGGGGGCTGCACTGCCTTAAGCCACTGCTGCAGCTTTGAAAGCAAACCAGCCATCACCTCTCTCTTACAAGAGGCTTGGCTGGGGATCAGAGTCCGGGTGGGGTCATACTGAAGAGCCTTTTTGTCTTTGACAGGTTGTCACTCCCTGCAGTTCATCCCTAAGACCTGGAGATGCAATCAGTGGACACAGGAGGGAAGTGTCCAGCCTGTCCCAGCCTGGCTCCTCCGTGTGCCTCCTGAGAGAGAATTGTGGCTCAGTTCTTATCCTCACGGCTTAAAATACTCTGGGTTTGGGTGTCAGGTCTCCTGGCCTGACACTTAAAACCCATTGAGGGGTTCCTGCCTCTCCAGCAGCCTTTTCCAAGCAGATTTCACCGAGGTACAAGTCATTCCCTGCCCAAGGCAGTGGTGGGGTCCCCATCCCTTTAAAGACCCTGCGGATATGGCACTTGGGGACACAGTGGGCTTGGCAGCGCTGGGGTGAATGGCTGGACTTGATGACCCTAAAGGGCTTTTCCAACCTTAATGACTTGATGAGTCTACCAATCTCCTGAGAAGCTGTCTAGGAATTTCTCAAGGCAAACTTTAGTTTCCCTGCTGGAAAATACCAGCTCAGTCAGAAAAAAAAAAAAAATTCTTTTCTATGAAGGTGCTTATTCCAGTAATGTCTCCAGCAGGAATGATCCCTCTGAACTAATACTCTGCTGATCAGGGAATTATTTAGGGGTTACTATTTACAGGTTTTCCCCTGTTATTGGTGTCCCTGAGGGTGTGATATGCTCCAGTGTCCCATCAAATCACTGGATGGTTTTGGTTGGGACCTTCAAGATCACCCAGTTCCAACTCCCTGGATACCTTTTCATCTCCAGCAGCGATTAGGAAAAAGCTGTGAGAAACATAACTAATTCCCAACATTGGAAACACAAATAGATGTGGATGCACAAGGGATTGGAAGAGGAATATTTGCATCCCACCATCCCCAGGGACTGCCCTTTCCTTGTCCTTACCTGTCCTGCTGATGAGACCTTCCTGATGTTTCAGACTGGAGCTTGGCTCTAGATCCAACTGGGAAAACCTCACCACACAGGGTAATGGTGCCACTGGAGGGATTTGTTCAGAAGGACATGACCTTTCCTAAAAACAGGGCTTCCCTGAAGGGTCTGCTCCTCTTCCCATCCCCAAAAGGTGAGTTTCTGGCCCAGGACTTTGCTTCCTTGCTGTTTCCTGGCCGGAGCCTCCTTGTGCAGGGATGGCTGCAGCTCCTCCCGTGGCCCTGGCCTCCATCCATGGCTATAGGAGGACTCTGTGCCATGGCCAGATCCGCCTGTGCTTCTGTTCCCTGGACACGAGCCCAGCCCCTTGTTTCCCTCCCTGTCCCTCTTCTCCATGAATGAAGGGGAAGGCTTTTGGCCAGGAGCCAGAACCCTCCGGGCTTTTATCAATGGGATCAAGGGTTTGTGAGATCTGTGAGGATGAGTCACGGCGGGATCCCGTTTCTGCTGGTGACTGCCTCGAGTGGCTCAGGTCAGCCTGCAAGTCAGGGATCTGCTTGGAAAGGGTTTGTTTGGAGCCTCTGGAACACTTCCATGGATGCACTCACACGTGGAATGACAGGGCAAGGGGCAGAGGGCAGGGTTAGATCACAGAATCAGACTCACAGAATGCATGGGTTGGAAGAGACCTTCAAGATAATTGAGTTCAATCCATGCCTTGACACCTCAACTAGATCACGGCGCTGAGTGCCACATCCACTCTTTCTTTAAATACATCCAGGGATGGTGACTCCACCACCTCCCCGGGCAGACCATTCCAGTATTTCCCTTGGTGCAACTTGAGACTGTGTCCTCTCATTCTGTCAGTGCTGCCTGGAGGAAGAGACTGACCCCCACCTGACTACAGCCACCTTTCAGGGAGTTGTAGAGAGTGACAAGGCTCCAGGGAGAGCTCAGAGCCTCTTCCAGAGCCTAAAGGGGCTCCAGGAGACCTGGAGAGGGGCTGGGGACAAGGGATGGAGGGACAGGACACAGGGAATGGCTTTTCACTGCCAGAGGGCAGGGATAGATGGGACATTGGACAGGAATTGTTCCCTGTGAGGGTGGTGAGGCCCTGGCACAGGTTTCCCAGAGAAGCTGTGGCTGTTCCTGGATCTCTGGAAGTGTCCAAGGCCAGGCTGGACAGGGCTTGGAGCAATCTAAGGTACTGGAAAGTGTCCCTGCCCATGGCAGGGGGTGGCACTGAATGAGCTTTACTTTCCCTTCCAACCCAAACCCCTCTGTGATTCCAGGGTGACACACGTGCTTGCTGGGACAAGGTGGCATCCTGCACCTCTTCCCAGGGACAGCCATGCAGGAATATGGTCCCTTCTTGGAGGAGGACATGAGGAAGAGGTGACTCACACGGGGAAGGTCCAAAAAGAGGATTCAGCTGAGCTCTGGAAATGTCACAGCTTTTCCACAGTTGTGTCAGAGGCTGGTTGGGGTGATGAACACGGCAGGGAGGGGACACGGCCACCAGCACCAGGACATTGTTACTGAGCCACCAGACAGGGCTCCTGTCCCATCCTGTAGCTCAGATCATTGGTGTGATCAAACAGCTCTTTTTCCCCATGTCTTGAAATTCACTGGCTCCAACCAAGGCATTGCCAATCTCAGGCTCTCCAAGGTGCACACCATCCCCTCTGAAAGTAACAAAAGGGATGATCTGAAAGGTCTTTTCCAACCTAAATGATTCTATCATTCCATGGTTTTAAATCCAGGCAAGCAGAGAAGAAGTCATCAGCATTCCATTTCTTCTTTATTTTTCCCTCAGGTGTTAGAGCCTGGAGGAAATTTTTGAAGTCAAACCTCACCTCGGAGACATATTAAATGCTTCTCGTTGCCTGAGAGGAACAAAATTCTTAAAAACAAAGTTTTCCTGTTTGGTTTTGGGCAGTCTTTCACCACAGCTTTACATTTATTTCCCAAGGAAACCAGACTTACAGAGAGACAGAGGGTGGACCCCTCCAAACTTTTAATACTTATTTTTCAGAGGATAAATCTTTCAACTTTCACACAACCAGACACATGGAAGGAGAAAAGGAACCTCAGTATCCTCAGTGAAAGAAAAAGCACCCCTGCATCATATTCCATCCTAAATTCCAGCCAAACCACTCATCAGAGAAACTTGACGAGTGTCACAGTCACTTTCATTGGAGTTGGTGCTTTACTGGATGCGGGAGAATCCACCACCCTTTGGAAACCAACCTTGGTTTGCTCTTCTACTCACAGAGCAATTTGTTTTCTTAGCTGTGCTGTGGGGAGAGATGTGGATGTGATTTCATGTTGGAGCATGTGAAGGAAAGCTTTGGGAGGCAAATGGGAAAAGCAGGGGTTTTGAACCCTGGGATTCTGCAAGAACTGGGATTTCCACATCTTCAGCCACCAGACTGGTCCTGGGCTGGCCTGAGCTTTCCAGGAATAATTTAATACCTGAGGAGGCTGATTTCCACGAGCCCATATCCCCTTTGGCCCAGGCACATTTAATGAAGGGCTGAAAAACCTTTCCTTCCTTTCAATCCATGAATTCCCATCACCCCTCAAACAGCCTCCACTGGTCTGCACCCCATCCCTGCCCCAAACCCCATGTGGGACCACAGCAAGGGGTGGGATGGTGGCAGTCCTGAACTTCCATCTTGTCCCTCCAAACGTCCCCTGAGCTCTCAGCCCAGTGATTGCACTTCCAACTCCCACTCCAGAGCATCTGTTTCCCCTCCCCTGGGTGCAGTGGGATTTCTGGAGCTTCCCACAGTCCTTTCAGACAGCACAGCCTCCCCTCCCTGCCAGCCCCTCTCTCTCCCACCCTTGATGCCTGCTTAGACCCATGCAGTTTTTAATCTGGCTTGTGTCTTTACAGTCTCCACTCACTGCTGCTCCATTCTTATTTTCTTCTCTTTAATTCCTGCTCCCCACTGGTAATTCAGCAGCAGGAAGGCAAGGAGTCCCTCTGGGCTCTAGGGTTTTGCCTTTTCAGGGTTTCTTTTTTGGCATTTCCTGAAATGTTCACCCTAGCTGGGGTCTCATTTGTTGCCCGTGGGGCTGGACCTATGTGCCCACAGCAGAAATGGGCTGGTGGGTGGTGCAGGAAGACTTTCCTGGGAAGGAAAGATGGAAGATGTCCCTCTGACATCTTCTCCTGGGTGAAAGTCCATGGCAGGAGCGTGGTTTGAAGTCTCCAAGTGTTGAAGCTTCAACCACCTGCCAACCAGTCAGCCCAGAGGTCTCATTCTGGCCAGGCCTGAGAGGGTTGGGAAGGGGCAGAAGGAGCCCATGAGCCCGTGTCCCACAGGGGCCCAGGAGGTTCAGGATGTTTGAGGCGTAAATCCTTGTTGGATCAGCAGCTGGGAGAGTGTTTTCAGTTTGGGCAGCCCAAGGACAAGACCTCAGGACCTCGGAGAAGAGGCTCTGGATAGTTCACATATGGAGATGTTGCTTTTCCCTAGTTTTTCCCCAGGTGCCAAATGCCACCTGAGAGGCCTTCAGGCTGTGCCCTGGCTGCCACTCCAGGAGGTCAAAGGTGCTGACTTCAGGGTTAAAACTCTGCCCATGTTTTCATTTCAGTTAACAAAACCTCCTCCACCCAACCCAAATTTCTTTGCTTTTCCCCACCTCCATTTCAGAACCTTCTGGAATGCCGTGTGTCCCACCATCCACACAGTCAGGATGACCAAAGGACTCCTCATTCCTGGCTCATCCAATGGGAAACTGAGTCACAGGCAGGTGACAGCAGAGACCAGCATCCAACAAGCCTGTTTTGGATAAAAACTGTGCAAGGGATTGTTCCAACAGGTGACAGCAGGAATGGTGCAGTCCATGTCTCTGTTTCCTTCACTGGCACAGACAAAGCCTCTCTGTCCCATCCCTACCTCTGCTGTATCCTCTATATTTCAGGCATCTTTCTCTCCAACAAGTCCCAGCCCTGCCCAGGCATTTACCCAGCAGAAATAGGACTTTTAATTACTATTTTTTATGACTTCCTTTTCATAATTGCACTGGAGGCTCTCTGCTGTTCTGCTTTAATCTGCGTCCTGAGAAATCACTTTCTCAGGCACGATCCACTGGATGGGAAAAGGGAAATAAGGATTTCAAAGTGCAACCATGGGCTTGTTGGCAGCAAAGAAATGTGGGATCCACTGTAGTTTTGTCACAGAATGGTTTAGGTGGGAAGGGACCTTAAAGATCATCCCATTCCACCCCCTGCCATGGGCAGGGACACCTTCCAATATTCCCAGGGTGCTCCAAACCCCATCCAACCTGGCTTTGGACACTTCCAGGGATCCAGGAACAGCCACAGCTTCTCTGGGCAGCCTGTGCCAGGGCCTCCCCACCCTTCCAGGGAACAATTTCTTTCTAAGATCTAATCAAAATCTCTCCTCTTTTAGTTTAAAAACCACTCCCCCATGTCCTTTCCCTATCTGCCTGAAGATCTCCTCCCAAAAACTTGGAGGGAGTGGACAAAGTCCTGCAGGTCTCCCTCACCTGACTGTTCCCCACCCAGCTGCTGATGTTTCCATGGTATCCAGTACTTTGGTGCCCATGATGCCTTGGAGTGGCCACCTGAAACAGAGGCTAGACAAAACTAAGAGAATAAAAGCAGGTATTTGTTTAAGGCCTTCAATAGGTGCACCTTGGGCAGTCAGAAGTCACCAAGAGGCTGCACCCAAGATGGGCAATGGTCACGAGTTTTTCATACAGTTATAAATTTGGTCCATTTCCACATCAGGGATTAATCCTCCAATTACAGACTCAGGTAATGAAGTCACACACACCCAGTTTGCTTCTCCCTCCAACTCACTTTTATTTATATTTTTCAGGGCCCGAGACAATGAGGTGTCCCTGAGTCCCAGGCCTAGAGAGGAACAGTTTTGTCTGAATAACATGGCAGAACAGTAGCTGACAGGCTATGGAGCTTTAGAGCTGTACACTAAAGAATTTGCAGGATTACAGATATATGAAAAATACAACAGCTAAAATCCTAAGGCATCACACACAGAGGCGTTAATTGGATTGAAATATCGGTGCTAAGGCTTTAACACCTTTTAACATCCCCTCCCTCCACCCCATTGCTCCTTAGTGTCCCTGTCACTATCATCTGTCAGGATGTGGGGTAGTTCATTGTCTGCCATCTATGGAGGGGGATCATTTCAGAGGAAAGCCTTCAGACAATGCCAACATCTATTCCTCAATGTGAAGAAATGGAAGTGGATTTTTCATAGGGCCAAGGCTGCTCAGGGTGGGGATGAGGAGCAACTTAAGAACAGAAGAGTTTGGTTTTTCAAAGCTGCTCAACCCTCAGGCCTGGTGCACTGGGGGAAAGAGGAGATTTGGGTGCTGTAGACACTGTAGGCTGTCACTGCTGTCCCAGGGAAATGGCACAAGTTCATGGGCACCTCAGCTCTGGGATGTGGGTGAGGTCTGCTGCTCAGACCAAAGCGTCTGAAAGAGGCTATTGAGGCCACCAAAGAACCTTCTGGGGACACCTCCAGTCATCCCACTCATGAGAGGGAGGAGGGACCTTTGGAGGCACCCATGCAGGTGACATCTCAGGTGACCAAGTGAGTTACCTAAGGAGCTCCTGGCACAGTGGCATTATCCAGATAACAAAGCCAGTTCTTTACAGAAAGCCACAAGGTCCAATCCTCAATCCCTGTCCTGTCCTGGGATTGAGGAGCTGTGGCTGCCTCATCCCTGGAAATGTTTAAAACTGGGTTGGACAGAGCTGGGAGCAACCTGGGACAGTGGAAACTGTGACTGGAACCCTTCCAACCCACACCATTCTGTGATTCTGTGGTAACCCAGCATGACCTGCATGGAACTGGGACAAACAGCCAGCCAGGCACCTCCTGGAGTGGATATTCCCACCACAAGGACACGGGGCTGGGAGAGTGGGAATTGTGTGGTGAATCACAAAGCTCCACCAGCACAACCAGCTCCAAACCCTGCAAGAGAAGCTCCTTCTCACAGCAGAACCCCCGAGCCATCAGATTTCTTTTAGACTAAAGCAGCGTGTAATATATAATTGATAATGGTTATTCCTGGTGCACTCCTTGTAATGAAATTTTAATGCCGGGGACAGCTCAGCGTGTGCGTGCGTGTGTGTGTAATGTAGAGCTGGGTCCTCGTGCTGTTAAACACAGCTCCTCAGCCTTTGTTCTGGCAGCTGGAATCTCAGCTGGCTTCTCAATGTCAAAGAGGACAACCCCACATTCAGCTGGCGCCAGAATTCCCACCAAAACCGAGATTCCAGAGCTTGTAGTGGGCGCTGTTCCCAGGAGTTAAAACATGACTCCAACAAGAGTTGCCCTTTCCAGTCTCTTCCTGGGAATTTGGCTGCCTGTAACTAACACATCACCTTTGGGTCCCATTAAGGAAGAACTTCAGCTGGAAGCAGGAGGATCTCACCCCACAGAAAGCTGCCATTTTAGTGGGCAGACCTGCCTTTCTCTTGTCTGGCAAAAAAATTCCAGCAGTGACTGTGCAATGCCTTTTCCTTTCCTTCCAGGAGGGGTAATTAATTCCCTCTCCCACAGTCTGAGGTTCACACTGGGCTGTGTTTTCCCTTCCACTGGTTTATTTCCAAGGGCCAGGGCAGGCAGCAGAATATGGAACTACCTCCTTGCTCATGGCTAGCCCGAAGTCCTGGAAAGCAGAGGGATCTTCCCTTTAGATCAGGTTTGCCCAGATTATTGAGAATGAGGAAAATTAGTCATCATGCCCTTCTCTTTTCTACCCATTGTGATATTTGTGAGGGTGGAAGGTCAGGGGACAGCCTATCAGCTGGACAACCTGATCTGGTTGGAGAGGTCCCTGCTCATTCCAAGGGCTTGGACTAAATGACCTTTAAAGGTCCCTTCCAACCCAGATTGTTCCATGATTCTGTGATCAATGTTAGCTCCGTGGAACAACTGGTCCTGGGCCTTTTTGGGATTTATATGGTGGGACAATTTAGGGCAGAATTCCTTAGTCTGTGCCAAGGCTGTGTTGGGAACAAAGTCCTCCCCACACCCTGCCAAGCACTGGGATGTGGAGAAAACCTGCCAGAGTTTGGATGTTTTGTTTGGTTGTTTTCCTGTGCTCCAGGTTACAGAGAAAACAATTTTACTGACCATTATCAACACAATCAAACCAGTTGTGCTTATTTTTGGAATTGGCTTGGATATCAGGGAAAGGTTCTTCCCCCAGAGGGTGTTTGGGCACTGAAAAGGCTTCTCAGGGAATGGTCACAGCCCCAAGGCTGCCAGAGCTCCAGGAGTGTTTGGACAATTTTCAGAGATGCACAGGGTGGGATTTTGGGGTGTCTGTGCAGGGCCAGGAGTTGGACTGGATGATGCTGATGGGTCCCTTCCCGCTCAGGACATTCTGTGATTTTATGCTTCTGAGTAGTTCCTGCCCTTTATTCCCACCCTGTGGCTGCTTTCCTTGCTCTCTGCAAACACTCCCAGCACTCTACAAAGTGGCTTCATGTCCTTGGTGACTGCTCAGCCATAATAACCAGAGTCTGAGTCTGTCCCCTGGGGCAGGGGACAAGCAGCTGAGAGGGGTCTGTGAGTCACCCTCAGGGCTCAGTCACTGATGGAAGTCACTGCTGCTGCTCTGGGCACTTTCTGTGACACCACTGGGGCACTGGAGCAGACAGACTCAGGTTTGCCCACGCCCTGGCAGGGCTGAGTGATTGATTATTGTGAGTGGTGAATGGAACAGAGAACACAAGGGTTGGGTTTGAACCTTCACGTTTCTGTTTTTGCCGCCATCCCCAGAGCGTTTTCAGGCCTGGCCAACTCAGATTTAACCAAACCATCCCCGTGTCAGCTCAGGAGTTGGCATGGGCCAGGGATCATCCCCAACAGGTGGTTGGGATGCAGCCACTGTCTTTAGGAGGGTGGGGAAGGTTCGTGGTGTGAACATGGCCAGGTCTCAGGGATGGAGATCAGGCTCCAGCATGGATTTATTGTGGAGCTGTAACCTCAGCTTCAGGCAGGGTGGGAGAGCTGGGGTGGTTCACCTGGAGAAGAGAAGGATCCAGGGAGAGCTCAGAGCCCCTTCCAGAGCCTAAAGGGGCTCCAGGAGAGCTGGAGAGGGACTGGGGACAAGGAATGGAGGGACAGGACACAGGCAATGGCCTCCCACTGCCAGAGGGCAGGGATAGACGGGATATCTGGAAGTAATTGTTCCCTGTGAGGGTGGTGAGGCCCTGGCACAGGTTTCCCAGAGAAGCTGTGGCTGCCCCTGGATCCCTGGAAGTGTCCAAGGCCAGGTTGGAGATGGGCCTTGGAGCATCCTGGGATAGTGGGAGGTGTCCCTGCCCATGGCAGGGATGGAACAAGTTGAGCTTTAAGATCACTTCCAAAACAAACCATTCTGGGATTCTTTGATTCTATGATCAACCCTGACCCTGAGCACTGTGAGGATTTCCCCTTTACCTTTCCTGCACCCACCTCTTGCAATAACCATTCCCAGGAGCTGGATCAAAGGGACAATCCCCAGCCTGGCATCCTTCTCCCGGCTCCAAGATGCAGCTGCAGTTCAGAGTTTCCTCCTAGCACCCAGCCCGGGGCTGTTGGCTCTGTGGTGAGCCCGCCGAGCCCCGGGGGATGCACAGGCACCACGGGCTGGGGTGGGCGATGCTGCAGTGGAGAGGCTCCGTGAGCCAAGCGTTGTCACGGAAACCGGAGAGTTGGTGAGGAGGCGGAGAGGGGATGCCGAGAGTGCGGAGGAGGATTCGGGGAGGCAGCGGGGCTCTCCCATCATCCTTCCATGGCAGAGATTCCCCCAAGGAAGAGACATCTCCCTGCTGCTTTCGGGAGCTTGCTGGTTCGGCTCCTCCTCGCTGGAGTTGATGGGTTTTGTCTGCACTGTTCGTTCTCCTGGGTCAAACCTTTCCTGCCTGTACCAACAACAACAACAAAAAAAGAGAGAGAGGGGAAGGGTAAAAAGAAGCAGGAAAGAAAGAAAGAAAGAAAGAAAGAAAGAAAGAAAGAAAGAAAGAAAGAAAGAAAGAAAGAAAGAAAGAAAGAAAGAAAGAAAGAAAGAAAGAAAGAAAGAAAGAAAGAAAGAAAGAAAGAAAGAAAGAAAGAAAGAAAGAAAGAGAAAGAAAGAAAGAAAGAAAGAAAGAAAGAGAAAGAAAGAAAGAAAGAAAGAAAGAAAGAAAGAAAGAAAGAAAGAAAGAAAGAAAGAAAGAAAGAAAGAAAGAAAGAAAGAAAGAAAGAAAGAAAGAAAGAAAGAAAGAAAGAGAAAGAAGAATTAAAAGGAGCAGGAAAGTGAGGAAAGAAAGAGGATTTAGAGGTGTATGGAGGAGTAACACTGAATTCCCACTGTGCCCATCCCTGTGATTCCTCCGTGGCAGGGCAGCACAGGAAGGCACCAATGGAGCATCAGCCATCATCCCCTGAGTGCTCTGAAGCAAACACAGCCACTCCTCCCTCTGCCTTCCCCAAAACACAGCCTGGTCCCCTCCTTGCCCCACCTCAGAGGGCTCTGAGAGGTGGGACAGCATGGAGGTGACACAGGACCATGGCCATGGTGTGCAGGGCACAGTCCTGGTGGGGGTGTGGGGCCCTCTGTCACTTTTCCATCCTTCTCTGTGACTTTATTGCCCATTGGGATGCTTGGCTTCCCCCAAGGAGGCCTCAGGGAGTCACCCAAGGCCTTGCTGAGGATGTTCCCATCACTTTCCATGCTATTTTGGGGGCAGGGCACTGAAATCTGTGAGTAGCAGAAGGTAGAGTGAGGGAATTTCATTTCCTAGGAGAGTGGATGAGACCACCATGAGGAAATGAAGTTCTGTGGTCTTATTCCTTAACTGTGAGGTAGAAAGTCACAGCAGGGGCTGGGTGACAAGAATGTGCCTGAGCAGTGGGACATTTACTGCACAAAGAGCAGCACAAGGTCTTATTTGTGGGTTCAACTCAAAATTTTGGCCAGCTCAAGGAATGAATCCCAATCCAAGTTTGGGATGGGTGTTCCCACACCAAGAATGGTGAGGCCTGGCACAGGTTGCCCAGAGAAGCTGCCCCTGGATCCCTGGAAGTGTCCAAGGCCAGGCTGGAGCACCCTGGGACAGTGGAAGGTGTCCCTGCCCATGGCAGGGGCTGGAACCAGCTGATCTTTTCCCACCCAAACCATTGTGGGATTTCAGGGTGTCAGGAGTCAAGAGTGCAGCCCCAGCAGGAAAATGCACCCATGGCTGAAAACATCCCTTCACTGAGACTTCCAATCAGTCCCTAAACACGGTGGAAATCACAGGCATATTTATCCACTTCCAGGTCTTAATCCTGCACTGAACCTGATGGTGGTGATGGGTATTAGGGCTGATTGGACATGGCTGATTATTATTATTACTACTATTATTATTATTTTGCCAGCTGCAGGATTTGTGACTGTCTCTTGCAGCACTCTCCTCTGCTGACTCCTGGGAACCTGCTTCAATTTAGTCCAGGAGACCTGGAATTACTCTGTAGCAGGATCTTATTGTTATTTTTACTAGAAGACTGGGCTTGTTCAGCCTTTTTTATTATTATTATTTTTCTTTTCTTTTTCCCTTACCTTTTTACAGGCAAGGAAAAACCCTTACAAATTCTGGGTTTGGGTATTTGTGAATATGTATGTTTTTATATATATACTTTATATATCTGTGCATCTCCCACACTGGTGCAGCCCCTTGCAAACAGTGATCCTTTATCATCCCATCCCTTCCCTTCCTTTCCCTTCCCATCATCTCCTCCTCAGCTTCACTCACCCAAACTCACCCACTGAACACATGAAGAAATAATTACTTATTTATCAGTGTATTTAAAGAGCATTGCCCTGCTAAATGCTGTGCTGAGCTGGAGACAAAAGGGGTGGGAAGGGTTAAAAAATGCAAACTGGGGAAACGGGAAGGAGGAAATCAATGTGAAGACCAAATCTGAGTCATCTGTGGACTGCAAATCTCTTGGTCATGGAACTTGATTAATGCCCCTATTTGAGCTGGTCTGTGGTTTAGGGAAGAATTATGAGGTCACATTTTTAAACTTCAGGTCTCTTGTGACTGTTTCTGGTTTGGGTTTTTTGTTGTTGTTGTTTTAAATCATATTGTTTTTTAGAAAATTAAAAAAAAAAACCCACCCCAAAACTTCAAAAAATGTTCTCCTTCCTCCAAAAAACTCCAACCAACTTGCCCAGAGCATTTTCTCAGCTTTGATTTTTGATTTGTAGTAGATTTTTTTAAATCAGAAACAAGTCTTGGACATGTCATAAACTTCAGTGTCACCTGGCTGGTGTGGGGAGTGTTTCTAAACTGGGGAAATGGAAGCACAGACAGAGGCATCTCAAGGAGCTCAGGGCTTTTGAGCACTCTGATGGAAATGAAAGAGATTCAAATCCAAGTCTGTGAGCAATAAGTACCAAAATCAGGCAATTTTCAGGCTTTACAATGCAGTGGATTTTTATTGCAAAGACCAGTGTTGGGGAATTGTGTGGCTAGGGAGAAAATGCAAGATCCCAGGGAAAATTTCCTCCTGAAGCATAACTGGAGGTTAATTTCTGTCTAGGAGGGTCCTTATGTAAGTGTTTGTGTAAATATATATATTTAAACTCCAGATCCTGTTGGGCTCTGTATAAACATTTTTTTTTCTTTTTTTTTTTGGGAAGTCAGCTGAGCTTTTAATCTTTTGGGCTTCTGAAGAGATGTTCTATTTAGGGAACAGCACCAAAAAACCCCCAGCTCCTGACCACTTGTTAGCGCTCAGCAGAAGGAAACCTTGTGCCTCGGGGGCTCTGGGGACTCGGCGCTTTTGAAGGTGAAATCGCAGGGAAATCCTTGCAGCGGGAAGGGCAGCTCCTGCCTCATCACACCGATAAAATAAAAGGGAGAATAAAAATAGAAAAAAAGAGAGAGAGGGAGGAAGAGCTTTTGGTGATGACGCGGGGATGGGATGCGGGGATGGGATGCGGGGATGGGATGCGGGGATGGGATGCGGGGATGGGATGCGGGGATTGTGGTGGTCCTGGAGGGGCTGAAGGAGTTTTTGCGCCGGGTCTCCGTGCCCAGCACATCCCTTTTGGATGAGGAAGGGCCGGGGCAGGCACGGGGCTCAGGTCGGGGTGTCCCCGAGCAGGGATGCGGATGCACAACTCTGCTGAAGCATCCTGCCACCTCCTCTGCCGCCCGTTCCCGGGCTCTGCTGCAGCGAGGACGGGAATTTCTGTGCGTGCAAAGCCCCGCCGCTCCAGCGGCGACAGCTCCTGAGATGACCCCGGCGCCGCAGGACCGATCCCTTTATCCGTAGCCGCGGTGCGCCAGAGGAGGGGATGGAGCGAGGAGGAGGAGGAGGAGGAGAGGGAGGCTGGGAACTGATTACGTGGGAGGCATTTTGTCCAGCAGCAGCAGCAGCAGCAGCGGCAGCAGCAGCAGCGAGGATGCAGATGAAAGGATCATCCCGCCGGGGAGAAAAGGCCATGGAGAGGATGCTCCGGTGTGCGCCCAGGGATGGGGCTGGCACGGATGCAGCCGGCTCCGAGCCCCCCATCTCCGGGCACCCCTCGGCCCCGCTGGGGCTGTGCGGCTGCCCGGGGCCGGGATTAAGATGGATAGATTGGTGGGAAGCGTTCGGTGTGACCGGAATAGAAAGCACGGTGGCTTCGTGCTGACTTGAGGGCACGGATCCAGAAAATAGCATTGCTCGGGAGATGATTACTTTACTATTGGAGCTTGTCCTTAAAATAGCAAGCTGGGTCCTCGCTGCCCCTCCTTCCCCTGTGCCTGTGCACAGTCCTAGTGCTGGCTGTGAGATTTCTAGGGTGCTTTCCCCCCCAGTTTATTCCCTATTTATTTCCTTTATATCCATGTCACATCATACTTGCTAAAAATGTCCTTGAAGGCCTCTTGGTCTGTGCAAAGCTCTCAGCAGGGCCAGGCTCAGCTCTGACCATTGCATTTGTAGCAGGGGAAGGATATGGGGGGAGCTCACAGGGGTGACAAACACAGCATGGGTGACCCCACACCCGGGGTGATGCTGGGATGTCCCTCTGGGAATATCAGGGGGTATCTCCTCCTGGCTGGGTGCTGCTGTGACCCTGGGGCAGGGTCCTGCCAGGCCATGCTGCAGGGCTTGGTGACAGGAGCACTCCCATGTTGTCCATGGGGCCTGGGTCTGGCCACTGGGGTTTCATTTCACATCCAAGGAGGAGTGTAGGTGGACGGCAGGGAGAGGGAGGCTTTTCCTGTCTCACCTTTCCCAACAGAGGAGAACAAAGCCAAACCCAGAGCAGGGAGCAACCCAGGGCAGCCACTGATCCCTCAGAGCCTTCAGCACAGGAAGAGCCTGGTGCTGTCACCACGGGGGTGGCGTGTCCCTGCCACGTCCCTCGGGTGCATTTGCGTCTTCTCCGCTGGCGCAGGCACAGGAGCCGCCGGTGCCAAGGGATGGGAGGGCAGGCAGCAGAGCTCCTTCCACAGCCTCAGCCAGGGGACCATGAGTCGGAGACCTCAGCGAGGGGTCTGAGCTCATTTCAGGGCTAAACTTAGTTCAGAGAGTCCCAGCAGCCACTCGGGAATGCTGCCACGTTGGGACGGATGCCCTGGAGCAGCGTTTTGTAGGCCAGGCCACCCGGATATTATTGTTCACGTTAAAAATATTCTCTGCTGAGTGATAGAGCAGCTTCTGCTCCTCTCAGGCTGTCTCCATGTGGATGCCTCCTGTCTTCCCACTCTTACATAAAGCACTGAGTCCTTGGGAAGGGAAGGGGAATGAGATTTATGGAATTGAGGATGTCCCAAACTGGGGTCACAAGCAGAGAGGGGAAGAGCAGTGGAGCATCCAGGGTGAAGCAGTGAGAGCCACAGAGAGTCTGTACCAACGAATACAGCAGTGCTGAGACCCTGACATGGGGTCAGCATTTCCCTGCCTGCATTGCTCCTTGTCCTGGCACTGATGGGCCAGGACCAACCAGCTCTGACCCAAACAAAGCCCAGGCATGGGGCAGGGGCTGTGACTGCTCCTACAAAATGCCTGGATACAGCCATCCCCCTTCAAAGGAGGGTCCAGAGGAGGCCACAGAGATGCTCCAAGAGCCGGAGCCCCTCTGCTCTGGAGCCAGGCTGGGAGAGCTGGAGGTGTTCACCTGGGGAAGAGAAGGCTCCAGGGAGAGCTCAGAGCCCCTTCCAGAGCCTAAAGGGGCTCCAGGAGAGCTGGAGAGGGCCTGGGGACAAGGGCCTGGAATGACGAGGAGAAATGGCTTCAAACTGACCATATCAACATCTGACCACATCATCTCCCTACAAAAAAGCTTCCCTGACAAGAATTACCAGATGCTTCCTGATCCTCTGCAACATCTGAGAATGATTTGGGTTGAAAGAGACCTTGATGATCATTTCAGTCCAATCCCCTGCCATGGGCAGGGACACTTTCCACTATCCCAGGATGCTCCAAGCCTCATCCAGCCTGGCCTTGGACACTTCCAAGGGCAGCCACAGCTTCTCTGGGAATCATGTGCCAGGACCTTCCCACCCTCATAGGGAAGAATTTCTTTCTAAGATCTAATCTAAATATCCTCTTGTTTAGTTTAAAACCATTCCCTCTTGTCACATCACTAACTGCCTGTGTAAAAAATCCCTTTCCCTCTTTTTCATGAGCCCTTTTAGGCTCTGGAAGAGGCTCTGAACTCTCCCTGGAGCCTTCTCTTCTCCAGGTGAACACCCCCAACTCTCCCAGCCTGGCTCCAGAGCAGAGGGGCTCCAGCCCTTGGAGCAGCTCCATGGCCTCCTCTGCAACCCACTCAAACATATAAATAAAGAAATAAATAAAGAAATAAATAAAGAAATAAATATTTCTATAGAACTGGTGTAGTTTTTATATTAATATGTTTGCTTATTTAAAACAATGCCAACAGCTGCATGGACACGCTCACGTGGCCTTCAGCTGGCCTTTCTTCTGCTTAATTAATGGTGATGCCTCTTGCAGCGTGCTTGGCATTCCCTTATAAAAAAGCACCATGAAGGAGATGGTTCTTTCTCCTTTTTCTTCTTAATAATAATGGCTAAAGCAATTTTGAACCAGCTCAATACAAACTTGGTGGAGCTCTTTGGACACCAGGGTAAGGTCTCCTGCAGACAGCTGTGGCAAAGGTTTATGTTTGGTTTGAAGGGTGAAAAGTTTGTGGACAAGCCCCCAAGAGAACAGCTCTGTTCTCACCATAAATGATAAAAAACAACCCCCCAAAAACCTCCACAAAAAGAGTCTCTCTGGGCTCAGTGTTTTATCTCATCTTCTGCCAGGGACACACACACACAGAGGGGACAGGACAGGTGTGGGGAAGGGGCACAGAGCCCATGCCAGGAGGAAGGCAGATCCCAAGGTGTTAGGGAGGGTTTGGACAATGAGGGACAGAGGAATGACCTTTTCCAGCCATGTGGGGATGTCCAGGGAAAAGAGAGGAGCGAGGAACATGGAGGAGAAACAACGAGGTAAAGACAATCCAGAACCGACATCGAACTAAATCGCCTTAAAAGAGATTTCTGGGGCCATTCTGGTAATTTGGGGATTTATGTTTTTTGATGACTGCCCGTTCTGGGATTAGCTCTCAGGAGAGCAAGGACTGGAAATATTTTTCAAGCTATTTGTGACTCAGCAGCTGCGAAGCGCTGATTACTGGCAGCAGCTGACGTCCGAAAAGCATCTAAGTCTTTATTATATTATCCAAAAAGGGCACAGAGGGTTTTTTTTTTATCACCCCAGCTTCAGAACAGCGAGTTCCCAAACCTTCAAGGAGGACCAGGGACACAGGGCAGAAGGCGACGCTGAAAGGAAAATTTAATTTAATCCCTTTCCCAAAAGCTCTTCAAATTTTCCTTTTTTTTTTTTTTTTTTTTTTTGTTTTTTTTTTCTTTTTTTTGGTGCTTCCAACCACTTGTGTTGCCTTGGGATGTTCCTTCTGGATTTAGGCAAGTTGAGTGATGCCAAACCAGCCAGCCTGGTGGCCAGCTGTGCCCAGCTGCAGTTGGCAGGTGAAGTTTGTGGTGTTTCTAGGGAGCGTGGCTTCTGTGTTTGCATTGGGAGAGTGCTGTGCTTTCCCACATGTCCCTGGAAGGCTGATTTCCTTCAGGAGATCATCATGGAGGGAGACATGCTGGAGAGGGTCCAGCGGAGGACTACAGAGATGGTGAAGGGGCTGGAGCATCTTCCTGATGAGGAAAGGCTGAGGGAGAGAGGAAACTCAGCCCTGGGTGTCCCTGTGTGCAGGGAGGGTCAGAGCAGGGCCAGGCTCTGCTCCAGGGGGCTCAGCGATGGCACCAGAGGTAGGAAATTATTCCCAAGAGGTTTCAATTGGACAGGAGGCAGAACTTCTTCCCTGTGCAGTGACCAAGGACTGAACAGATTGTCCAGAGAGGGTCTGGAGTCTCCTCACTGGGGATATTCCAGAACTGTCTGGATACAACCCTGAGTAACCGGCTCTAGAGAACCCTACTTGAGCAGGGGCGTCAGTCTAGAGGACCTGCAGTGGTCCCAGTGGTCCTGCAGTGGCCACAGTCATGCTGTGATTCTGTCACCCAGACCAGGTCACTGCTCCGTGCCTCAGTTTCCCAGTGCTCACAGCCCCAGCAGGTCACATCAGCCCACGAGTGCACAGCTCTGATACAGACACACAGATTAGGCATTAATTAGTGGTTATTTATCAAGCCACCAGAGGCCATCAGGCTGCTCTGGCCTTGGCAAGACCTTTTTTAGCATCAAATTCAATCCGGTTCTGAAATGCCCAGCCAGGTGCGGTGAGCTGGTGGTGACAGCAGCCGCTGTATCAGCTCGGGGACGAGGAGAAAGATCCGAACCCCCTTCTCCTGGCTGCAGCCCGTGCCTCAGAGCAGGTCAGGCCACTCTCGTGACTGCTCATCCCTTTCCCCTCGAGCCTTTCCAGCTCCTGTTCGTCATCCCGAGACGAACTCCCCCGCAGCTTTCCCCTCTGTCGCAATTACACACTCTTCCTCTGTCAGTCTCCCAAACTCAGCGTGCCCAGCCAAGCCCATAGCCAGGAAGCCCCCGGGATGCTGCGAGCCCGAGCAGCCGATCCGTGCGGGCAAATGAGCGCCGGGATGGGGCCGGAGGCACAGCCGGGATCCGTCGGCAGAGCGGAGGCAGCAGCACGTCAGCAATTCGTACCCAAATTCTCCATATGGATGGGCAGCATCCCCGCGAGTTCCGTCACGGGCACCGAGCCTCCCGCTGCCCGCCGGACAAAGGGTCCTGCCAAAGCCGGGGAGGAGGGAAGAGCATCCCCGCCGTGGCATCTGACAGGCGCGGAGGAGGCGGGAGTTTGGGATAATGGCTCAGGAGCCCCTTCGCTCCTTGCTTGCGATGAACGGGAGTGGGGATAAAATGAGATGAGTGAAGGGGAGGAGGTTTCAGAAGGCGGGAGGGAATTTTGTGCTGGAAATGAGCAGGGCCGGTGTGGGCCATTTTGGCTGAAATTGTGTGATGTTGGGCAGAGCTGGGTGGAGAATTTGGATAAATCACTGAAAGTGAGAAATCTTTGGTGAAGAATCATAGTCCTAGAATGGTTTGGGTGGGAAGGGACCTTAAAGCTCAGCCAGTTCCTCTCTCCGCCATGAGCAAGGGACACTTTCCACTATCCCACGTTGCTCCAAACCCATCCAGCCTGGCCTTGGACACTTCCAGGGATGGGACAGCCACAGATTCTGTGGGCAACCTTTTTGTGCTGGTGAATCTGTGGGAAGATCCTGACGTGCATTGGCACTGTCCCATTTCTTTGTGGGGCCTCTGCTCTGATTTTTGTGCAGAGATGATGACTAAGAAAAGGCAGTGCCAACCCTCTGGAACCTGCAGTGATTCCCCTCTGTGATTTGTTCTCCAGCCCCCATCACCTGAGAGCAGCCAATAGGTCCTGTGTCATCCCCTGCTCACCCCTCATGATGTGGCCTTTACAAAGGCAGGGACAGAATTCCAGAGACCATTTCCTGGCATTTATATATCCTGTGTGTAGGAGAGGGATGAGTGATCCCAACTAGAAGGCTGGTGAGATGCCTGGGAGAATAATTCCCTGTACAAGCCAGAGCCAAGGCTCATTTCCCTCTCTGCACTCGCTGTTTTTACGATTCCTCTTGTCTTTCTTCCATCACGAGCACGGGAAGTTGTTTCAGTATAAATCCCAGCCCATTCATACGAACATGCCACCCACGAGGATGAGTTATGTTCTCTTTCCTCCCCTTGCTCTGCTTTCAGCCCTGCCCCTGCCTCTCACTTTGCTTCCCTCTGGGCAAAGAGCTTCTCCAAAATCCATAATTACCAAAGGTGTGGGGAGGAATTGGAATATCCAGTCTTTGTGTTCATCCCAAATGGATGGAAAAAAGTTGACCTTTAGGATACGTGTGTGGAATCGGATTTCTGTTGTAGCATCTTTTAGAAATAACACCAGCAAAATTTAGATATTGAATATATATTTGTGTGTGTGTGTGCACAGCTGTGTGGATATGGATACAAATCCAGATACTGATATGGATTTGTGTGAGTAGAAAAGTGCCCAGCAGGGAAGGACCTGGTGGTGCTGGTCAACAATGCCAAAACACGAGCCCAGGTGGGCAAGACCCCAATGGCACCTGGGCTGTCCCAGCTCTGGGGTGGCAGCAGGACCAGGGCAGTGACTGTCCCCTGTGCTGGCACTGCCTGGACACCTCCAGTGCTGGGAAAACTTCTGGGATCCTCATGCCAAGAGGGACATTGAGGGGCTGGAGCATGTCCAGGGAAGGGAATGAAGCTGGGGAAGGGGCTGGAGCACCAGGAGAGGCTGAGGGAGCTGGGAAAGGGGCTCAGCCTGGAGAAAAGGAGCCTCAGGAGGGACCTTGTGCCTCTGCACAACTCCCTGACAGGAGGGGACAGCCAGGGGGGTCAGGCTCTGCTCCCAGAGAACAGGGACAGGAGGAGAGGACAGAACCTCAAATTGCACTATGGGAGGTTCAGGATGGATATCAGGAGGAATTTCTTTGGAAGGGGCTGCCCAGTGAGGTGGTGGAGTCCCCATCCCTGGAAGTTTTCATGTCTGGCTGTGGCACTCAGTGCTCTGGGCTGGTGACAAGGTGGGGATCAGTCACAGGTTGAACTCAGAAGTCTTTTCCAACATAAATGATCCTTTGAGTCTGTGTACAAAGATGTGGAGGTTTGCAGAGCTCCCCACCCCTCATTGCATCAACAGTTCTCCAGAGAACTGCTAGGAAAAAAAAATCAATCAATTAACAAAGTATTGAAATGAAATAAAAAACAAATCTGCTTTATAGTAAATCACAGCTTAATAAATTATCTCCTTTTCCTCCCCACTCCTTTTCTTTTGTCCTTCTTTTCTTCCTTCCTTTCAGTTAAAATCACAAACATCGGTAAAGTTGTTTGAGAGGGAACGTGTTTCCAAAGTTCTGTAAATCTGCAGGAATTCATTAAGCCCCACTGAATTTATTGAAAGTTATAAAGTTTTTAAATCTACAAGTGTCTGACATCTTTAAAGACTTATTAATTAATGCAAACCATTAAACACTGTTAAAACTCGTGTCGCGTTTATGGAGCGTTTGAGCTTCATTGAATATGCAGATCAGGTAATTCGTCTTTTTAAGCTCCATCATTTTCTTGTTCCCAAAAAAAAAAAACAACCAAAAACCAAAACCCAGAGTTGACATGAAGGAGGAAAATCCAAAGTTTGCAGGATCTTGGGGTGGGAGAACTCACAGCCAAACTCGGGATTTCTCTGTTTCCAGGAATTTTCAGCCAAGGCTGATGAATTTTTGCTGTCCTCAGCTTTGTAGAAGTGCCTGGAGGGGTTGATTTAAGGTCACAGCCGTGCCCTGGGTCGTTGTCCTTCAGCCACTGGGGGCTGAGGTGGGATGATGAGAGGAGGTTGAGAAAAGCAACTTTGTGCATTCATGGCAGCCACCTGCAGGTGTGAAGTTTCTCAAGGAGAACAAGGAGGATTTTAGAGTACCTGAGTGGAAAATTCCTTTCTGGTTGCAGGACAATGGTTGCTCTGAGAAGGAATTGAAAAAGACATCTGGAAATCTGCTGGAAATCCAGAGCATGAGGGTCCCAGTATAAAAGGGTAGTTTGTGTCAGCCAACACACCCACAATCTCAGGTTTTCATGGCAAGAAAGCTTTTTGAATTAAAATTTCACCTCCTCAAGCTGCTGCATAGGAGGTGCTGTAATTTGCACCCAGAGCTATGCAAGGCTTTAAATGGGACAAGATAGGAATTACTTCCCACTACCATAGGGCAGGGAGAGATGGGATATTGGGAAGGAATTCTTCCCTGGGAGAGTGTGAGGCCCTGGCACAGAAGCAGCTGTGGCTGCCCCTGGATCCCTGGAACTGTCCCAGGCCAGGTTGGATGGGGCTTGGATCAACCTGGGATAGTGGAAGGTGTTGGGATTGGAACGAGGCAATGTTTAAGGTCCCTTCCAACCCAAATCATTCTGGAATTCTATGATCTGAATTCGGCTGAACTCTGGTAAGGTGAGGACTGTGATCTGAATAAGTTTTTAGACAAATAATCCTGGTGACCTCCAGGCCAAGATCAAGCCCTAAATGCAGAAAGGACTTTACACACTGAGCACCCCATTCACAGAGCTGATCTCGAGTGATCAGGGCTTGGAATGAGCTGAGGGCAAAATTATCTGTGTGACCATTTCATAGCCATAAAATCACAGGATGGTTTGGATTGGAAGGGACCTTAAAGATTCTCCAGTTTCAACCCCCCTGGCATGGGCAGGGAACCTATTTCCTGATAGGCAGATCAAGAGACAGACAAGGAAAAAAAAATAATTTGCTTTTGAGAAAAATTAGAGATGATGGCCTTAAGCTTCATCTATCCAAGGACTTATTCTGGACTGTGCACTTGACATTAGTGGTTCATAATTAATTCCCTGTGTTGATGCTCCTATTCCAGAATCAGACACTCCTTATTCCAAATTAGCTCAATCCACCCGGGACCCCGCCACAAAACCAGGTTAAGAAATTAGCACAAAGCAGCTGAGCTTTGGTAACCAACTGGAGAGGCAGGAGAATCCATGGAAAATGCAAAGGAATTCAGCTTCATTTTACATCTCAGAGAGGAGGAAAAAAATCATATAAGAATACCTGCCTCGGACTAAAAAACACACATGTGAGCAATCCCCAAGCCTCAGCAGATGTGTGGTTGTATTTTAAATTGCAGTAATGTGATTTAGTGTAAGAGCCCCCAGCACCACTGGGAAATAGCAATTCTACTCTAAACTCTCTTCCTGCTGTAACCAGAGTGATTTTTTCCCCCCTGAAAATAAATCTGCACAGGAGATTTCATAGATGAGTAGCCTGACTGGGACAAGGAGTTGTGAGAGCTTTATTCTGGGCACAGTGCTGATAGTTTATCCATTTTTTTTACCGCTCAGTGTATGATTTTAACTAATCACTAATTTAGTGTTCCTTTATTTTTACTGGGGTTTTTGTTTGTTTGGATGGTTTTGGTTTTTTGGAGGTTTTTTTGTTTTTGTTTTTGTTTTTGTTTTTTTTCCCAAATCTGAAGGACTTTTAAATTTGAAACATACAAGAAACTTTATCTGAGGTACCATGAACAGTAAGAACCAACAAAAACTGAAAAATGCAAAACCAAACAAGCAAAAAAAACTCCCCCCAAACAACAACAACAAAAAAGACACACAAAATAAGGGAGCCTGTTTAGTAATGATGTTGCATGATTGGTACAATCAGAGATTCAGAGTGGTTTGGCTTGGAAAGGACCTTAAAGACCATCCTGTTCCACCCCTGCCATGGGCAGGGACACCTCCCACTATCCCAAGCTGATCCAAGCCCCATCCAACCTGGCCTTGGACACTTCCAGGGATCCAGGGGCAGCCACAGCTGCTCTGGGAAAACTGTACCACGGCCTCATCACCCTCACAGGCAGGAATTCCTTCCCAATATCCCATCTATCCCTGCCCTCTGACAGTGGGAAGCCATTCCCTGTGTCCTGTCCCTCCATCCCTTGTCCCCAGTCCCTCTCCAGCTCTCCTGGAGCCCTGTTAAGCTCTGAGCTCTCCCTGGATCCTTCTCCAGGTGAACACCCCCAGCTCTTCCAGCCTGGCTCCAGAGCAGAGGGGCTCCAGCCCTTGGAGCAGCTCCATGGCCTCCTCTTGACTCTCTCCAACAGTTCCATGCATTTTTCCTGTGGAAGCTGCCTTAGTCAAGGACCCTGGTGTATCTGAGCTCTAATGGGGATGGTGCAGATTTGGGGATTTGTTTGGGTCAGTGATAATTCACCTCTTGTGTCGTGGGCATCATTCCAGAGACCAAAGTGTGGAGCACACAGGTTGGGTATCCGAGGGATAACTGGATATTTCCTGTGGAATATTTAACTTACAGAACCCAAAATGTCAGTGCTGAGCCCCTCTTTTCTCTGATGCTGCATCAGGTGTGCTGATGAGGGAGGTGACAGCTCAGACCTGGGCAGAGAGACCTTGTGCTCTCCATCATTTGGAGTCTCCAATACCCCGGTGGGGAGAGGCTCTTCCCTTTCCTGTTGCTTTCTTCACCTGGATGGGATTGTGCTGTTGTTTGTTGGAAAAGCCCCCACTGGCGGGAATGACACGGAACTCCTGCCTGAGTGCAGGGAGGGGCTTTTTGAACATTCCCAGAGGAGATGGAGAGCAGGGTCCTGATTTATTCATGGACAGAGGAGAGGTCCTGTCAGTGACTAATCTGGAGTGCTGGAGCACACAACCCTCTGCTCTACCTCTACCCCAGATGTTTCCAGCTCTGGAGCAGGATAAAGAAAATCAGTCTGCTTTTAGAAAAATAAACAAAACACAAACAAACAAAACCCCCAACAAAACAAAGCAAAGCAAAGCAAAACAAAACAACAACAACAAATGTGAAAAAAAAAAGAGAGGAAAGTCTTAAAAGTGCCTGAAGGTGGCTTGAGATATCAACTGTTCCACCAGTTCCATGAGCCACCTGCTGCAGACTCCAGCTGGATGGGTGGATGGATGGATGGATGGATGGATGGATGGATGGATGGATGGATGGATGGATTAGGCAGTGCCAGGGTGTGATTTTGGGCCAGTAGCATCAGCTCAGGTGGTTCCCAGGAGCACTTCTGGAACTAGCACAGGGCAGGAATAATTAAAGGTGGGAGATTCAAGAGGAAAATGTTCCTTGTTGATTTGCAGCCCAGTCCGGGTTCTGCTCTAAGCAATGGAAGGAGCTCCACTACCCTGGGATCTCTGGAGCAGCAGGAAGGCACCAGGATGAGGGAAACACAAAATATACGAGATTAGGGAGAGGAGCTCTCTGTAAATCATCTGTCTGCTGCCCCCGTGATGTGACCGAGTGAGACAGCTCAGGTCCCCAGGGAGGCTGGCGCTGAGGAGGCCTGGGGTGAACTCCTGGAGTGCAGCAGGGTCAGACCTTCTGCACAGCTGCCCTTGGGCTGTGGGACTCAGTCCCCCCGAGACCAGGCTGACCAGGGATCATTGTCACTTCTGGAACAGATGATGGTGACGCCCTTCCCTTCACATTAACTTCCTCTTGATGTGCTCCCTGGGGGTGGGGAATGATTATGGTGATGATGTTAATGTGCAGACACTGGCCAGGCTTTCTCAGGCAGGTCTGCAGTGAGCAGAGGGGCCCTGCTCTTTGGGGGAGGAGGTGTTGGCGCATGGAGCATCCCGAGGTGGTGGCAAAGCTCTTCCCCTGTGGGGGTGGGCGGAGCCCCAGCTGCTCTGCCCTGGAGGGAGCCAAGCTGAGGAGTCAAGAAAGAATTTCGCAACTTCACCCTGAGCCACTAGGAAAAAAAGGTAAACATCCTAGTCTAGCCACGGCGACCCGTCTGGAGACCCACAAGCCCCCTCGGGATTTTATGTAGATCTGTTACAATTGATTGGTTCTGTACCCTTTTCCTCCCACCCTGGTGTCCCATAAAAACCCCTGGGTTTCCTCTGGTCGGCAGAGGTTCCTCGTCCCTGGATCCCTTTCGCTGGTACCATTCCAATAAAGTACCACCTGCGGAAATTCCATACGAGACCTCTCTCTCTTCACCACGGCCGGCTAAAAGAGGGGCTAACTCACAAGGGCATGAGCTAAGAGCACTGAGCTGAAATCACTGAAAGCTGAAATCACTGAGCTGAAAAATCACTGCTCTGCCCGATGCTGAGAAGCCCCTCTGTCCAGCTGAGGAGCGCCCTGACCCCCCAAGGAGCTGTTTCTAGCGAAACATCCTTTGGGGTGGCTGTGGCGCTCTGGGTCCCAAGCGGCGGACGCCATCCACCAGCTGACATATTTCCCCAGGAACTGCAAGTTTACCTCGCTGTGCTGGGAACCCACCTCTCAGGGATGCTCTTCCTCAAGGAAGTCTGGGCATCTCACAGCCTTGTTCACTCTCTGTGGAAAGGAGGGATGGTCCAACTGTGATCCTGCTCACAGTGCCACACACCAGCTTTCCCTTGTATTTTTCAGTGGAGTGTCTTTCCCTGGAGATTATTAAAATCCACCTGAGCAGCGTGGCCCCTCTCCCAGCGTGTGTTCTGAAGGGCAGCACTCAAGGCCTGGTCTTAGTGGGCAATGAGTGGACAACACTCCAACGGCATCTCCGTTTTTGGCCCATCCTAAAGGCAGAGCAGCTCCCAGAGGAAGTGGCAGGTGTGCAGTGTGTTCAGCTGCTTTTGCTCAAGGGAAACTCAACAGCAAGGAGCCACTGAATCAGAGGGTGGGCTGGGTTGGAAGGGAACTCAAAGGACATCTCATTCCAACCACAACATAACACCTTCCACTATCCCAGGATGCTCCAAGCCCCGTCCAAGTTGGCCTTGGACACTTCCAGGGATCCAGGGACAGCCACAGCTTCTCTGGGCACCCTTTGCCAGGGTGCATTGCCTTTCCCCACCCTCACAGGGGACAATTTCTTCCTCACATCTTACCTATATCTCTCCTCTTTTAGTTTAAAAACATTTCCCCTTATCCTATCACTGTCTTTCCATATAAAAAGTCCCTCTCCCTCTTTTTGTAAGTATTCTTTAGGTACAGGAAGTGTCCCTAAGCTCTCCCTGGAGCCTTTTCCTCTCCAGGCTGGACACTTCCAGCTCCCTCAGCCTCTTCCTCAGAGAAGCCAATATGGCAACGACTCTTTACCCATGGGAGAGGGAAAATGTCATTATCTGCCTGTCTAATTGTGGGGTTTGCTCCTTGGGTCCCCCAGCTCCAGCAGCAGCAGCCCAGAGTCCCATCAGCCACATGGGATATGGGAAGGGAGGTGGACAGGGTTGATTAAATGAGAGCACATCATGGGTGGAAATAAAGGGCTTAAAATGAAATCCATCACAGCTCTGAGGCCACAGCTGCAGGTAAAGGACCAAGAAATATCTGAGAGACCTCAGTAACACAGGCAGTAGGTTCTTTATGAGTGTCTCACAAGGTACAGTCTTTGGTTTTGTAGGGGCTGTGCCAAAGGCCTGTGATAATGTGTGTGCTAATAGTTTCCATTAAAATATTTTAAAAATAAGGATTAATAGAACTTACACTTTCAGGGCTGGATTTTGCAGAGCTGGGCTATCTCAGCTCCCACTGAAGCCAACAAGGAGCAGAAGTCAGTGAAGGAGCAGAGTTGCTGATCCTGAGAGCTTTGGAAATGCTCATCCCTCACAAATATTTTTTTTTGGCTAATCAGGTAAATAAATAAATACCTTCACAAATAAAATAAAATAAAAATAAAATAAAATAAAATAAAATAAAATAAAATAAAATAAAATAAAATAAAATAAAATAAAATAGAGACATATCCCCAAAATCCCAGTTCTCCCATCCTTCCTTCCTTGTGGGGAGAGAGGGGAGAATGATCTCCATAATCCTGCCCTCAACCTGGAGGGACACCAATGATACCAATGGATTTACATCTGTCGTCACAGAGAGCACCCGACCCCTGTTTCTCAGGAATGTGATGTCAGGGGATGCTTCCCCACCACATTTCCCTCTCCCACAGCAAAACTGTGGGGTGGAAACGATCCAGCTTCTGCTTTCTGTTCCTGCTGGATCTCTCAAGATGCTTTTGCAGCTCTCCCAGCTCCAGGTGAGCCAAGGAGACGGGTGAGGGACAGGAGGGGACAGAAGAGGGGTGTAACAAAATCCTTTCAGACAGTTCCAACAGGCAGAGCAGGAGCCTCAGAGCGTGGAGATGCCTTGGCTGGGGCAAAAAGAGGCATCCAGGGCATGACACAAGTAGGTCATCCTGCCTCCCACTCCTCGCATCGTGGCAGGAGCAGAGTGGAGAGGGAAGGAGCCTCATCCACTTTCTCCTGCCCGCAGGGATTGTGGAGATGCCGCTTCCACCTGGTCCTGCCAGCCTCAACAGACCCAGTGCCTGCTCTGCCCTGAGCACCAGCACAGCAAAAGCCTTTAATGCTTCTAAAATGGGACAGTTTCAGCCCTAAACTCATCCTCTGCAGGGCAGCCAGGGTGAGCACAGCTCCTCCGCCTCGGGCAGGAAAACAGCCTTAGGATGCTTTGTCTGTCTGCAGCTTGACTTCCTCTGCTCCATGTGGGCTATTACACCTCTCCTTTTCATGGTGGGTTGTTTTTTTTTTTTTTTTTTTGTATTTTTATCTTCTCATTTGGACGTTTTTCCTGGCTTGGAGAGGTCGAAGTTGTTAATGCCAACCTGGCTGGTTTGGCTTTCTCTTCCCTGCTCCTGGGGACTGTCCGTGCTCTGTGGCCACATTACAAGAGATTAACCTCCAGGGGGAAAGGGAATCTTGTTTCTCAGCCTCCCTCCTGAGCTGTTGCCCAACTCCCTGTGGAAAGCAAGTTTGTGGGATTTCTCTGCATTTTGTCTTTGCTATCAAACTTTTGACTGCTTTGCAAGGATTTCTGGAGCACACATTCCTGTCTGGGTTTGTACTGCATGGCTTTGACTGGACACAGCCTTCCCCACTCCAGGCATTTTTCAGAGTCATGAAGCATTTCAGTTTGGAAAGGCTCTCAGGACATTGTTCAGTCAATTCCCCCATTTTTAATTTCAGTCTCAAAATCACCAAAATAGGTGTGGTTTGGGAATTGCCATTGGCACCACTCCTACTCAGGTCCTGTGTGACTTCGTCCCCAACAATGCAGGGATAAAAAATACGTGTGTTTTCCTTGCTGAGGCCTAGTGGAAGGTTCCCTGCCCATGGCAAGGGGGTTGGAATGAGATGATCTTTAAGGTCCTTTCCAACTCTGTGACTCTGTGATCGTTACCATCCATGTTCCTCTCTGCAGTTGGCCTCAGTTCTTCTTCCCATGCCTGTATGGATTGACTCCCTGGCAGTCTCCTGGCTGCCTTCATCTCTCCATGCTGCCTCTTCAGATTCCCTTCCTGGCTGCTGGGCTGTTTCCCTGTTAATTGGGCCTTTCCATGCTGCCTGTCTGGCCATGCTGCCTCCTGCCACCATGTTCCATGTAATACCTGCTGGAATGCAGCAGGGAGGGGCTCCAGAACTGAGAGACCTATTTGTTAAATGAACTATTTAGAGAAATGCTGAAGCCTGGGAGGCAGCACCAAGGCCTGAGAAGCCACATAACCTCTGTGTCCTGTTTGACCACAGTGTGTTAATTCCCCTCCTCTCTGCTCATCCTGCAGCTGAAAGCACCCCCACTTGTATTTTGGTAACATCTGAGCACTTTGCATACTTAATATAATAAAATTCATATATTATTACATTATTTATATTAATATTATTGGGTATATTAATATATTAATCCTCCTGGCACTCAGGGGCTTACTGAAGGTGGGAATATATTGTTGGTCCTTCTTTGCCACCCAAGGAGCCCTTGGAGACAAATGGCCATAGCACCATCATTCTCGAGCTAGTTAATTAATTTTGCTTAATTCAGCCACATGGGGAGTTTGTCAGGAGATAAACTTTTGGGATGGTTTAGCCCCTTCTTTCCCCACCAAGCCCCTGCTTGTGTGCTTGTCCCTCTGGTCACACCTTGCCTGTCCCCAGAGGGAATCCCAAGGCAAGCAGGGACAGCAAAATTCCCCATTTGTGTACAGCACCGTGGATTGATTTAGTCTGGCTCACTAAATAAACACCAGGGACATCCCCTGCCCTAAAAGGCTGCTTAATTTATCAAGTTCAATCACAACAAGATCCCAGCTGCTGAATTGGCAAAATTCAGCCTGGAAGTCAATGCAGGAACAGGGAGTTGCAAGCAACACGGGGACACAAACAGGATCAGTCTTTCTCTGCTGAAGAAACAAGATATTTTTCAGTCTGCCTCTAAAGGCAGCTGGGAATTTGGTCCCCCAGGGTCTAACTTGGTCACCAATGGGTGTAGATGGTCTGAAACTCACACCTGTGGCCAGAGAGCCCAGCAAGGCCGAGTTCAGACTCTTTTTTAGGGGATGGAAGAGATTTGTCTTAAATGGGAAATGCCATGGGCTGGGTTAAACTTCCTTTCCTAGTTGGTTTCAGTGAAAACAGCACATATCTGTGTTATCAATCAACATATTTGTGTTATCAATCAACCGTTGGCCGATTTCACTGACCAGTGTCCTTTCCAAATCCACTCTTTTAAGTAATGTATTAAATCTTTAGAAGACCGTCCAGACAACCCAAATGAGCTTTATTAGCTGACTGCCAATAATCCTGTGCTTTTCACAGAAATAGGAAGTCCAGGCAGGACTTTCATGGAAATCACACACAGAATCACAGAATATCCTGAGTTGGAAGAGACCCACCAGGATCATTGAGTCCTGTTCTCATTGATGTCCTCAGATCAGTGTCACAGCATGTGACCTGCCCTGAAAATATCATTCTCCCAGATTTCCTTCAACCTTTATTTTCCACTGGGAGAGCTACTCCAGAGGATGAGCCAATTCCTCCACACAGCTGAGTCCTGCCTGTGCCATCGGCTGCCTCAAAGACCCAGGAATGCAGCTCAGGATCTCTTTGCAGCCATTTGTAAATATTTCCAATTCCATATTGGAATTCACAGAAATTCCAGCATTTCTGTGAAGTGGTGGTCCAAAAGCCAGACCTGACCTCGTTAACAGCCACTGTCACCACCCACTGATTACCCTCAGCAGATTAAAAACTGCCAATTGTGGTGACTTCCATGGACTCACCCCAGATTTGCATCCAGCCAACTTTCCCAGACACTGCTGTGGCTTTTCTTGTGATCCCACTGGATTTTCCCAAACATCCCTTGGACTTTGCAGGTGTTTGCTGCCTCCTGAGCCTGGAATTGAGTTTTTTGGGCTGCCCAGTCCTGGGAACACCATAATTGCCATGCCCATCATTCACAGCACATGCACGGGTGGCTGCCACCACTCCATTGCTGCTCCCTGAGAGGCTCTGCTTTGCAGCCCCATTAATGACCATAATTATTTCTCTCAGCATAAATTGTTCCTAATGACTGCAGTCATTTTTAGCGTGAGAGCACAGCAAATGATGCATCCATGGCACGGGATGAAGGCAGGGAACAGACCTTTCAAACCCTGTGGAATGCCAGTCACTCCTTATTTACAGGGCTGGGTCATTCCTGTTGCTGGTTTGCAGGTTCAAAAAGTTTGTCACTTTTCCTTGGCCCTTTTTGGCTGTGATCACAAGTATTCTTGGTGTGTGTTTCACTGCTCCACTGCTCAAAATCAGGTATTTTGCTCCAGTAGGACTCAGTAGGTCTCTCTCAACTGCTGGTCACTGAGTGGTTGGTAAAATTATCAGATATTTCAAGAGAATCTGTCAAATCAAATTTGTCTCAAATAATTCAACACCCCAAGCTGCAGATTATAGGTAGCCTCCTTCTCTGGAACCTACAAAGCTTTGTTTTTTTCATGCCCATCACTCCCTTTAATCACCACTCTTTTAGTCTCTGCTTTGGGGCTCTGTCAGAAGTATCTGCTGCTCCGGCAGAATGGAAGTCTTGGGTGTAATTTTCTTAGAAGACTTCATCACACATGATTAACTCATTTGTAGTCTTAATTAGACCTTGATCCTGGATGACTATTGAAAGATCTATAAGTTGATATTAGATTATTGGAGTAGTTAACTGTGCCCTGGGCACAGGCACCAAAGGATCGACTCTGCAAAGCACTGAAGGCAGAAACACCCACACTACTGCCACAGCATCCAGGTTAGGGACAGGGCTGAGTGACAGCCAGTGACTTCTGCTCCGGGGATGTCATCACCACTCAGGATTTGTGGTTTTTTTCCTCAAGCTCCAGCATCCTGAAATCATATTGTTATTGGAGAGACTTTGCTTCCATTAAAGAGGTGTTTCTGTCTGTCATACTTGTTAAGAAAAGCAATTCCAGTAGTGCCTGTGAGCTCAAAACTTAAATAAAAAATCCGTGGCATTATTCCTAATGCCATCCATTTGCAGAGGGAAAGGTTTCCCAGGAGCTGGGGCTAACTGCACTTTCTGTGCAGGGCTGGAAGTCTCAGGGAAGCAGGAGGTTGTGGCTCAGAGGAGCTTTCTGGGTCTGAGTGACTCGCAGACAGCACAGCCCCGAGGCTCCTGGTGCTGTCACAAGAGGTCTCAGCTGTCATTTGTGGGAGCAGGTGCCCTTCCAGCCCCAGTGTTGGGAGTGCCCTTCCAGCCCTGCTGCTGACTGGGAGTGTTGTGACTGTGGTGACTGAGCTTGGCCTGGCTCAGGCAGAGGTGTCCATGTGTGTGTCCATGTGTAGGTGCCTGCCCCAGGCCTGGGATGGGGTTTGCCAAGGGCTGTGCACCTTAGGAACACATTTACAGATGTGTTTCCTGGCTTTAAGGCCAGCTGGTGCAATCTGGCCATGCTCTCACTGCTGTTTTTCCCATCCCTCATGCCCTTGCATCCTTCCCAAAACAACATTCCCATCCACTCTGCCAGCTGGGAACTGTCCCCCTTCCAGGCCACCTCCCAAAACAACCTCAGGAATCATTTTTGGGTTTTGCTTCTTGTTGGGGGCCAAAACACTGCTAGGAACAGGTTATCCAGAACAGCTCTGGCTGCCCCTGGATCCCTGGAAGTGTCCAAGGCCAGGCTGGATGGGGCTTGGAGCACCCTGGGACAGTAGAAGGCATCTCTGCCCATGGCAGGGGAGTGGAATGAGATGATCTTTAATATCCCTTCCAATCCAAACCATTCCATGATTCCACAGACATTTTAACAAGCCACATCATCAAACTGCGGTGCCGAATTTCTTGGCACTACTCCAGGGAGATCTTTACTGGCTCTGAAGCCTGACCCACTCAGCTGAGTGATGGATGGGCTGGGGAAGGGGGTTGCATCTTTCAGGATGATCAGGGAGGACTTAGGCAAGGCAGAGACAGCACAGAGGAGGACAACAGGCTGCTGACACAATTCCTACTCCTTCCCAACACAGCCTTCCAGGAACTGGGGTGGAAAGGCTGTTTTGGGGCACTGTCCAGGTCATGTCCATGGGCTCAGCTGACAGCACAGAAACACCCTGAGAGAGTGCAGAGACTCTCCAGAGGATCCTAAACTTGGAGAAGCCTTGCTCACCTTGCTTTACCCATGAATACCTCAGTCCCTCGGGATGTGCCCGGAGTCATCCCTGCCCGGAGGGAGCTCCAGCTGCTCGGCTTTGCCCAGGGACACAGCCGGGCGAGGAGCAGCATCACTTTGCTTCTCGAACAGGGCTCATTCCCTGCGCTGCTTCACTGCAGGCAGGGCTAAATCCCGGTGCCAGGCAGGAGGTGGGACTGATCCCATGGATTTCCTCAGCCCGACGAGTGTTAATTTGATCCACGCTGCTGTGGCCGGGGGGAAAACACGGGGGCGGTGCGGCTGAACGCCGAGATTCTGAAAAGGGTGATGGAGAATTTAATGGATCTCGGTGGCTTAATGCTCCATTTTTCTTGTGATTCCCCCCTCGTTTCTTATCTCTCGTATTTACATAAATTATGTGGACTCCAGGGAAGCTGCAAGGCATAGAAATTCAATCAACCTGAGTCTCAGGAGCCTGGTCACTGTGCAGCGAAAGGAGGAGAAGAGGGGTGGGAAATGAAAAATAAAATAAAATAAAATAACAAAAAGAAAGAAAGAAATCATCAGAGCACAGGATGTGTCAAAAGGGACTGTTAATAACACCAGCCCTGAGCCACATTCAGCAGCGAGCTGGATTTCAGGAGCAGGGAAGGGATGACATCACCTTTTGCTGCACACAGGTTTTCTTGCAAGCAGGAGGGATCTGGCAGGTGAACAGCAGCCAGAGAGGCACTTCCACCCCTCTCAACACGGCACCGCAGCTCTTCCCCTCTTGGGATGCTGATCGGGACATCCTGGCGTGGGACCTCCTCTTGTAACATCCATCCCCTGGGGCCAGGCTCCTTTTTTTTCCCCCACTCAGTTTTTCAGCAATGCTGCTAGAGGAGGGATTGGATAAAAGGGTTTGGGGAGAAGTCGTTGCAGGATTGCCCAGCTCCTCCTCGCAGGATGACATAATGCCTGCTGTGGTCTCTGAACTCCTGGTTTGCTGCTGGGCTGCAGCGTGGAGAGAGGCAAACCCACATCCAGCTAAAGGCTGAATTCAAGCACGGATGGAAATTCAGGAGTAAACCTGGAGGAAGAGGGGTCCATCCCTGATTTTACTACATGATTTTAAGTGCTCCTGCTCTCTCCATGTTCAGCAGGCAGACCCTTCCCTTCCCAGTGCAGCTCACTCTCTGCTTTTGGATATTAAAAAAAAAATAAAATAAAAAAATCCCTTTGTTTCAGGGTGATTTTGCCATTTTTCTTTTGAGCTAACTTGCTGACATGGGAGATTGAAACACTTGATTTGTGAAATGTCAGTCTGAAATTCTTGCACTTTTCTGCCCTTTCTTTGATGCCATTTTATTTCTAATTGCAAAACTGATACCAAAATTCACTCTTTGCTTCTCTTTTTCAGTTAGGCCATTTTTTTTTAGTCAAGAATTGTTGGGTAGTGAAAGAGGAGAGCGATTTAGATGAGATATTGGGAAGGAATTGTTCCCTGTGAGGGTGGGGAGGTCCTGGCACAGGTTGTTCAGAGAAGTTGTGGCTGCCCCTGGATCCCTGCAAGTGTCCAAGGCTGGATGGGGCTTGGAGCACCCTGGGATATTGGAAAGTGTCCCTGACCATGGCAGGGGGTGGGACTGGATGATGTTTAAGGTGCTTTCCAACCCAAGCTCAAATTCCAAACCATTCTGGGATTCCATGACTGCTCCTTTGAGATTCTGGAATGTTCAAATGGAGCAGCAGGAAAGGCTTTTTCACAGGAGATTGTGCAGCACTGAAAGGGGCAGTCAAGGAAGAGGGGGAAATCTTCATCCTTGAGGAGGCTGTGTCTTGGAGGCTCTGGAGTCATGGATGTTGCCAGGCTCTGGCTGACCTGATCAGGTGGTGGACACAGATGGTCAGACAGAGATCTCCAGATTTCTCAATATTTCTCTGATTCTCTGCCACCCCAGTCAGACAGGATATCTGCTGGGCTGCTTTTCCACTTGAATATTGCACTACACAAAGGCAAGTGTGTGACAGAAAACCTTTGTGGTCCCCTTATTGACCAAAGCTGGTGCCTGAGCAAAAGAAGATGTGAGGATTCACCTGTGGGGATTTCAGGCTGCCATCACACCCTGCACCCTGTTACTGACCCTGCCCTTCCCCTGCCTGCTTCCCCCCTCTGCCCTTCCCCTTCCTGCCCAAGGAATACTTTGGAAAAGTCCTATTACATTCCTTCTTTTTCCTTTGCTGCCAACAAGGTGGGAAATCACCCTGGCTGTCAGTGTTGGGGACAGCTTTTGTGGGATGTGGGCTTATCACAGCTCACCTTACACACAGTGACAAGATGCAGTGGCTGCATGATCCACCTGACAGCCAAATGCCTCTGCACAGGGGGGAAAAGGCCAGGATATGAGCCATTGGATCCAGGGATATTCCTGGCCAGTGTGGAAGGGGAGCTTCCCTCCCTGCCTTGCCCATGAGCCGGACTGACTGGTGCCAAACTGCTCAAGGAATTGGGTGTCGAGACCAAAACGCTGCTCCAAAGTCTATGGAAGCAGGACTGGAGCTTCACTGGACCCAGGGAAGGGATATTTTGACAGTTCATTGTGTTTAATGGGCCAGCTGAGGAGGGGTTGAGGAAACCTTGTCTAGAATGGAGGGCTTTCTTCCCCCCCTCTGTTCATTTTCTCCTGTGTCTTGGTTTAGAAAGACAGGTGTTTGCCAGGAAAATCTGGAGTTTCCCTTGGAACAGAGAATGTAAACCTCTTCCCTCCAAATTATTGTGATTTTGCAATTAGGGGCTTTCAGGCAAAGATATGGGAAGAGGAATAACAGCTCTTTACTAGGAATATTAAAAATACAAATGTAGTAATACAAAAAAAACAAGCAAAACAAGCAAGCAAACAAATTAAATCCTATAAGCACTGACAGAGTCAGAAATACAACCTGACACTCTGTTGGTCAGGATGTCGGCAGTAGCCCAGTTAAGTCCTCCTGGAGTGACAGATGTGGTTCTGTTGGAGTAGAGATGATCCTGTAGAAGGGTCCAGTGGTGGTGAGAAGGGTCTGTGGTCTTCCTTCAGGAAATCCAGTGCAAACAGGCTGTGCTGGTGTTTCTGACTCAGTTTTTATCCAGGTTGGAATGCTTGGCTCCTCCCACTGGGTGGAGCATCTCCCAATGGGATGATGTAATTGTATCAGTCATACAGTGAGCCTCCATGGCCCATTAACAGCAGATATCCCCCAGAGGGAGGATGGGTTGTGGAAGAGATAAAGAACACTGCTCCACCTGGCTTAAACAGCTGCCCATTGACAGAAAGCACCCGCCGCTTCCTCCCTGGAATTATGAGGAATGGGTTATGGAAGAGATAAAGAAAACACCTCCCCAGCCGGTTTCAACAGATGGAAAATAGAATACACATTTTTTTTCATTACATAATACAACCCAAGATATCCTGAAAAAATCCTTCTTTAAGGTTGGTATAACCCTCCATCCCACTGATTTATGTGGACTGAGCCTACAATAGAGTTGGTCCATCACTGACAGCAGAGCAGACACAGAAGCTCCACTGTGACTTGGTACTGGGAGGGGTCAGGCATTGGATCAGGCTGCCCAGGGAAGTGGTGGAATTTCCATCCCTGGAAGTGTTCAGAAGGTGTTACATGGGGACGTGGCTTGGTGGTGAACACAGCCGTGCTGGGTTAATCATTGGACTCAAAGGAAAACAAGAGTCACTTGAGAAGAAGAAAATCTCCAAAAAGGAGAGACATTTCTGAGCGCTCCCCTGACCTCCTTCACAGTTAATGGAAGAACACCTGTGCCTGAAGGAGCACAAATGGATTTATCCCAGCTGGCCACAGGAAGAACTTGGGGCAAGCACCTCAGAACCAGGCACACATTTTACTCACCTAAGGTTCAGCTCAGCTCGTTGGATCATTCATTTCTTGCTGCTTTTTTCAGCTTCAGCATTTTGCTTATTTAAAGGTGCTTTGCAATAAAGGGACCTTAAATCTCATCCTGTTCCACTCCCTGCCATGACCAGGGACACCTTCCACCAAGCCAAGTTATTCCAAGCCCCATCCAACCTGGACAAGACATGTCCAGCATCACATTGGCTGGTCCCTTAGCCTGATGAGCAGTGACAACTAAGTTCAGCTGGTGGTCCCTTACACCAGGAGCCAGTCTTGGACCCCAGATCATTCCTGACGTGTGATTTCACTGGCACAACGCATGAAAGTCTGGGCTCTTCCAAATGTTTGCAGTGATTTATCTCCTGCAATATAAAGAACAGCTTTGTACAGTAGCTTTCTTCAAAAGTTTGTAATTAAAAAGTTCTCTTCCTTTCTTTCTTTTTGTGCGCTGGAAAACGTACAAGGAGAAAGGAGGTGGATAAAAATGAAAATAGAAGCAAAGTTTAAGCATGCAAATGTTGATTAAAAAATATCAACCCACTCTCCTGTGAAATGCTAACAATGGTTCCCATGGCTCCTGTCTCCCGAGTCAGAACAGGCCCAGCAGGTGAACTTTTGATTTCTGAAAGCGCAGTCACTCCTGCAAGGGGCACCACTGGTTACTCACCCTCAGCAAGGCAATCTCTGCTCTGTGGAGGAGATAAAATCACCCAGTGAGCTCCAGTGTTTGGAGAGGGATGTCAGTCAAATTCCAGCTTGGAACAAGCTCCACGGCTTCAAAGAGCGTGGGAAGGCACTAATGGGAACAAACCACCAGCAGGGACCGTGGGTATTTTTTCCTCTGTTATTTGTGTGGATAAATCAAATCTGGATAGCTCTGGAAGCCAAATCTGGGGATCTGATGGCATTCTCAAGTGAAATTCCCCATCCCAGGAGCTAAGGGAAATCACCTCAAAGCTCATTCCTGACCTGTTACACCACCTCCCACTCTGTGCATCCTCAAGGAAGCAAATAAACCCTTAAACAGTCATTTATTAAGTATCTAATTGTCACTCTCACTTTGCCCACTTCACAGCGATGTTTAGCACTTCCACCAACCTGTGGGAATTTCACAGTGTTTATTTTGGCTGGATTGAACTGCAGTAGCAGCCTCAGTGTGTTTCTCCAGAGCTTGCTCCTTTATCCCCTCTCTTCCCAACAGCTCAGCAGATTTCCACTCGCAAATATGAGCACTAGAAAGGCATTCACTTCCCATAAAGATTCCCAAATTCTTTTGGAAGCCAGCACTGCAAGGCAGGGAGCAAGGTCAAGACAGTGGGAAGAGCTGTAGGTTGTATAGGATTTTGGACCAGCTGCATCACTCCTTGATGAAGAGATCACAGCAGGTGGCTTTGACGTCCCCAGCCACCATCAGTGGCCCCAAAACACACCAGGTCTGTGATGCCCTTTGCAAGCAGGATGTGAAATGGGGTGAAATCATCCCACACAGTTTCCCCTTGACCAATTCTGTCACTGTGTCTTGGTTTGTAAAGGAAGGCAAGAGCCTCCCTGAAAATGGAAAATATAAACCCCTCTCCTTCTGAAGTATAATTTTGAAATTAACAAGCTCTAGTTCTTAACTAGGAAGATTAAACTAAAAACACAGTAATACAAAAGAAAACACTGACAGCGTCAGAATACAACCTGACACTGTTGGTCAGGGTGTTTGGTAGCAGTCCAATTAGAATCAAGGCTCCAGTTCTCCTGCAGTGACAGATGTGGTTCTGTTGAAGCAGAGATGATCCTGTAGAAGGCTGTAGTTTTCCTCTGACGGTCCAGTGGTGGTGTAGGTGTGCCTGCTCCTCCTCTGGGAATCCACTGCAAACAGGCTGCCCTGGTGTTCTGAATCTCAGGTTTTACCCAGGTAGGAATGCTTGGCTCCTCCCACTGGGTGGAGCATCTCCCAATGGGATGATGTAATTGTATCAGTCATACAGTGAGCCTCGATGGCCCATTAACAGCAGATATCCCCCAGAGGGAGGATGGGTCGTGGAAGAGATAAAGAACACTGCTCCACCTGGCTTAAATAGCTGCCCATTGACAGAAGTCACCCCTGCTCCTTCTCCCCTGGAATTATGAGGAATGGGTTATGGAAGAGATAAAGAAAACACCTCCCCAACTGGTTTCAACAGATGGAAAATAGAATACACACTTTTGGTTACGTGTTGCATTGCAACCCAAATGTGCTGGTTTGGAATTGATTGAAGAAAAGCTGTGGCAAAACCAATCAGTGGCGAAAACTGCTTCATCTGGGGCAGATTTTGATGTTACCCTGGGAAAGCAAGGGCAAAGCCATCCCTGTCCAGGATTTCAGGGCACTGGGTAATATCCTGCAGAGACGAACGTCAGGTTCAGCAGAGGCTTCCCTGCAGATGTTAACTCAACTTTTCGGTGGAATTTGCTGAAAAACTTGAAATGGGCCATGTTTGGGACTGAAAAAAACGCTACAGTTATGCTGGGCCAGGTTTAATGTCCACCAGGAGCAGGTTGAGTAACAGCAGGAGGGTGCAAGAACAAGGCAAGCATGCAGGGGGATGCATTCCAGGATGCTTCTGAGATGGATGAGCTGCTGTTGACTTAATAACAGAATGTTCCTTGGTGGTTGAGTTTCTCTGTTATTCTATTTTTTTTTCTAAATCCTTGGCATTACACGAAGGAGTTGCCCAGTTTAGCTGTGCTTTACAGAGAAAAAGGAGCCTTCCTTTTGCTGGGTTTGAACTGTCACCCAACCATTCCATGGGGAGCTCCTGGCTCTTTGCAGGGCACTCTGGATTTTACAGCTCTTTATCTTCTATGACATCAGCTCTCCCTTTTCTGCACTGAAGAATCTCGGTGTCTGTGAGACATATTTGTCTGGAGTCCTCAGCGTAGGAAGGATGTAGGAGTGCTGGAAGGAGTCCAGAGGAGGCCATGGGGATGTTCTGAAGGCTCTGCTCTGGAGCCAGGCTGGGAAAGCTCGGGGTGCTCACCTGGAGAAGGGAAGGATCCAGGGAGAGCTCAGAGACCCTTCCAGAGCCTAAAGGGGCTCCAGGAGAGCTGGAGAGGGACTGGGGACAAGGGATGGAGGGACAGGACACAGGGAATGGCTTCCCACTGCCAGAGGGCAGGGTTGGATGGGATATTGGGAAGGAATTGTTGGCTGTGAGGGTGGTGAGGTCCTGGCACAGGGTGCACAGAGAAGAAGCTGTGGCTGTCCCTGTGTCCCTGTAAGTGTTCAAAGCCAAGTTGGATGGGGCTTGGAGCATCCTGGGATAGAGGTGTCCCTGCCCATGGCAGGGGGTGGAATGAGATTATCCTAAAGGTCCCTTTCATCCCAAACCAATCTCTGAATGTACAGAAACTGCTCCACCCCCCTGATCTCCTTCACCATCCTTCTCTGAATATTTTCTTGCTCTGCATCTCCTCTGGGAGATGAGTGAGGGCCACAAGCACACTGCAGGCAGCATCCTGCACAGTGCAGCAGCAGCAGCATGATCCCCTGCTCACCCCTTCCCTCCCCAGCCCTCCCTTTTACCCGATTTTGCTCTTTCTGACCCATCCCCAGCTGCAGAAGCCGCGGTGGCTGCAGGGCTGGCAGCAGCACATTGCAGCCGTCTGGCTGCAGAAGATGTGGAGCAGTGAGAAGGTTCCCAGCCCTCCCTGCACTGCTTTTCCCCCCTCTCCTCCCTGCCTGGCTCTGCCTCCTCTGGCACAGATGGCTGGAGGTTTTCCTGAAGTTCAAATCCCAGTGTAAGAACTCCCAGACCCCCTCTTCCTGCATGAGGCTCAGGGAGCTGCTGGCCACCGTGGCCACGAAACTGTCAGCTCCTCGTCCTCCTCTCTTCTTGCTGACCGATAGTGGGGTTTGTTACAAACAGGTTGGTGGATTTAATTAGGAGCAGCAAAACATTTTGATTTATGCTTCCTACCCGCCTTACCTCCTCCCCTGCCTCTCTGCCTCTCCAGCTTCACGCTTGTCAGAGCAGATATTTTTAATATATATATATTTATCACAAGCCGCTCCTTCAGCGCTACAGGCAAAGCTTTTAGCAGGGGAGAAAATGCCCGGCTTACAAGTAGCTCTCCAATTACTATTGCTTGCTTTAGTGATTTTCTAGGAGAGGCAAAAGGCTGGATCCTGGCTCTTTCCCTTTCCTCCACAGCAAGACATTCACTGCTTGCCGTGGCATTATCCCCCAGCTCTCCTGGGTGGCACAGCCACGTCTCTGTGGTGAAGGTTTCCCGTTGCCCTGATTTGCACTCTGTCCAGGGAGGTGATTTTTGGCTGCTTTCCCCCCTCCCCAAACACCAAGGCATTAATAAAATCCCCCCCTGGCCAGTTAGATCAAAATCTGAACTAAATCCCAGGGCTGGGGTGGCAGGAGGCGAACCTCTTCCTCAACCCCGGTTTGTCAGATCCGCGTCTAGGCTTGGATTCATGAACTGATGTGAACGAGATTCCCTTCTCTCAGCCCGGGATCCAGTGAGTCACTTCAGTGCTCTTTTTAGGTCAGATTTAAAGCTACGCCTCCCCCCAGGGCAAAGGCTGGGGGGCGGCAGTGGCGGAGAAAGGGATGCAGGGGTGGGATGCGGGGATGGAGTGAGTGGCAGAGCACTGAGCACCGATCCCGTCTCACATCCACGGCAGGAGAGGCTCCTCCATCCCTCCCTCGCAGCATCCAGGAGCAGAGATATGATCTCTGCTGCTCTGGCTCCGGGGAGAGTCTGCCCAGACCCGCCGTCTGCAGCTCGGGAGGGAAACCAGAGAAAGGCAGGGGGAATGGGGGCACTGAGGGAGATGCCAGAATCTGAGCGAAGTTCAGCTCGTGTAACGTCTCCCGGGAATGTCGGGACGGGGAAAGGACAGTGAGAGCTTGGCCATGGTCTCCTGATGCCTCCATGTGGAGCAGCAACCTGATAGAGCAACTTTTCTCCTTACCTTCAGCTGCTTCCTCGCACCATCTGTGAGCAAACCCTTTGCCTTTCCAGTGACAACAATTCCATCTGTATGAAGTTACAGCAGCCTTTAATATTCCATTTTATTTTACTTTATTTTATTTTTCCTTTATTTTATTTTGTTTTATTTTATGATTTTTTGGCAAAGGGGTACCATCAATGGCAGGCACCGAATATGAAGTTTAAAAAAAGAAATACAACCAGAAAGAACAGTTTTGCCAAGAAGTGCCATTCCCTTCATTTCTAAAAAGGGCTTTTCCAAATCACCCCAAAGGTCTTTTACATGAAACCATCAAAATACTCACTTATTTACTCTGGTTTGACTTCAGAACTGAATTCCCATCTTTACATCAGACAGCAGCTCCTGGTTTCACCTCTCTGCCAGCAGGAGATTGCTTGTATAGATGTAGAAATGAATAAATAAACGATGTACATGGTCATATATATGATATATAAACATATATGGTTTACTTATATAAATATATAGCTCATAAATCAGTTTTATTCTTTTATTTATATATGCCATACTGCTCTCTATATACAGGTATATGGACCCCAAATGAATAAATAAGCCATAGTTTGATATAGGTTTGCACATATATATGAACCTGTATCTATATTTAAGGTATGAATTTATATATATGGTATTCTTGTTTACTATTCATTTTTCCTTGGAATGTATTGTCCTGTGTGGCATTCATTAATGTAGAAAAAAATATCAAAACTGTTTAAAAATCAATTTCAGAATCGTTAGATTAAAAGGTTAGCAAAATCCTGGGAAAGGTGAAAGTAGTGCAAGGATCTGGTGTGGGAAGGAGGATTGGGATGGGTATGGAGGCAATTTCTAAACAGGAGAATTTCTGGACCAGAAGCGTGGGGCTCACCCCACTTGGTACTTTGGCAATGGAGAGATTTCCCAATGAGGTATTTAATGTAAATTAATTCATAATTTATCTCAGCTTGAGGCAGGGGTTTGAGAGCTGGACATGTCCCATCCCAAACTCCCCATCCCTGGAAGATCCCACAGTGTGGGCAAAAGGGGAGGGGGAGAATTCTGTCCCCTCTGCCCCTCTCAGGTGACATCCCACCCACAGAGCTGCCTCCAGCCCTGGGGCCCAGCACAGGAAGGACCTGGAGCTGCTGGAAGGAGTCCAGAGGAAGCACCAGGATGATCAGAGGGATGGAGCAGCTCTGCTGTGGGAAAGGCTGAGGGAATTGGGCTTGTTCAGCCTGGAGAAGGCTTTGGGTTGACCTAATTGTGGTCTTCCAATTCCTGAAGGAGCCTACAAGAAAGATGGAGAGAGACCATTTACAAGGGCCTGGAGGGACAGGACACAGGGAATGGGTTTCCACTGCCAGAGGGCAGGGATAGATGGGACATTGGGAAGGAATCCTTCCCTGTGACGGTGGTGAGGCCCTGGCACAGGTTTACCAGAGAAGCTGTGGCTGCCCCATCTCTGGAAGTGTCCATGGCAAGGTTAGACAGGGTTTGGAGCAACCTGGGCTAGGGGAAGGTGTCTGACCTCATCCTCCTTCTCCCCATCCCAGAGATCAGTTCCTCCACAGGGTGACACTGTGGGCTGTGTGACATCAGTCGCCCTCTGCACATGCCCCTTGCTCTCCCTGGGCTGCAGAGGATTCCCACGTGGCATCAGACATCTGGTGCTGGAGCCAGGAATAACCTGGAGCCCTGGCCATCAACTCCCCAGAAACCCCAAGGTGCTGCCAGTATCTCAGGGAGATCTGCAGTCCTCAAACCATGACACAAACATGGACCAGGAGGAGAAGCCAAGGGCATCTCCCCATCCCACCAGGTGTGGCTGCACCAGAGCACAGCCACCATCCACCCATCAGGAGTGATCCACACAGATCTCCTCATCCCTGGCTCCTCACTCAGCCTGTCCTCCTGCCTCTGTGACCCAACCCTCACCTTCAGGGGTGGTGGCAGCACCCTGGAGCTGTGCCAGGCTCTGGGAACAAGGGGTGAAGCCACACTGGCTGCAGGTGGCACTCCTAGCACATCTGCAAAGGGGCTCCTTCCCACGGAGTCGGTCAGGAAATCTTCCCCTCACCGAATGATGAGCCTAAAAGTCTTTGACAGCGTCCCTTGAAGGCACTGTCAGCTGTGATTGTCTTGGATGTGGCACCCCAGGCACGGGCAGCCTCTCGCTGATTTGGGAGGAGAGAGGATGGGGCGAGGAAGGTTTAATTTGTTGCTGCTTTTCCTTCTCCACCTGCCTGTCCATCCACCTCTGAAGCAGTGTGGAATGGCACATGCAATCCCACAGGAGTTGCTGTGCACCAGGAAGTTTAGGAGACACCCTGCCAGGTCCTGGGAGGCTCTGCAGAGCTCTCAGTACATCTCACCCACGGGGTGGGGGGTCCCTGCACATCCGCAAAATGCTCATTAACACAAGGGAGGCGTTTTCCAGTGACTCTGTTTGCTGTCCCCCGAAGGGAGATGCCCATTTGTCAAAAGGAAATGCTTTAAGTGGGAGAACACCAGTGTCGGGAAAGGCAATCAGGAGTTGTCAGCATGGATTCTCTGAAGGGAAATCATGTTTGACCAACCCAACTGCTTTTTACCATGAGACAACCACCTAGATGGATGAGGGGAGAGCAGGGATTTTGTGTACCTGGACTTCAGCAAGGCTTGTGACACTCTCTCCCTTCATATCTGTAGGATAAACTCAGGAAATGTGGACTGGAAGGGTGGATGAGCTGGATTGAGAACTGTACCACAGATGTGGTTCTTATAGACATGATTTAGTGCTGGATCTGGCTGTCTACACTTACTAGTTGGACTTAGATCTTGAAGGTCTTTTCCAGCCTTAATGATCCTGTGATTCCATGAGCTGGCTGAACAGCAGAGCCCAGAGGATCACGATCCGTGGCACAGGGTCTGGTTGGAAGCTTGTCACTTGTGGTGTCCCCCAGGGTTCAAAACTGGGCTCAGAATTGTTTAACTTGCTAATTAATGACTTGGGTGAAGGGACAAGTGCCTGCTCAGGAAGTTGGGTGTTGACACGAAGCTGGGAGGAGTGGCTGATCACCCCAAGGGCTGTGCAGCCCTTCAGAGGGACCTTGATGTGTTGGAGGAACGTGCAGAGAAGTGTCTGAAATTCAGCAAAGGGAAATGCAGGTCCTGTGCCTGGGGAGGAACAACCTCAGACACCAGCACAGGCTGGGGGTGACCTGCTGGAGCAGCTTTGTGGAGAAGGATCTGGGTGTCTTGGTGGACAACTGGCTGTCCATGAGCCAGCAGTTTTCCAGGGGCCAAGAAAGCCAAAGAGACCCAAGGAAAAGCATTTCCAGGAGGTCAGCAGCCCCTCTGCTCAGCCCTGTGAGGCACATGTGGTGTGCTGTGTCCTGCTCTGGGCTCCTCAGGACAGGAGGGACACAGAGCTCCTGGAGCAGGACCAGCAACAAGGATGATGAAGGGAGCATCTCCCTGCCCAGGAGAGGCTGAGGGAGCTGGGGCTGTTCAGCCTCGGGAGGAGATCCTGAGAGGGAACTCAGCCCTGGGTGTCCCTGTGTGCAGGGAGGGCTCAGAGCAGGGCCAGGCTCTGCTCCAGGGGCTCAGCAATGGCCCCAGAGGAACGGGCAGGGACTGAGCCCAGCAAGTTCCACCTGGACAGGAGGCAGGACTTCTTTCCTGTGCAGGGACAGAGCACTGAGCAGATTGTCCAGAGAGGGTCTGGAGTCTCCTCACTGGGATTATTCCAGAATGGTCTGGACACAACCCTGTGCCCTGTGCTCTGGGCTCGCGCTGCCTGAGAGCAAGGTTGGACCACATGACTCTCCGTGGTTCCCTTCCAACCTGACCCATTTTGGGATTCGGGGATTCATGCAAAGTGTTTTATTTTGGGACCAAGATAGTCTTCTCTCACCATACTCCATCCTCTGAAGTCAAAGCCTGGGGATGTCCATCAGGGAGGAGGTGTGTCTCCCATACCATGGCATGTCCAGAGAAGAGGGAGACCAAGAACTGGAAGGCAGATTTGCAGGTGTAGGTGTAGCTTTTCTCTCCCAATTTTACCTTCTGGCCCTTGTTTTATAAGGAATCCCAAGCTGAGAAAGGCAGACCACACCCTTTGTCCCATCCAGGATCTCCAGAACCATTTGAGGAGGTTCTTGTTAAGCCCACACTCAACATCCACCCTGACTTGTCCATTTGTTGTTTGTGCCCTGCACCCTTGGTGTTAATCCCGAAGACCTTCTACACTTAAAATTCACACATCCACCCCAAAACGCATCAGAGGAAATGAGGGGAGATGCTTGGAGAGATCAGAGGGGCTTTCTGAAACTGGGCTCTGCATGAGCCATCCATCATCCATCTCCATCCATCCTCCATCTCCATCCTCTGGATCCACCTGCACACGCCGGTTTTGAGGAGGAATTTTGGAGCCCGGGAAGGGAGCGTTTTTCCTGTGAAAGCAGCAGAATGGCAGGTTCCATCTCCCGAGCTGGCTCTCAAACACAGAGAAAAACCATCCCCAGCTCTCCCTGTGCTCATTAACGTGCAACTGGGAGAGAGGCAGGAACTTCCTAATGACTCGCGAGCGCTTTTGTTATTCCTCATGTCGGAGCCGGTTCCACCTTTGATTCTGCTGGTGCTGGGAGGGGACTGCTGACAGCTAGGGCTGAAAGCAGGAACCATCAGGAGAGGAGATGAAGGCCCAGCCTAACACATTTTTTTCTTGTCCTGTGCATTTAAAGAGCTGGGCTGGATAATCTGGAGGTTTGGATGGCAGGAAGCACCTGGATTTTGTGACAATTTAAATGGGGGAACTCAGAGACAGTTGTGGGTTTTTTTCTTTTCTTAATAATCTCTTTTGCATGTTTTTTATTGAAGTGGTAGTCATGGGAAGAGCTGGAGTTAACTGGTATACTCTGCAATTCCTGCTCACCGCTGGGAAAACAGGCAGGAAACCATCAGAAAATAAGCCCCATAACTCCAGGAGCAATGGAGCAGTTTATTTGCCGTGAGAGATGCATCTCTGGATTGCACAACAGCATCACCAGGGGGTTTGAGCATCATTTCCCCAAAACAGGAGGGTGAACAGGATCCTCTGCTGTACCTTGTGATGAGTTGGTGAAGCCAACTGAGACAGCAAAAGACCTGGTCCAGATCTTCTCCAAAACACTTTGTAGGGCCACAGGCTGAAGTGAGCTTTATTTATCACCTTCATGTCCCTCCCCCAGCACTGGTTATGGGGCTGGTGACCATCCTGCACACACAGGGGTGATGCTTTCACCACACTGGCTCCTCCAAAGGGTACATCCAAAGGGTACATCCCATCCTGCAGCTACCCAAGGCCAAGCTGGACAGAGCCCTGAGCAACCTGGGTTGAAGCTGTCACTGCCCATATCAGGGGCGTAGCATTGGATGGCCTTTAAAGGCCCCTTCCAACCCAAACTATTCTCTGATTCTACCAAAATACATTGTGGCTTTTTAAAATTTATTTTTAAATTTCAATTATCACACCGTAACATTATTATATCCATTGGGATTTTCTTTTCATTGCAAACCAACCAAACCTCACAGACACTACCATTTATTGCACTCTGTTGTTTTTGCAGGCGATAGGTGATTTACTAAAGTGTTAATTTCCTATAGCAAAAGTTATAATGGGAAACCAAAGTAAAATTGATTTTAAATTACCATGGCAAGCTTGCAGAAACACTCCCATTATTCAGAGGAGTGGGTGAAGGCACTGCAGTTTTCACTGCTGGGAAGGAAAATACCTTATTTCAGATCAGGGGCTCTCGAGTGGCGTTGCCAGGCTTTGGTGACACAATCATGGTGGAATCCTGTTATTAGGGAATGTTTTCTTGGTTGAGAACAACCTGATCCATGAAGAAAAGCTGTGTTACAGTTGGTTATTTACTGCTTTTTTCTTGAAATTATTCTGATGGGGATGGTACTGTGGCAATCACCAAGAAGCTCCCTGACTTGGATCAGGGTAACAGCAGGAATTTCAGGCATGACTTTGCCTCCTGGGGACTTGTCCTTGATATTCCTAAAAGCAAGGATCACCCCTTCCTGCATGGACAGCTGCCCTCAGTCGGTGCTTCCCAAAAAGCACCATTTTTCACTCAAAGGCTGCTCTCCTAAATTAACTTTCACTGAGGGAGGCCAGGGGAGAGGGAGGGGGGCAGATTGCAAAGCAAAAAACCACAAAAATCTGCTCGAGCCAAGGCGATGTTTTTTATGCTGGGATGGATCAGAAGCAAAATGCAAAGCAATCAGCCTAACTGTGATAAAAACTAGACCCAAGGACCTCTTAAAGCCTCAGTAATGAGTTGTGGGGTCACATCCTGAAGGCTTTACCCTTCTCCAGGGACTGTCCAGGGGTGTGCAGGCTGTCAGTGCCCTGGGACAGGATCCTGTGCAGGACTAAGGCTTTGTAGAGGCAGCAGCTCTCTCAGACTGCCTGAAGCTCCCAGCGTTCAGAATGCTGTCCCATGGAACGCTGACAATATGAAATGTTTACAGTAAATCAACACAAGGCATTATTACACCCTGTCCTTCCTGTTTGATGAGAGCAGAGCTGTGTCCGTACCCACCCTGCTCATCCCATTCCCTGCAGCCTCTGGATGGGCCCTCCCAGTTTTGAAGGCTTGGAGTATTTTGGAGCATGGATGTGGCCAGATTCTGCCCACTGGCCTCAGGGCCAGACACTGACCCTGAAATTCTCAGTTAATTACTTTATATGAGGTCCCAGAGACTGGAACAAAGCTCGATGCTACAAACAATTCCTTTTTCTGGCCCAGTAAATGACATGAGCCCTAAAACTGCTCATCCCTCACCTGATTCTTCTGCTCCATAAATATCCTGGAAGAAAAGGGCCTGTTTGCACCGGGGAGCACAGGGAGACTCCAGGATTTGACACAAATAATTCATGGGAATGTTTGCTCCTGCAAGGAGAAGGATGAGATCAGACAGATGGTTTGAATTCCCCGTTGCCGTGGCTGCATCCAGGGGTTCACACGCAGATGTTGAGAGCACCCACAGCAGTAAAGTATTTCTTGACACCAAAACCATTCCTGATCCAGCTTGGATTCTAGGGAAAGGGAGAAAGGGGAGGCATTTACACAAAAAGATGGGTCTATGACCAAATGGAGGAAGGGTGATCTCAAAAATATGGGTTTTGCTGTGCAAAACTGTGGGTAATTTTACCCTGATTTCCTAAATCATGGCTATGTTTGTCTGAGGAGTCCTGGTGGATATGGCTTCAGAACAGAAACCAGTGTCATGACATGTCCAGGGAAGGGAACAGAGCTGGGGAAGGAGCACCAGGAACAACTGAGGGAGTGGGAAAGGGGCTCAGCCTGGAGAAAAGGAGGCTCAGGGGGGAACTTTGGGATGTGGTGAGTCAAGAACCTAAATTTACTGTTTTCAACTGAAATCAAACCATACCATACCTAATCTTAAACTCTTCAGATTTGGGGGTTCCATTGATTGGTAAAAGTCTCCTTTATATCACTGCTATGGTTTAAATCCATCCCTGAGAGTTAAGGAGCTTTGGTAGGCTAGGTAATGGCACAGGAAATGATGTCAGAACAAAACCTCAAAAACCATGGAGTCACAGGAACACTCAGGTTGGAAAAGACCTCCGAGACCATCGAGTCCAACCTGGGACCTTTTTACCCAGACCAGAGCATGGAGTGCCACATCCAGTCATTCCTTGGTCACCCCCAGGGATGGGGGCTCCAAACCTCCCTGGGCAGTTCCCATGTCTGATCACCCTTCCCGTGAGGAAATTTCTCCTGGTGTTCAACCTGAACCTCCCCTGGCACAACTTGAGGCCATGACAAATGTGATAGGAACCTTTGTATGAGTGGACAGAGGTAATTTATTTTTCCTCATGTGCTTTCTCTCAGGTGTGTGGGCAGGGAATGTTACAGGGCAGGTGTGTACAGACAGGTGGGACAATCTCTTTGTGCTTTGAGATGCCCTGACAAGACTCAGAAATTACCAACAAGTCTCAGCCCAGTTTTGCGCCCAACAGAGCAAACTTGTGGGTCACTCTTTCACACAGGGGTACCCTGAAGCCCACTCTTTCAGGCAAGTTTCCTCTAAGGATTGTGATTTCAGTTTCCCCTTCCTAGATTAGATATTAAGAAAATTTTCTTGAGAGAAAGGGTTGTAAAGGATTGGAACAGGCTTCTTAGGGAAGTGGAGAAGTCACCATCCCTGGAAGTGTTCAAAAATTGTGTGGATGTGGTATTTGAGGACAGGGTTTAGTGGTAAGCATGGTGCTGGGGCTGGGCTGACCCTTAAAGTTCTTTTCCAACCTTAATGATTCCATGATTCTGTGATTCCTGACAGTCTGTAAAAGTACCTGGAATAGTTTATCAGCCTGAGCCCTCTAACGGAGTTTGGAATCTGAGTGGACAGAAACTGTTTGGGATGATGATGACACTAGGGGTGCTGGTGTCAGAAAAGGCTTTTCTCCTCCCTCCCCAGCCGTACTTAAATAAAGCTGGGGCAGGGGCAAGAATGCCTTCGTGAGGGGCTGTGCTTTTTGTCAGGGTTCCTGACCTCATCTGACCCATCAGGAAAACTTGCAACTCACCCAGATTCCCAGTGTGCTCCTTCCCTGATGGCTGAGACAAGGCAGCATCGGTGGGAAACCAAGGGTCAGGTTTTGACTCCTCCACGAGCTGCCCATGTGACTGCAGGCAATTTATTGCATCTCTCAGTGCCTCGGTCCCCTGCTGTTAATAACACATCCTTTCCTTTGCTGTGGTTCTGTCCTTGTCAGTTTAGATTGTAAATCCTTTAAGGCAAGAGCTGTCTCTTTCTCTGTGTGTGCTCTGGACTCGGCACAATCCAACTCTGATCTCAGCAGAAGCCTTTTAACATTGCTATCATATAAATATCAGTGATACCTGGGAGCCAGGGCTTCTGGGTTCTGTGCCTCGGCCTCTCAGCCCTGCACTGCAGACAGGGATGAGTTTATTTTACCCGTTTCTAAAATAAAGACTGTCTGAAACAGTGATCAGAAGGTTGAGGAGTACAGGATCTGTTTATGACTAACTTCAGTGTGGGGTTGATGGGGTGCAGGAGTTGAAAAGCCAGTTGGGAATGAATAATATGAATTAGACTTGGTTTCCTGATAAAAAGTTCTAAAGGAAAAAAATGGAAGGGGTTGCACTTACTCATAGAACTGCTCCAACACCAGAACAAAGGATTTATGGAGAGTGTCTTGGCTCCACTGTATGATTGTTATCCTTCTCCTTCACACTTCCCAGCCTTCTCCATTTGCTTCCACAACAAGCAAACGTGTCCAGGGAGTTTTATTTTGTCCATGTTCTGCTCTTTGCTGCAACAAATCCACCAAGGGAGCTCCCAAACCCCCTTTGGGTGCTGTCCCCTTCTCTAAGCACTGACATCTTTGAGCTGGTGACAGGGGGACCAGCAGCCCTGGAGGCTGCAAGGACAGAAGGTCCTGGTAGCTGTGGCTTGCAGGGACATGCAGACAGTGCTGTTACTCCCACAGCAAGGGATTCTTCCAGCTGGTTAGTGCAGAGGGGCAAGATTCCCATGGGAAACGTGGATGGAGCAATGAATAGAGCAAGGAAGAGGAGGAGATGGTGGAGTTGTGCTGCCTGGTTCCATGGTCCTGTTGCTGTAGAAATTCTCCTTCTGGACTGAGGCCCAGGAGCTCCATTCCCTTGGCCAAACTGTTCAAGGTGCTCTGGGCAGCTCAGTGCACCCTCAGATGTGGGTCTGGAAGGGCAGAGGTCTTTTTCATGCCCTGTATCCCACCAGACAGTAGTTCATGGATATCTTTGGTATCCTCTGAAACAGAGCAAAGTACCTGTGAGTCTTGGCCCTGGTCTCCACCTTCTTCAGGGATGGCTTGGAGAAGCCAGCAGGAGATGCTGGAGCATTTCCAAAGGATGGAAATGGAGCTGGGGAAGGGTCCGGAGCACTGAAATCTGATGAAAGGGAGTTGGGAAAGGGGCTCAGCCTGGAGAAAAGGAGGCTCAGGAGGGACCTTGTGGCTCTGCACAACTCCCTGACAGGAGGGGACAGCCAGGGGGGGTCAGGCTCTGCTCCCAGGGAACAGACAGGACAAGGGCACACAGCCTCAATTTGAGCCATGGAAGGATTAGGTTGGATATTGGGAATAATTTATTTACTGAAAGGACTGTCCAGCCCTGCCACAGCTGCCCAGGGCAGTGGTGGAGTCACCATCCCTGGATGGATTTAGAAGATGTGTGCATGTGGCACTTGGGGACATGGGGCAGTGGCAGACTTGACCCTGCTGGGTCAACAGTTGGTCTTGACAATCTTTAAGAACTTTTCCAAGCTCAGTGATTCCATGATTCTGTGGTAATGCACAGGATTTATCTTCACAGGGATTCCATTAAAAGGCAGCACCGGTCCTCTGGGTAGGGAAGGACATAAAAACTACGGGATAAGGTCTGCTCTAGACAAGAACTACTCATGGCATGTGTCATCTTCCCAAAGCTGTGTGTTTGCTCCACAAGGGGTAAAAAAAGGCCAAATTAAGAGATGATGGGAACAAAAAAAATATCCCAGCTGGCTCTGAGAGCTCCCATTCCAGCTGTCAGATGGAAATGCACTCCATTTTGGCATGAACTTTGCTCCCCACTGCAAAATTCGTTTCCTACCTGTTGGCATGGCACTACCATAGCCTCCGTGTCCCCCAGATCTTTTCCATGGGGGAAGTACAAGCGAATCCTCAAAACGACTTCTCAAAATGACAGCAAGGAGGTGAGAGGCATCTGATAGGGAAGTGATGCCAAGGAGATGGGAGACATCTGGTATCAGCCATCAGCTCTCAGTCGGTCGTCTGGACCCTTCTGTAGTCAAGGGAAGGAGACAGGAAATCCGTGGGAGGTGTTGCAGACACATATCTGGAGATGGGATGAGTGGCGTTCTGGAAATCTCTCTCTTTCTCTCTGCTGATAAAAGAGGGAGCTGAGAGGACGAGTTTGGATCAGCTTTCCCATTTTTGAACAGGTGAAGAATGGAAATCCCATCTGAGGAGGTTTGGGTCATCTGCAGTCGATCCAGAAAGGTTTCCAGTCACATGAGCTTGAGCTTCACAAAAAAGCTGTGATCACACCACTGGGCCACCCCAGGGTATCAGAGGGGGGAAAACTTATGACACAAAATATTTCATACACGCCAGGGATAAAGGCTGCACGAGGAAAGCACGGGGGAAAGGGATTCAATCCCAAAACTGCTTTAAAACGCGCAGGCTCGGTGTCCTGCTTTTGGCTGTCACCTCAAGCGGCAGGACACGCAGGCAGGGGGGTGGGAGGTGGAGACTTTAATTCCCTCCAGAGCCTGGAGATGACTCAAGCCTACAGCATCCTCTTTCCAGCAGAGTGTCCTCATGAGACCAGGGTGGAAACCCGGCCCGCTGGCACGCGGCCGAGGGAGCGTTTCCGACGGCAGGGAATCCAGCCCCGGAAAAATCCTCTCCGGGCCACCCTTGGAGCCAGCAGACAAGAGCCTTCCTGACACGCCGCCGTGTCCCAGGAGCTGTTCCAGGGTTGGCTATCCTGCCCAGCAGCCCCAACACGGGAACCTGAGAGCTCTGTCTCCTCGGCTGGCTCGGGGAGGTTGATGGGTTTGTCTGGGATGTTCGATGGCCAAGGTCGAGTCCTGCCTTCACGTGTGGCAAAGGAGGGCTTGGAACACACAGAAAAGGGTTTGAACCAATGTGAAGGGGCTTGGACCCACAGGGAAGGGGATTTGTACCAATAAAAAGGGATTTGAACACTCAGGGGGGGATTTGAAACCTACAGAAGGGGGTTGAACCCACAAAAAGGGGGTTGAACCCACAAAAAGGGATTCGAGCCCACAATAAAGAGTTTTGATCTACAAGAAAGGATTTGAACCTACAGGAAGGTACTTGAACCCACAAGAAGGAATTTGAACCCTCAAGAAGGGATTTGTACAAATAAAAAGGGATTTGAACACACAAGAAGGAATTTGTACCTACAGGAGAGATTTGAACCCACAAGAAAGGGTTAGAACCTGCAAGAAAGGATCTGAACCTACAAGAAAATACTTGAACCTACAGGAAGGAGTTTGAAACTACAAGAAGGAGTCTGAACCCTCAGGAAGGGATTTGAACACACAAGGAGGGATTTGAACCCACAAGGAGGGATTTGAACCCACAAAAAAGGATTTGAACCCACAAAAAAGGATTTGAACCCACAAAAAAGGATTTGAATCTACAGGAAGTAGATTTGAAATCACAAGAAGGGATTTGAACACTGAGGAAGCAGATTTGAACCCACAAAACCAGGATTTGAACATAGAGGAAGGGGCTTGAACCCATAGGAAGAGATTTGAAGCAATAAAAAAGGGATTTGAACACACAAAGAGGGATCTAAACACGCAGGAAAGGATTTTAACCTACAAAAAAAGGGGTTGAATCCACAAGAAGAAGTTTGAACCCATAGGAAGAAGTCTGAACTCACAGGAAGGAGTTTAAACCTAAAAAAAAAAAGGGCTCTGAACCCATTTGGACACACGCCTGAGTGGCAGGGAAGAGCGCACAGACATTGTTCCCAGCTGGGTGTTGAGGTCTGGGCCAACACAGTGGATGCTCTGTTGGAGGCAGGGAGGATGGAAGATGAAATGATGGATCTTTTGGTGGTCTAGGGCAGTCAGTGGTGTTGGCCAGGCCTGCCTGCTATGGCTTACCTACTCAAGGAGCTCAACAACTTGCAGTTTTAGGGCTCAAATACCTGAAGTTTTAGACTAGGATTTGAAGGACTTGTGTCCAGGGCTGACAGGCTGAGAGCCAGCTGCAGATTTTTAACTGGTGAGGCTCTGACTGTGGAGGCAAAGGGCAACCTGAGCCAGACTGGGAGTTTGTAATGCAGAAGTTATGTCAAATCCCAGCTCTCTATGGATGCTTTGCAATCCCAGGTTTATGGGTAGGACATCTCTTGGACCTCGTTCCAGCCGTGTCTGTTGGCAGGTCTTTCCAAATCTCTGCAAACACAGGAGGTGACAAATGTCACATCCCATGATATTAGAGGTCCTGGCTACTGTGGAGGGCTGCCAGGCAGGACTTGTAGGGACAGGAGGGGCTGACAGGCAGTGCCACGCCCCTTGGAACATGGAGCTGGCACATCCTTCCCCTGCAGAGCTGTCCCCTGAGCTGTGGCCAAGAGCCACCAGCAGCAGGGTGCAGGTCACTTGGAGGTGGGGTGACAGGGAGAGAAGGGTCCCAAAAGCAGGACATGGGCTGTGGCACTTCAGGTAACTGGCACTACAGGGACCTGGCTGGGGAGAAGTGGGTGGCGGGAGGGGGTTATCCAGGGAGGAGATGGGACAAGCAGGGAATGGCGTTTTGGGCTAGGGATGAGACCCTCATTGAGTCCCAGAGTAGTTTAGGGTGGAAGAGACCTTCAAGATCGTCCAGTTCCAACCCCTGCCATGGGCAGGGACACCTTCTACTATCCCAGAGTGCTCCAAACTCCAGCCACCATGGTCCTGAACATTTTCAGGGAAGGAGAGTCATAAGTTCTCTGAGCAACTTCTGAGCTGCCTCCAGTGACACCAGAGTTTTTCCTCAACAACTGCAATTCCTTCATCTTCCCAACAACCAAAACAACTGCTCTGCTCCTGTTAAAAAGCAGAGCCCTGGAGAGTGAGAATCTCCTCCAAGTCTATCCCAACAGGCATCTCCACCACCTTTCCCATCCAGTTCTGCAACCTCCAACACACAGCCTGAGATTTCCCAACCACTCTGGCCAGACATTTTCCTTCTGGAGAGGAAAACTTTCCCATTCTCCTCGCCTGAGGTCCTTACCTCACTGCACTGGTTTAAATCATCCCTCCTGGAGGCAAGATCAGAGGTGATCAGGAGAAAGCAGTGGAAGCCAAGGTCAGGGCTTTGGAGGCAACACACAATTCCAGCAGGGAAAGGCTGCGTGTTTGCACTCTGGAGAGGCATTTGGGCAGTAAATGACAGAGGTGCTGAATTATTCCATGGGAGAGGGAGGAGGTGTGAGTGCAAGGGAGGGGGGAAATCCATCCATTCATTACAGAAATCAATAGCCCCCACGTGTCATTGAAGCAGTCCTGGCCCCGGAGAAATGCAAGATGGAAGAGTCCTCCACTGCTTTGCTGAGGGGAGCAAAAACTCTGCCCAGGCTCAGCCAGGGGAAGGTGCCGAGGGAGATTATTCAGTGGTGGCTCCTGAGTCACGTCTGGATCAATGCATCCAGCAATTTATTGGTGCTTCTGGGATAGATCTCGTCCAGGCAGCTACGACAGTCAATGTTAATGCAAACATCCTCCATGCAGGGCAGGACAGCTGCCTGGGCTGGAGCAGGCGTGTGAGAGGCATCCAAATGGGCTGGGGAAGCATTTGGAGCAGCAGGAGGTCGAAAGGACGTGTGTGAAAATGAAAGGCTTTCTTTCCTTTGGATTAAGCACTTCCAAAAGGAGCCCATCCAGCAGGCAGAGGGAGAAAAGAACATCCTCAACTGGAAGCTGGACTTGATGGTCATTGCAGGTCCCTTAAAATGAAATTTCTATTCTATTCTATTCTATTCTATTCTATTCTATTCTATTCTATTCTATTCTATTCTATTCTATTCTATTCTATTCCGTCCCACCCCATTCCAAATTAAACCCCAACAACCATCACTTGCCCAGGGGAAGCCACTTAACCTCTCTGCCTCCATTTCTGCACCTAACTGTGCATGAACATCCCTCCCTTGGGCTGAGCTGCAGGATTCCATACCTCGCCTCCCAGATGCTGCTCGCTGGTAGAAAGCTCCTGTGACCTCATTTGTGTCACTTGGATAAACTGGCTGCTGGCACGAGAAGCCTCAGCTGCATCCAGAGGGTGGTGGAGCAAGGACGTGGTCAGGTGGCTTCACTTTTCTTAAGCTTCAAGCAGAAAAGCTCCTTTTAAATCAACAGAATAAGGGAAAAGAGAAAAGGGCTGTGATACTGGGTAGTGCCGTGTCTGGGCTGGTTCTTCTTCTGAACATGACCACTGGGAGGTGGTCCTCTGTGCAATGTTGATTAGAACCAGCCTTAACTTAGTTAACCTGTTAAATGCAACAGCTGCAAGTGATGCCACTCACAGGCTCCTACACAGCTTGACTTGCTGAGTTTTATTGTGTATACCCTGATTTAGAGCCCCCGGCAGCTGGGAAGAATCCTGCAAGCAGGCAAAGGGGCTGGCAGGCCCGTGGTTAACCACAGGGCTGGGAGGAGACTTGGAAAACAACAGGTGAAGCAGGGCAGGATGCTCAGGTGAACTTCCTGAGGGATCTTTCTGCAGGGATTAGCAGGATACACCCATGGAAGGGTTCCTGTACCTTCCAAAAAGGCTGTGTCTCCTCTCCTGACGGCCTAAGACATCCTGGTGGCCTTTGGAAAGCCACTGTGAGGGGACGGCGTGGTTTGTCTGAGTTTCCTCCCTCCAAATCCACCGGAGGCTGCACTGGCCCAGCAGTGAGTGAGTGTTTGAGAGGTGCTGTTGTACTCGTGGCCACCTCAAAGAGAACAGGGAACGTGCACGCTCCAGAACCCGACAGTACATTTCCTCTGGCCAGGAATAGCTGATGAGTAATACAAAGCAGCAGAGGTAATAAATATTAAAGAGCTGGAAAATGTGAAAGTGCACGGGCAGCGGAGCTGACAGGCACTGTGGGTGTGAAGTGCAGGGATCAGGCTTTGCTCCTCATCCCTCCGAGAAAAAAAAAAGTGTAGGAATAAACGTTGCAATTATTTTTTTGTTAATTGTGCGCTGAAAGGCATCGCACCTTCGAGCAGGCTGGTGAGCTCACCCCAGCCTCATTCCCTTTATGTATCCCATGGTTTTCCTGGAGTGATGTGTCTGGAGCAGCCAGTGGGAGGAAGGAGATGTGACATCAGGGGTCTGAGGGGTCCCTGTGGTGATGAGGTTTTGTTTCCCAGGAGGTTGCATGGCTAAAAGATTGTGGGTTTGGGTTAAGTAGCTGATGGTGCTTAATTTCCCCATCTCTGGAAGTGTCCAAGGCCAGGCTGGAGGGGGCTTGGAGTAAGCTGGGATAGTGGAAGATGTCCCTGCCCATGGCAGGAGATGGAACGAAATGATTTATAGGGTCCCTTCCACCCCAACCATCTTAAGATTCCATGATTATTCTTAAATAAATTGTTTCCCATTGCAGGGATATGTTGGCCTTCTCTTCAATGGAAGTGGCAGGGGGTGGAGCAAGATGAGGCCCAAATTCCCTTCCTAAAAACCCAAACCATCCTGTGACTCTGTGATGGGCGAATTGAAGGCAGCACGTGGCAGCTCACAAATGGCATCTGTCCTGGCTGTCGTGAGAAGTCACAGGAGTTGAGGAATTACTTTCAGGTTCTGCAAACTCTGAACTGCTCCCTGCCCCTTTCAGCCCGTGGCGTGGCTGTTCCTCAGACAGGGCTGATGGTGGTGGCAGCCAGATGCCATTTCTGTGCTGGAATTTTCTTCCAGTCCCTGCTCCTCCCACCACACATAATGGAATAAGGTCCATGGGCCAAAGACACTTTCCCTTTGCAAGAGCCAAAACGCCCATGAAGACCTTTCTCCCCCTTTCTCTGGTCCCCACCACCATCCGTGCTGAGGCTCTACAAGGGTTAAACTCTTTCCTGGCAGGCTGGGAGGACACCGTGTGATTTCTCCGAGCCTGGAGAGGAAGGCAAGGCCCTCACTAATGTATGCGCAGCTTCTGTGCAACTAAAAATAGCCACGATCTGAGGCCGTTCTTCCAGGATTTCACAGGCGCTCGCCCAATTTTTAGCTCCTTTCTCCTCAAAGGGATGGCAAAGCCAAGGCGACAGTCCCGGCGTCGCGTCGGGAGCTTTGCTCCAGGGATGCTCCTGACCCCTGCGGCACAGAGGGATGCGCTGCTGAACGCACGGTCCCGGCTCTGTGATTGTCCCCGGCAAGGCTGGGGTGAGCTCCAGTGTCCCTTATAGCTGCTGAACAGCATCCTGAGGATTTTTTTTTTTTTTTTTTTTTTTCTGGGAGCTCCTGGTGCTCTGCTCTGGATGCGAACAGAGCGCGCTGCAGCTGGCAGCGAGCCACGGCTCTGACCCTGGCAGCTCTGCAGCAGGCAGCAGCTTCTTTGCAGCTGCACCGGCTCCTCAAGAACCAGCTCCCCTTTTCCTAAGTAGAATCTTTTCTCCCTAAAATCTTCCTGGCTGCTGGGTTTTTTTCTGGCACGCCGTTTGAAAATCCCGGAGCGTCCATCTCCTCAGCTCTCCAAAGCCACTCTCCATGGGGGTTAGGAGAGGCTTTGCTGCATGGAAAAGTCTTGTCTGGTGATTTCAGGTCCTGCTGAAGCATCAGTCACCCTGATGGCTGGAGGGAGAGTAAATACTGTAAATTCAGGGGGTGCCCTCCTAGGATCTGTACCTGTTCCCTGATCTCCCAGCCACAGAGGTGACCCGCTCGTCTTTTCCAGCAGCCGGAGTGTGGGAATGGAGATGTCTCCCTGTGGGTGAGGGAACAAATTCCCAGTTTTGTTACTGTGATCCTGGGGCCCACATTGGCTTTTGAGGGTTCAAAAAGGCAATCTGCAGTGTCTGTTCAGATCTCTGGAGCCACTGCCCCAAACTGAAACACCTCAGGAAGTGAGAAACCCTTAGATGAGAAAACCACAAGTGTCTCCACCTCCAAGGGACTCACTGAGAGTGAGTCATGTCTTTCCCCTCTCCTGCTCTGTGTCCTCCACTGAGGGATCTCCATGAGGAGATGAAGATGTGTCCTGCCCCTGTCACTGACTGGTATCCCAGAACAATGCCAACTTCTCCTCCCCTGAGACATCCCATGGCTCTGGTGAGCCCACATGATGCCAAACCACTTGTCAAGACCTTCTGGGTTAAAACACTGTAACGTGACCCGTCCTGTTTAAAGGGTGAGGAGACATGGTGCCTCTGAGAATCATGTGCTTGAGCACTCACATTTTGGGAGTCCTCAGGCATTTGCTTGGGATTTTCTTTGGCGTTTCACGGAATTTCCCTGGAACTTCCCTTGCTTGGAGCCAAGGCAAGTCAGTCAAAACATCTCTGCTTACTTTCAAGGCTTTCAGCTATTCCTGCAGGACTGACTGGACCTGGACCAGAACCAGCTTTATTTCCACGAGGAGAGCCCTGATGCTAAACCTCATTTTCACAAGCACACTTGAAGCAAAAACTCAGTCTGAGTCCAGCTTCCTGGTCCCTCTGTAAAGCTGTTTAACAGCTTTGATTTAAAACAGAAGGCTTTGCCGGAGGCGACAGCACCGAGTGTCGGAGTATCCTTAAAGCAAATAAGCATGTGCAAAATAGGGAAGGGACTGGGCTTTGAGTGTTAGGGGGGGAATCCTTGATAAAAGAGAGCATTTGGCTCAGTGCTAGGGCCATCCCACGTGTGATAGATGCTGTGACATGTCTCTGCAGCACCCACCACTTGGATACCCTCTCCAGCAGCCCCCGCTGCTCTGCCTCCTCCTTCATGCAGCATGGAGATGGTACCCACATTGAAATTTATAAAAAAAAAAGGGCATTCATGCCGTGGTGCTGGAGAGGTCTTGGGGTTTGTATACCTGTTTTTAGAGCTCTACATCTCGCAAAGTAATTAACAAATGAAAGCATAAAGATGATTTCTAGGAGCCTGGGTTGAAACAATGGTAGCTGCTGCTGCGAAGCTTTTCTCTGATTCTGTATTGATTTACTGAGCAGAGACCTGGGAATGGAGATTCTGCAACCTGGATATCCAGGAGAACCCCTCAGCCATGGGAATGCAGCAAGAGATACCTGGCTACTTCCAAAATTGGGGGTGTGGTGAATATGTCAATAACACATTTATGGCCATTTTGGCAAATAAAGAAACACTGGACAGGCTCTGGCTAAGCAAGTAGTTCAGTAAAAGCCAGACTGGGGAAGGACTGACAAATCATTGCTAAAAAGTGAGGCTGTTTAGGGCTAGCACTTCCTTATGATTTGTTTCTCTTCTTCTGGTTGTGATCTTTCAGCCTGTGAGTCAGAGAAAATTGCTCTGCAGCTGGGGAAGGAGAGCAGTCACAGAGACAAATCCCAGAAACATCTCCCAGATGGAGCAACACGAGCAGTTCGTGCACCTTTGGCCTCTGGAGTTTTATCTGCAGTGATGCCCTTGCCCCACTTTCCTGCCCTGTGCAGCTGCTGGAGGTTGTGACCCCAGTGTCTGTCAGCAGCATGAAATCACACCTGCAGCCCTGCCTGTGCTCTCACACTCACAAATATCCACTTAAACCATTCAGTAAAAAGGGATTTGAACCAAATTTGAACCAAATTTGAACCAAAGACCAGGAGCACTGCCTCAGAGGAGGGGGTGTAGGTTTATGTCCCCTTCCCCTGGGACTGCCACCAAAGCAGTAATTTCAGAGGAGCTGGGGACATTGCTCAGGAGTGATCCATCACAGAGCCCTGTTTTGTGTATCAGAAGCCCCAGATTATCAGCCATGAGTTAAGTCAGCCTGCAAATACCAAAGCTGTTGGAACCAGATCCTAAAAAACACGGCAGTGTCATGATTTTATTACCCCTCACCAAATATTGGCTGGAATTGACTCTTTCCCAGGACAGGCTGATTTTTAAACTTCCTTCAAGTAGTGGAAGTGATCTTGGGCTGAAAATCATTTCACCATCCCTGGGAACGTTCAAAAAAACATGTGGATGTGGCACTCGAGGACATGGTTTGGTCATGCCCATATTGCTGGGTGGATGGCTGAACGCAAGAGGTCGTTTCCAAGCTGAATGATTCCATGATTCTGCAGGGATTGGGGTTAAAGGCTGGAACAAGTTGTCCAGAGGGGCTGTGGAATCTCCATCCTTGGAGGTTTTCAAAACTCAGCTGCACCAGACCATGACCAACCTGCTCTAACTTCAAAGTTATCCCCACTTGGATGGGAGCTTTAGTCCCCAGACCTCTAAAATCTCCTTCCAGCCTAAATTCTTCTGTGATTCCACAACATCATCCTTCCCAACATAAGTTTTATAAATCAGTTGCATCTTAAAGGTTGGTGTGTAGCAAAGCCATCTGTGCTTTAAAACAGCTTCAGACTGGGTTAGAATATGAAATTATAACAGTTTCTCCTGTGAAGCAGAAGTCTGGGACAATCATTCCTTCAAATACAAATTTCAGTTGCACATTTGGCAAAAAAAAAGTGAGAGCTTATAACACAAATTATTAATTCTTTTATAGGAGCTGATAGAAACAAATAGATAAAAGATCAGAAACTGCAAGGCAGAAGGACTAAACCCCTTGATGAACACACTTTCTGTGGCATTTTATTAATTTTTTAGGTATAAATCATATTAGGAAATCCCCCAAAGTTTTCAGAAAGCACCAAGAACCTCAGTTCTGAACATCAGGGCCCTGAAGACGGTCATAAAAATGATTATTTAGGTGTGTGTGGTCGGGATGACCTGTGGGGAGGCCAGATTAGAGTTTGTGCAGAAATAAGGATCCCTTTCTTGATTTTGAAGTGAAAAGTGATCTTTCCCAGTTCAGCATGGTTTTGACCCACCACAACCAGCAGTGGTGAAAATAAACCCTGCACACCCTTCAAGGCTCAAGCCAGACCAGGAACAGCTCCCTGGAGATAGTTTGGATGCAGCCCCTTGTTCTGGAGGAGTTGGATGCTGTGGGAGCAGCCAGAAAAAGCTGTGGAATATCAGCACCTGGATGGGACCCCGTAATTCCTATTTCAATACTCAAACTAGGAACAATAATAATCCATCTGTGAATCGTTATCACTGGAATTATATATCACTGACATTATCACTGGAGTTATATCCCTGATATTATAACAAAAAAAAAAACAAACCTAACTAATGTTGATATTGAGAACGTTGACAGTGATGGAAACTCTTAGTTTGAGTTTGATTTTTTCCATCGACAGCATTTCACTTTCCTGCTCCCCTGTTGCTCCAACGCTGCTCCTCCTATTCTTTTTTATATCACTTAGAATGAAAATAATTCATTAAAATTAAAAAAGCGGGCCAAAGCCGCAGCTGGTGTAAATTGCCAGAGCCCTGTGGATGCCAGCTCGCTCCAGCTGAGATCTGGCCTCACGTAACCTCGTTGTAAGGGGATGTTCAGGCAGCCTCTGCTCCGAGCCTTCCAGCCCAGCAGTTACACATGTCCTCATTTCCTCCCCTCCGAGGAGAGGGATTTTAATCTGGGAACACCCTCCAGTGCACGAGGCCCCGTTGCAAGAGGATGAGGTGGCAGGAGGGTGAGACCTCGGCTGAGTGACAGCATCCATTTTCCCATCCTCTTCCTCCAGGAGGGAGCACCAGGGAGAAGGTTGGTGCCATGGGATGGTGCCCATCCATGTGATGTGTGTTGCTGCCACATCACCAAGGTCACAACCAGGATATTGCTGAACGTGAGCCAGCAGAGTGACAGGTGGCCAAGAAGCCCAAGGGCTTCCTGGATGAAATATCCAGCAACAGTGGGGCCAGGACTGTAACTGCCCACTGTGCTGGCTCTGCTGGGACACCTCCAGCCCTGGGGACAGCTCTGGGACCCTCATGACAAGAGGGACATTGAGGGGCTGGAGCATGTCCAGGGAAGGGAACAGAGCTGGGGAAGGGGCTGGAGCACCAGGAGAGGCTGAGGGAGCTGGGAAAGGGCTCAGCCTGGAGAAAAGGAGGCTCAGGAGGGACCTTGTGGCTCTGCACAACTCCTGACAGGAGGGGACAGCCAGGGGGGTCAGGCTCTGCTCCCAGGGAACAAGGACAGGAGGAGATGAAAGGGCCTCAAGCTGTGATTGTGAGTGATTGTGGCATCACCATCACGTTGTGGAACCACCATCCCTGAAAGTGTTCAAGAAGCATGGATATGGCATTTGTGCACATGGTTTAGTGTTGTACATGGTGGTGCTGGATGGTTGTTTGGACTTGATCTTAGAGATGTTTTCCAGCCTCAGAAATTCTGTGATTCTGTGGTTGGGTCTGGCTGAGATGGAGTTTGTTTTCCCCACAACAGCCCCCACACTGCTGTGCTTTGCATTTGGAGCTGGGAAGGTGTTGCTAACACCCCAATGTTTTGGCTACCACAGCATCAGAGCTGTCTCTCCAGCACTCCACTCCAACAGAAGGCTGAGCACGAGCAAAATCCATTTTCCATATACCTGTACTAATAAACCAGGTAATTTCAAGACATGTTCATGGACACTGCAACTTCACCACGCCCTGTACAGGGCCAGGGGTTGGACTCAATGGTCCTTGTGGGTCCCTCCCAACTCAGGATATTCTGATTACATGCCAAAATCTGACTATAGTCATCAGAATGGTCCAGGCATATTCGGACTCTCTCAAGTCATCACAACCTGTGCAGGTTTCAGTAATCTACAAGGGTCAGGAATCATTCCCAGAATGTGGAAGAAGTTTCCTGGTTCTGGGGGATGAGAGAGTTCATTTCTTGTGTCTTGGCCCATTGGCCTCAGGAAAAGTGATCAGACGGTTAAAGCCTGAGGCTCCTGCCCTTGGTCAGCTTGTGGCTGTGTGGGACAGGCCACCAGGACTCTTCTGCCCCCAAAGCACAGGGCCTGTCCTGGTGTGCCTTTCTGGGCTCCCGTGACCCTTTTACACATCCACATCCTCCTCTCCTCATCCAGCCCATTGCCAGAGGCATCCTCCTACATTTCCTGGTGACACTGGGAGCCACCTCTGTAAATCCAGCCGTGCCAAGGCCCAGGCACGACCCTGCAATAGCTCACCCTGTAAAATTGTCAACACAATCCCTGGAAATTTTGGCCACAACTAGATGGACGTAGCCACGCAGAGTTGAGCCTTGCCAGCTGGCCAAGGACTGCTTCATTTCATGATACAAAAACCAGAATCCATCCCCTGTGATCCACGTGGAGCAGCTTTTCCCACAGAGCTCAGGGTGGGCTGTGTTTTCACAGCAGGAGCATCCCCTCTTCTCCCTCCTGGTGGGCTCCTGCAGTTCTTCCCAAAGGTTATTTTGACCACATTTGGTGGATTTGGCTCCTCAAAAAGGCTCTTTGGCAGAGGGACAGCAGTGACTTTGACCCGAGCAGTTCGTGTGCTGCTGTGACATACGTAGTAAATAAGTCTGAGGGTAATTATACCAACAGGAATTCTGGGAGCCCTGCCAGGAGGGAGGGGACAGCCAATCCTTTGTGCACTAAAAAAAGAAAAAAAAAAAAAAAAAAAAAAATTAAAAAAAACACCCCAATCCCCCTCCCAACCCCCAAATTAGTTCTATCTCTTGAAGCTGTGATGTGACTTAGAACTAAAAATACACACAAATACACACACTCGTATATAAAAATAACCAGCATTCCAAAAAAAAAAAAAAAAAAAAAAAAAAAAGCACCCGAAGTTAGGCTCCTGTATCCAAAATTAAGCTCTTAAATAAATAAATTAGCCTGATTTTCAAAAGCACAGAGCAGTGAATGGTTTTCACTCACATAAGAGGAAGCATCATGTTGCTGAAGATTGAAGATCAGGCCCAAATATGGATTTAAAAGTCTAATTATAGAAGCCTGTTTGCCACCAGCTTGACCGGGAACAACGAATTTTGGGTGAAATGACATTGATTTTTTTTTTTTCTTCATTCTTCTTAAGTTGTCTACACTTTAAAAGTGTTAGGGAAGGTTTGAAAGACCCTCAAAGGAGTGAATAAAATACCACAAGGAAACGGATGAACTGGAATTAAACTGTTTACACCAGTTCTGTACACTGGTGTTTGGAAATAGGGTTGAGAATTATCAGTGTTAGAGCTGGGTGAAGTTTTAAGTTGATTAATTAAGTAGGTATTTATTACTTGCTGAAAGCCCACAAAGTGGAAATATTACTTTTCCCAGTTGTTCTCACAACCCACTGGCATCAAGATGGACAGGAATCTTAGTGGTTCGTTTCCTCTCTTTGCCAGATTTGAGTCTGAAGGATGCTGAAGACAGAGCACCATATTTTTTTCATGGTCTGAAGAAGAAATAAAAGGAAGTTAATTTACTTCCAGCTGCAAATGATCCTTGGAGATGCTTTGCTCACGCTGCCCAACATTTGCCAAGGGGTTCCTGAGGTCACATTCCCATAGGGCAGATTTGTCCTTTGGGGTCAGACTGGGCAGGGCTGGGATTTATGCTGTGAAGGAATTATGTCCACCCTGGATGGAGGAGCATCAGCAGGCTGTACTTCACTCATGTGATGTTTAGAGGCAGGGGACAGCACTAAAAGATCTGGGGTTTGACACCAAAAAGGTGTTTCAAGAGCAACTTTTTTCTGCCCTCTGACTCAGTTTCCCCATCCGTGGAAGAGGCACAATGCAGGTGACCAAAGGCTGTGGGCTCAGCACAGGGAGAACTTGGTGTTTGTGCCATTGCCACTTGTGGAAACAGGATCAGGACACTGTGCTAATCCCATGTATTTGAATATTTTTCCATGCATTCTGTCTCCATGGATTGGTGTCATGTCCCCTTTCTGTGGCCAGTAAGAAAAATTTATGCTTAAACTGTGGATGGTGGTGAATCCCTAGAGATTCACCCTGACCCCAGAGATCCAGGAGAAATCATCGCAGGACATTGTGTCTCTCCTGATAATTCCTTCTTAATCTTTTTGAGTGGCCCAATGTCATTGTTGCAGTTTGGTCCCAAGCCTGGAAAGCCAGGAAAAAATTAAAGATGGTCTTAAAAACAACCCAAAACTGGAGACAGCTGTTGGGGACAGCAATGAGGAAGAGGAGAGGTGTAGGAAATGTGAACTGTGAGGAAGAGTAGAGGTGTGGGAAATGTGAACTGTGAGAAGGCACTGCAAGAAATTTTTTCTGGAGAAAAGGAGGTTGAGGGGGGACTTTCTTGCCCTCTTGACAGGAGGGGACAGCTGCGGGTGGTCAGAGTCTGCTGCCAGGGAACAGGGACAGGATGAGAGGAAACAGCCTCAAGTTGCACCAGGGAAGGTTCAGGCTGGACATCAGGAAGAATTCCTTCAGGAAAAGGGTTATCAGGCATTGGAAGCAGCTGGTCAGGGAGGTGGTAGAGTCCTCATCTCTGGAGGGACTTAAAAGCCATGTGGATGTGGCACTTGGGGACGTGGGTTGGTGGTGGCCTTGGCAGTGCTGGGGGAATGGTTGAACTCGGTGATTTCAGAGCTATTTTCCAACCTTAATAATTCTATGATTCTATGGAACTGTGATTTTTTTTTTTTTAATCTGAGGAAATGAAAGGTTTACATGGCAACTAGGTGCAAACAGGTAAAAGACTGCTGCAGGGTGAAAACCAATAAATTCTTCTTTCAGACCGTGGCTGAGATGACGAGAAATGAGTGGTTTAACCTTCCAAAGAGGAGTTTAGGTTATGTGTACCAGCAGGAATGGGAGCTTCTGGGGAGGGACTACAGGATGGATTTGGTGGAATTTGGCAGAGGTGATGGTGCCTTTGCCCCTGAGCAGCACTTTATGGGCACCTCCACTTGGCTTTTCTGGCCCTGTGTCACTGACATTACAAAAACCATTGCATTCTTCTTTTTTCTGCCTTCTCCTTGAGCCACGGCACTCTTCCCTGACTTCATCTTTTCAGCTAAATTGCATTTATTTAATTCCTGGGCGAAGGAAAGGCAGGATGCCTGCATCGTGCTGCAGCTCCTGGGGTTGGGGCGCTCCATGGAAATGCCGAGTGCAGGTGATGGATTTGGGCGTGTGAGGAGAGCAGGTGCTCCACGGCCATTTCCATCCCGCTCGGGGTGTGCTGTGGATGTCACACCAGTGTCACCAGTGTCGTATGTGGCTGGCGTAGCGTTTTCTCGAGTGCCGAGCCCCATCTGGTGGCTTTCCTGGGTCTTTTTTTTTTTTTTTTTTTTTTTTTTTTGGTGTCCTTGCAGTCCTCTCTCGGGATTTTTTCGCCTGCCAGCTGCCAGCGGACAGGAAGGACAAGATGCTGGATAAAGGGCAGAGCTGCCTCTCTCCCAGTTCCCCATCCCTGGGTGTAACTGGGAGATCCAGAGGCTGTCCAAGGCTCACGTCCTTTTTCCCTTCTGCTCTCCCCGGCTGTGCAGTCTCGCCCGAGTGGCAGGGGATGATCTAATCGTTTTGGCCAAACCCCAGCTTGTTCCGTGAGCCGCTCTCAGAGCCTCCAGAAGGCGCTTCATCCCACTGCCGGGCTGGCAGCGGAGCTGGGACAGATGAACAGTCCCGGGAGGGGACATTTCCAGCTACTGACTGGCTCAGATGAGCAGCTTTAGGGTCGGCGTCGGGTGAAATGGTTCATATCCCAAACGAGGTTACGGCCACCGCTCAGGGTGAGAAGGAAGAAGACTCAGTATCAGATTGTCAATTCCTGCAAGTGTCCGAGGCCAGGCTGGGTAGGGCTTGGAGCAACCTGGGATAGTGGAAGGTGTCCCTGCTTGTGGCAGGGGATTAGAACAAAATTGTCTTTAAGGTCCCTTCCAACTCAAACCATTCTGGGATTCTGTGATATCCACAGGCATTGGAAAGGACCCTGTTAGGGGTCTTTTCTTAAATGCCACGAGTCCTGAGACAGAGGCAATGGTAGAACTGTGCCTGTCCATGCCTGAGACACCTTCTTCTACTCCAAACTGTCCAAAGTCTCAAAGCTGACCAGTGACAAGCTGTGGCCTTTCACATCCCTGGGTCACACACGTGCTGCATGTGAAAATGGTGTCTCGTTGCTCCATCCATAGTGAAATAGGATCAAATCATAGAATCACAGGATATTCTGAGCTGGAAGAGACCCACAAGGATTTATGAATTCCAACTTCTGGACAACTTCATGAATCCCACAATGAGCCTGAGAGCATGGTCTGAATACTCTGGGATCTGTGAGAGAAGCTCCTTGAAGGAGCTTAGATGGTCTGTCATGCAACTTCCAAGTGTTAGGACCAGTATTTTTTGTGTGGGTTCTCTTCTTGTGATGAAAATTAAGTGAGGGAGTTGTTTCCTTGTGCTTCAAAAGCATTTCCTGCTCCCAGGCTTCACGTTTGGGTGGTACCAGTTCAAGTCTTCCCACCCTTGCAACACCAAATGCACTTCATTATATGGTTTTGTTCTCAGGGTGGCAGCCAGTCTAAGGTTGGGCTCGATGATCTGGGAGGTCTTTTCCAACACTAACGATGAGCCAGATTCTAAAAGTCCTCTTCAGATCCGACAGGAGGGAGGGGAAGAACCATGCAAACCCTGATGTCTCACCAGAACCCCATTTCCCCCCACAAGCAGGTTCTGCTGCACCCCAACATCTCACACCCAGCTTTCCCCTCCTGTTTCCTGCAGGTATATCCGAACCATGTACCTGGGGATCCAGAGCCAGAGGCGGAAGGAACACCAGCGGCGTTTCTACTGGGCTATGATGTACGAATATGCAGACGTAAACATGCTGCGCCTCCTGGAAACCTTCCTCGAGAGCGCCCCTCAACTGGTGCTACAGCTCTGCATAATGATCCAAAAGAACCGTGCAGAAACATTACCATGTAAGTGTCCCCTCCCTACCTCTTCTCCTCACTTTTCCAGCCTCTCCCCTCTGATCCCAGTGCTCAGCAGCTGATGGACGTGTTGCTCAATTCCCTGCCGGTTTTGGATGGGTAAAAAATCTGCTCGTTCCTCTGAGGGAAAAAAATAAAATAAAAAAAGTCAGTGTCAAGGAAAAGATGGGATTCAGCTCTTCCATGCCCAGGATAAAGGAATGATGGTGTTGTCAGCAGGAGGCAAACAGGCTCTGCTGCTGTGGCACCACTTGTTTGTCGCTTGGCACTGGGCAAACACGACCATTCCCTGCCTCAGTTTCCCTCCTTACATAAGTAGGGCGATAAAAGTGGCCAGATTTGAGTTTGTGTTGTGAGGACAAATGGTTCAATGCCTATGCAATGCTCTGATGGTGTTAAGTGTAAAAAGGGGGAGTTCTTAACAGCTAAATGCTGTAGGTCCTTTTCTGATGACTGCCCAGGAATTAAGGTCTTGCCATTGGTACCATGGTTCTCACCAAGCCCAGGAAAAGAGAAGGGGAAGGAAGTGGAGGGGACTGTGTAGGGACAGGGATGTAGTGGAGGTTTAATTGCAAAGGCAGACAGATGAGAGGAGGCTTGGAAGCCACCACAGGGAATATTTTGCCAATTCTGGTGCCCGCCACTGCTGTGATGTGCTGAGCATGGCACATCTGTCCCAGCTGAGAGGGACATGGCCCTGTCCCAGCCCTGGCACGAGCAGCTCTCCCACCCTATGGCCATGCTGGCAGCCTGAGGGTGACCAGCCTGAGGGACAATCATCCTCTCCAAGGACCAGCAGTGGAGCTGCTGGGTTATTCAGCCCCTGCTCAATTCATCCACCACGAGTGACACTCAGCTTCCCAAAGCCAGCCTGGTTGGGGCGTGTCATTTCTGAGGAGTTTTTGGAGCTGAGAACTGAAATTAGAATTTGCTTTGAGGTTAAATTTTTCTGGGTTTGCCAAGGTCACCACTGTCTACAGCATCCAGGAAGGCCAACCACTCTCCCTTTGCTCTGTATTTCCAGCATGTCCATCAGAGTTGTTTATAGAGGCCTCCCTCCTCCTATTTATGCAGTCTTTTCTTGAAACTTCTCATCACGAGCTCTCCAGGCCTCCAAAGTGCTGACATGATGAATATGCCTTTCTACAACTCCTGCTAGAACGGCTCACATTTGCCAGCCCCCTTTCCCTGCTGCTTCTAACATTATTAACCCGACTGAAAATGCAGAAATCACAGCCCGGGAGGTTTGCCAGGGCGTTCTGCAGATTGTTGGACTCGCCGCAGAAAGCGCCGGGTGAAGTTTGTTGGCCTCTGTTGTGCTACGAGTCAGACAACGCGGGAGAATAATCCCTCCAGGCTTTCAAATCCGTGGCTCTTCCACTATTGCCACTTCCAGGCAACGGCTGCCTAATCCACTGAAGGAGCTGCATCATTTTTTAAATTTTTTTTTTTTCCAACATTCCCCCCTCCCCTCCCTTCCCCGGCTTTTGCAGTTCCTCTGCTCCTCCAGCGCGCAGAGCCGGCTGCGCTCTTCTTCCAAGGCAGCGCACGTCCCCGCCTGCCTCCCCGAGCCCTGGAGGGCTCTTTGCTCGCCACGCTCCAGCAGCCGAGCTCGCCGGGTCCCCAGCGCATCGTCTCCCTGCATCCCTCCCCGCCTGTGCCAGGGATGCGGGCGCTGATGGATGAGAGCGCCGGAGCTTGCTCAGCGCTCCTTGACTCCTGGTGCGAGGTTTCCTAGAGCTCTCCTCCGTGCCCGTTCGGTGCTTCTCTCTTCCTCCTCTTCCCCCTCCTCCTCCTCTTCCTCCTCCTCCCAGCCGGTCCATAATTATACAAAAGCAAATTAAATGCTGAGAGGAGCCGTTGTGAAAAGGAGCATCAAAGATTTTTTTTTATTTTTTTCCCTTAAAGCAGGCGGAAAGCAAAGGGAGGCGGATACTGTTAGGAAGGCAGTGTGTTTAAAAACCAAATCAAGTCTCTCCTGGCTCATCAAGTCTGTGGGAGCGTGGCTCCTCACAAGAAGGGGCCAGTTCTGCCTTTAAACAGGGACAGCATCAGCTGCATCCCTGAGGGATGCACAATGGAAAAACAGTCCAGGGAAGGGCTTGAAAGATCAGGTAGAGCCCCTGCTGATGTGTCCAGATTCCAGCTGCTTCCATACATCCCCCACAGACTCTTGTGGATCCATTTAGTGCCAGACAAGGTCAGTTCACCATTGCCTGTGGCATGCATCCCTCATCCAAGCCCCAGCCCTCCCCGCTCTTTAGATTGTAATGCCAAGCCCAGGCTCCACTTTTCCCCAAATAGGTCAACTTCTATTTAAGGAAAGGGAGTTATTGGAATGGTTATCAGGAGGCTTTGCTTTCGTCTCCTAGTTCCTGTGTTAAGAGAGCTGTTGAGGAAAGAAGAGTGAACACCCTGGAGGTCTTTGCTCAGACCCAGAGCCTCTCCTCCAAAGCATTTCTGCCACACAAAATGGTGGCAGAAAGGGCTCATCTTGGAGGATTGTCAGAGAGGGATTCAATCATGATAATGTTTAATTTCCTGGGTTTCAATCTATTGGGTGGGTGGAAGAAGGAAAAACCTCATCATGCCTTGCAAGAACTATTTGACCATGAGAGGAACCTGTGTCAGAAGGTTGGGTGAGACCTGTGTCTGTTGTTCCTTCAGCACTCAAAGAATAGAGCAGTTTCACCCAAAGTGAGAACATCCAGCAGCAGTAAGTGCTGGAACTGGAATTTGAGGTCAAGACCCAGCCTCAGTAAAGCCTGGGACAAGACCTCTGGGGTTTCATGAGGGTCAGGATTCCTTCCTTCACCATATTCCCAGCACAAGGCAGAGCAGATCCCAGCTTAGCCACCCTTGTCTGAGGAACAACAGAAAAGAGCACTGAGAGAAAAGAGGGGAGAGCTCTGTGAACTCCATCAAGTGGGCAGTGGAAGGTGAATGCTGAGAGCCTGAGCTGGAATTCTTTGGCTGGTAGGGCAAATGGAACAACATCAGCTCCTGAATATCCATATGGAAAGAGCCGGTGTTGATAGGCAGGTCCTCTGTGAAGAATTCATCTGCTACAACCACAGCTGGGTGGGCCCAAAATAGAGTCAAGAGAAGGTGAGGGAGAAAGGATGGATCCAACACATGGAACAGCTCCTGTCAAAAACAGCTGAAGGAGGTGGGATGAGATGCACAACCTCCAGCAGCACCTTTCTCCAGGGAACCTGATGCATTTAGACCTACCATTAGGATAAGGCTGAAGGAGGGGAAGGGATGCTGGAGATGATGCAGCATTGTCCTTCAGCCACCTTAACTGTGTCTGAGGTTTAGGAGAGGATAAAAGAGCATCCATCTCTCAGACTCCTGAGCAACAATGGCCAGAGAACTTCTGATTTAAATCACGTGTTTGCAGGGGAAAACCTAACATTAACAACAGAAAAAGCTCACCAACCCAGATCCTCATGCCATAAAGACTCCCAGCAGATAATGCACCTCATTCTTTGCAGAACAAACCATCCTTAACCCCCTTCACCCCACAAAGGTGCTGTTTCCTCTGCACTGAGTGGGAAGGAGCAGATCAAACCAGCTTAAAGGAGACACCCAACCTCTAGGCAGGCAGGGAGGTGAGAGGGATTCCAGTTTTTCTGGCATAAATCTCCTCTTAAAGAGGTTTGCTTCCACTTAATTTTTTTTTTTTCATGTGACTTCTTTAAAGCTTAATGAGATTTAGCAGAAGCCCCAAAGTCCTTCCACTCATGGCACGAGTTCTTTATGCAAAGATTTCTGTCTGCATGAGGCTGCAGTTTTCAGCACAGGGTGTCCCCCTCCAAAAAAAAGCCACATCTCTCCACAGACGCTGTGTCCACTTCCTCGATAACCCTGCAGTTGATCTGAAAGAGATTTGCAGCATAAGCCTTCCTTTTGAAAAGTCCTGCTGGAATCTCAAGGATTTTGGGAGGTCTCTGCACTCTTCACAGAGTAGGCTGAAGCTACTCATGCATTTAAGGGAAAGCAACATTAACTTGTGAGGTTTGGGGGCTCATCTTTTTAAGCAGAGTGATACAAATCAGGCATTAAAATAAATTTCAGACATCCCAGCTACAGAGGTGTGCTGGCTGCAGAGTTATCCTGGGGGTGTGTGCAAATCATCTCGACCCTCCCAAAGAAAAGTCCTATTCCTTTACCATGTTCTCCCTCATCTGTACCATGTCTGGGGACCATTTATTATCATTTATGATCCCTTTTTGCAGGAGCAAACTAAAGATGATTTACCCTGTCACTTAGTTTAGAAGACTCAGCTGGTCGGCTGAGTTAAAAAGGGACTTTCAGCCTGCAGGTGTTCAAAAAAGTGATTTTTCAAGTGATATCAACACTGCCCTGAACATAACTGAGGAGACTAAAATCCCCAGGTCTCCAGTGAAAGTGGAAAAAAGACTCATCAGATTTGAAATTTCATCCTTTTCACCACTCAAAGGAGCACTAACAGATAGTGCGAGACCCTTCATGTTGGCCTGGGCCAGACAGGTGTATCCAACAATGTTCAAACAGGGATCCAAACCCCTGAACCCAATCTCTGTGCTCTCACAACACAAAATTGTCCCCATTTATGCCGAGTCCCATAATGTCATTAGAAAAACAGGGTTCATTCTATGCAGACACCAGATGCCATGGGGATTAGTGCAAAATTCAATATGGCATCTGCAGATTCTGTGGGGGAAAGTCCTATTTCTGCAAAGCAGGAATCCTCTTCCTGACTGGTGCATTTTTCCTAAGATCCACCAAGAGAACTTCAGTGTATGACTGAAGAAGTCTTTGCCTTATAAAGTCCTCAGTAACAGGAGATGGGGTGGGGACAAGATCTACCAGAGCCACACTTTGGGCTTTGGCTCAGGTTCTGAGACAGATCATGAAGAAAAATAGATGCTAAAACTTTGCCCAAAGGCAGATTTTTTTTCCTCTTTTTCCCATGTCATTCCTTGGGGATCAAAAGCAGTGGGAGACATCCCTCACCCAGGCTTGGTTTCCTGTGACAGAAGAGGCACAAGCAGAAAAGCAGCTGCTCATTGCCATGTGGGAAAAGGATCCCACCAGTCGTGTGCTTGCTGGGCAGGGAGGATCTGGGATGATCTGCCCTGAAAATTTGTCCTGACTCCACCACAATTTCCCTTTAAATATTCACCAGCAGCCCAAGGAGGCCCAGATAGCTCTGAACTCATGAGCAGCTCACCTGGGAGGCCACTCATATGACTCCAGAGCTCTGCCAGGCTGGGGCATATGGCTCTGTTCCTGCCTTCCCACCAAAGCCAGATGACAGGGAGCAATTTGGTGCCCTGCTGGAAACGAGCCTCTGGTCCCCAGCCAGCTCCCAGCAGCATCAAAAAGCCATCTCCACAGTTGGCAGTGGCACTGAGGACGCCTTGCTCTGGCATGCTGAGAGCAGGCCAAGCCTCAGGCACGCTGGCATGGCACAGCTTGTCCCATCATCAGCCGTATTGTCCCAACGCCGTGGGATCCAGGAGCCCTCAGAGCCAGGGAAGGCTTTTTTGGGGTATTTTTTTGCCTTTTTCCAATGGGATTTGGAGGCAGCCCAAAGAGAGATGTCATCCCTTCGCCCATCCCCACCTGCAGCTTCTCTGTCCACCACCTTGCCATGTCTCTGGCTCTTATTTTTGGAGCGCTGATAAAAACCCTCCCCGTCTGTTCCGTGCCACGTGTCACCGTCACACACAGGACACGGCACAGCCAGGAAAGATGAGTCACCATTCACGGGACAGGGCTGGCAGGGGGCCAGTGCTGCCAATTTTAGGCTTTGTCAGACTGTGGTAATCACTGGGAAGGGGTTACATCATCAGAGCACTACAACAGCATTAGCTCATGCTGTTCCCGGGAGCTGGGGGCCAGCCAGGAAACTGAGGCATGGAGAGAGGTTCTTTGGGTTCTTGTCAAGCAGATTCCAGGCAGGAAATTCAGATTTTTTTTTTTTTTTTGGGTAATTCCATGCTGCAGGCTTTCTGGAGATACACCTCTCATGGGAAGTTTGGGATTAGAGCATAGGAAAAGGTGCTGTTGGTTTGTGGAATACATGGGAATTTAATTATTTTTAGCTTCAGGTTACTCTAGTGCAGGATTATTGTCAGGCATCTAGGAGAGCGCAGATAAACAGGGAGCTCATAGGCTCTGGCATGTGCAAAAAATCATGGAAAAGATTTTTCCCTGCTGGGCAGGGACTGCTCTGTGCTTCTGCCCCTGGTGGAGGTGGAGCAGTTCAAGTTGATGCAACCTAAAATCAATGAATTCTGAAAGAAAGAATTCTCCTGCTTCAGAAACCATTAATTGTTTTTTTAATGATTAGCTTGGGCTGACAGTTCTGAGCCTGGGCATGCAGCAAAATTACTGAGTCAGTAGAAATCTCCTGAAGTGGCTTTTGTCCTAAGTGGCATTTGACCAACCTCGTGCTCTCAGTGCCCTCAGAACATCCATGTCTCCACACAGAGGATCACTGAGGGGAGACAGCCACTAGGCACAGGAGCCCCTGTCTGATGTACATCAAGGTCCCAAAAATGCTTGCAAAAGGCAAAAAGATGCAGGAAATAAGCCACAACAAGCATGACTGCATGTGCAGACACCAAGTTCTGACCTGCCACCTATCACATAGGTCTTTGCAGAGTGTACAAAATGTGGGAAGCAGAGGAAGAAAGAGTTTCGTGCTGTTATCCTTGGAAATCAGTGTCCCTGGTGCCTTCAGCTACCCCACTGCGAGACAGCACCAGCTGCACCACATCCGTTTTTGTCACTTTGTCACTCCCCCTCGCAGGAGCACTCTGCCAGACTCGCCTCACTGATGCCAGCCCTGTGTACTCTCCAGGAATGTTGAGATGCTCCTTCTTTCCCGGGGACCAGTCCCCTCCGCTGGGATTATGCTGAGGCATTTCCACCAAGGGCCCCCTACACAGCATCAAAGGTTTATGAACTGTGAGGTTACAAAGTGTGCACTGCTGACATGTCTCTGTAAGGAGACCTCTTTCTTTGGCCAGTGAGTGTGATCAGAACTGGGTCCCTTCCTCTTTTCCATCAGGCCAAAATCATTCCCAGACCTGGGATGAAGTTCTTTCCCTAATTGCCTGCAGGCTTCCTGTGTCCAAGCCTACCAGAGGAGGTTATCAGGATCCCTGTTTGGTGCTGTCGCAGACCCTTTGAAGCATTGCCTTGATGTTGTCTCATCTCCAAGGAGCAGCCCGTGGGAGCTGTGTTCTTAGCAGGAGGCTCCCTCAGGGAGCCCTGGCAGGAGATGTTGCTTTCCCAATCTGGGGACAAGTCTGTTGGGTTTCATCCCTGCTGACAAACCAAAACACACCAGAACACGAGCACAGCCACCAGATCTTGTTCATCCTCTGCTTCACTTATCAGCACAGCCCTTGGCACATTTTTAGCTCCCGGCAGCCAACACCAACCCAAACAATTCCCATGCTTGGCTCAGGTGATGGCAAGAACAATTCCCACCAAGAACGTAGCAGTCAACAGAATTAGGCTTGGCTTTGTCACTGATTTCTGGGCACAAGGTCCAAAGCTGCCCCAGATCTGTGCTAAGGAAAAAGGGATTCTCGTGGTCGCTCTCCAAAGCAGACAATTAACTCCTTGGGCTTTCCTTTCCAGCCCTGAGGTGCTGCTCCCTTCTTTTTCAGGGTATTTTAGCCCCCACTTGCAGGATTACAACATCCTTTTGACTTGATGTAGGCAGGTTTACATCTTTCCCGACGGCTTCAATGCTCATCCAATTTTAAACAGAAAAGAAAAAAAAAGAGTGACAGGATAGAGGTGCTGTAACAGTTGTCAGATTGCAGTGTTAAAATGCACATATATTGTACATGTTTGTAGAGTCCTGTTGTTTCATGCCAACCATCCCTACTTAGAAGATAGAAATGAGTGAGAAAAGATTTTATGCTAAATGGAGCCATATGTTGTTTTTCTTAGCAAAAGGGTTTGGTGGGGTTTTTTTTCACCATTTCAGTGCATTCCAGCAGTTCCTTAAGGTATGTTTCTCTTCTAAGTGTTTCTAACAGTAGAGTTCAAATATCATTAGGTGTGAAAAATATCAGCATAGGAGGCTCCTTCTGATATTTTCAGAATTCAAACTGGAAGCAGCTCTGCTGGATTTGATATATTCAAAAATCTTAGCAAAGTATTGGCTACTGGAAGTTGTAACTAAAGTGCCCTTCACAAAGAACCAGAATACTGAATGTGAAATGTGATTTTTTTTTTTCTCCAAGAATAACCCCTCTTGGATTTTGCTATCATATTCTTACCAGTTGAAGTAACCACGTTTGGGGTGGGGGTTTTGTTCTAGCCTGTTCTAGAAAGACTATTTTAATTAACAAAGGGACAAAACCTAAGTTCTCAGCATGAAATAGCACTGGAAGTTTCTAGAGATGGTTGTGTTCCTGTTCCTGCCAGGTTTGTGTGACTCCCCTGCCCTCTAACATTGCCTACAAAGAGGGATTTTGCTCTGCTTGCACAGAGTTAAATCCTGCCCTTGCTGGAGGAGCATCCTGGTGGAGCATTTCCAATGAAACCTCTTGGGGTGTCTCGAGGAGCTTCACATCCTCTCATCTGTGGCTGTTCACTTCTAGGGGCTCAGGTGGGGTTCTTTTTCAGTGTCATTCTGAGACAGCACTTAAAGGCTTCAGATTAACAGGGATTTAACTCAAAAGTCTTTATAATTACAGTGATGACTGTGCAGAGGGCACCTCGGCCTGAAAAGAGTGGCAATTCACGCAGCTTTTGACAAAAATAGACACGAAGAGCAGTTCTCATGCTCTATTTCCAAACAAGCTAATCTGTGGCCGGGAAATCCTGGCTGCTGCTTTCCCAGCACATTTCTAGTGCAGAATTAACCCAGGTGATTGTTGCCTGGAGGGGTTTAGACGAAGCTCAGAGCAAACCATCTCTCTTTCATGTCTGTGGGTCATTAGAAGACAGAGAGGCACACGGTTGTTGGTTCTGGGTTTGTCTATCAGCTTCAGTGCCACTCCTGCTCACCTGAGAGTCAGGGAGTTGTGGGATTCATGATCTCCAGAGGATGTACTGGGAAAAGGGGAACTTGAGTGTAGTGGGAAGGTCCTAGACGGATTTTGGCACTTGAGTCCTTGCTGCTGCAATGTGCGTTACTGGTCCACATGAACCCAAATTTAAGTGATAACAGCAATTCTCCTGATTGGAAACACCATCCATGCAGCCCCACTCTGACACTGAAAACATCATCAGTAAGATTAATAAGAATTCTCATTCCAAAAGTCACAAAGGAAAGGACTGTTCTGCATGAACATCCTTCAGCATCTGCTGAAGTGGGGGTTCTTTCAGTGAGAAAAATAAAATCTGCTTTTGCTGAAAAGAAAACTGCGAATTCTTTCCATTCCATTTTCTTAACATTTAGGGGAAGCTTCAAAATGGAAGAGCCATTTCAAACTAAATAGTGTTGAGTTATAAATATTTTTATATCATTTATGCCACACCAATAGGAACTCGAAATGCAAGACTGTGTGCGTCTCTCTGTTCTCTGATTGTCTCCACCTTCTTTCAGTCTGAGTCAAACCACCAAACTCACTCCACGGTCCTGAATGGGATTCTTTGACATCTATCATGCATTGTTCCCCCTGAAAAGTGAGTTTGTGTGTTGTCATTTCCTTGAACTCTATCCTTAGGGTCCCACCAGAGGCTCTGGTGGCTGGGTGGAGCTGTTTCAGAAGAGGCTGCTCTGCAGAAGGCAGAATTTGCCTCTAGTTCTAGCAGTGGACTCACACTGGCATTTTCCTCAGGCATAATTTTGGCAGCATAGCTGAGACCAGATTCCTGGAAGGATTACCCTATCCTGCTAAAATAACACTTTTCTGGCAGAAAACCTGTCCCCACATCTGGATTACACTTTACCTAAGTTCTACCTGCCATGTCTGGGCTGCCTAGAGCTGTCCAGACACAGCAACCACCTGGACTAATTTACTCTGCCCAGCCTGGAAAATCTGATAATATGAGAAGCTTTATCTCCAGGTGCTGGAGAGTTGAGCCAAAGGTCTTCCACATTATTTTTAACATGATGAAAGGGATTATACGACCATGGTTGTGATAAACAGAGGACTGTGATCAGATTTTTTTTATACCTGTAACACAACCAGCGTTGGAGCCCAAGTACTGGCACTCAGGTGATTGTGCTAAATTGGTCTCTGGTAGAGCTTTGCCTGCCAGCCCTTTCCCAAAGCTTTCCCAAGCATGAGAAAACAAATCCACATAGTCCAGGAACCATTCCCATCGGGCAGATTGGATAGAACTCCTGAGGGATTTTAACAGGATGGGTATGGCAGATTCTGCCAGCTGGGCTCAGGGTCAACAAATAATCCTGTTTCTCATTTGGGGTTCAGATACTACCACCAGGTTCTTTTCCCGTGTGTCCTTCTCCTCTCTGGTGGTTTTTATGAGCCAGTCTGTGGTGACAATTCACCACACAGGATCAAGGACCTCAATCAGCCAAGTGAGTTGAGGCTTGTTTGTGGACCTCTGCTTACATAGGGAGTGAGATTTCCCCTAAGTGCTGCCGGAAATGTTCCAGCTCTGAAACAGGTGTCAGCAGCTTCTTTCCCTACATAAACAGATAAAACCTGAGATACCTGCAGTCAGTATCCTGGGAAAGGGTCAAGGCTGTTATGGAAAGCAAAAAGTGGATTTTCCTGCTGATGAGGGCTGTGTACACACAGGCCTGTTGAGACCAGTCTTCTTCCCAATGATGTAACAGAGGGATGTTGTCTTTCTCCTACCACTCAAGGATGTTGGTAACTCTGTCTGGCTGTTCTAGGGTGTCCTCTGACTGACCATGGCACCCTTCTCACATCAGGAGGGTGCTGGGGGCTTGTTTTACCTGCTTGTCCTTCAGTGGTATAAATTCATTGTGTCGTGCCACTTGAATACGCCCACATCACGTTGGGTCTGTCAGCTTCTGCTCTGCAGGAGCCACTGTGGGCTATTCTGCTCATCTTGGGGCCAGGAACAGGTTTCAGCAATCCTCCTTTCTCCTCCTAACAGCAATCCTCCAATCCTCCTCTCTCACCTTCCTAACACTCACCATTCTCCTCTGAGCTCTTGCGTGGAGGTGATGGATGCCAAACCACTGTCACCTACTGCTCATCTTACCACGTTCTTCTTTGGTTATTTCGGTTTGAAATAACCAGTTATTTCCATTTGAACCCCATCCCTGGAAGTGTTCAGGGCCGGGTTGGATGGGATCTGAGCAACCTGGGAGAGTGGATGATGTCTCTACCCATGGCAGGGGCTTGGAATGAGATGAGTTTTAAGGACCCTTCCCTCTCAAACCATCCCATGATTCACCAGGAAGAGTCAATGGAGAGACAGAGGCACTTCCAGACAACTCATCCCATGTCTCAGACAGCATTCCTGGGGTGAAATAAACCCTGAGGCACGTGATGGACAGGGCATCTGCACACAGAGGGTTTTAGAACAGTGAGGAATCTTTTCCAATCCTGATGTGGTGGGCGCTGGCCAAAGTTCTGAACAGGAGACTGACACTTCACTGAGGTTATTCGAGGACAATCCCAAACAGAGGGTGGATTATCCCATCTCTGCTTGGCCCGGGGTGCTCGTGCCTCTCACAGCAGGATCAGTCTCTGGCTTGCATCCAGGAGGAGATACAAGACTCGATGGCTGCAGGGTTGGAGCTGGTTTGGAGTGCCCGAGTTCACAGAGGACGTGAATAGGAGGAGACACGACAGAAGCAGCCCAGATAATGAGAGCACAGATCAGATGAGTGTGGCCAGTCGCCTCTTCCTGCAGCAGGGAAAAGGGGGCACTGGGGACAGCTGAAAGGCATCAGGATGAAAGCAGAGGGAAGAAAGGCCTTTGGAAACACAGTCCTTGGTGACCTCTTGGACGCTTCCTCAAGGCAGTGCTGAGGTGTGGGCTGGAGGAGGAACTAAGGAGGGATTCAGCTTTTCTGGGGTCACTGAGGACATCTTAATTTAGCAAAAGGAAAGGGGTTTAGGAAGCAGCATTTCAGGACATGAGCCAGACTTGCACTGTCGAGGGGTGGGAGCGCAGCTCTCCATGCCAGGGAGATTTTTGTGGAGTTGCCCTGGCATGGATTTTCTCACAGTGAAAGGTTTGGGAACACAGATGTGCCTCTGGTCTAATGTGGAAGAGTTCTCCTTGTGACAGCTTGGGCATGGGCTATCCTGTACAGAAACTCAACACCAGCCTTGTGTGGGATTCCAGTGAGATTTGGTGGTAGAAGTCTTCCTTGTTATTCAGACCTACTTGGAAATCTGTCCCTGAAAGGAGTTACCTTTGTTTCCTGCCTTTCCCAGTCATCAGCAGTTTCCTATTTCTTATGGAATGGTGATGCTGTGTGCAGGTGAGCTGGATCCTGGTGAGTGGGGATGTGATACCCCTTGGAAGAAGGACCCAGAGGGTCTCCCTAGCAAGGGAGCAGGTGCTGAGGATGTGAAACTCACCCCTTGCCTGATGAAACCAAATTATTTTCCTTTAGAAAAGAGCAAAGGACAGGACACTGGCGTGATGTCTTTTCCCAGTCTCCCCAGTTACATGATCTGGATTTTCATCTCTGGTAATTCCAGCTCTTAGTAGAGCAGAGAGGTGTCACATAATGTGAGGAAGCCATTCCTGGGTCAGAATTTCACATCATGTTCACAATAGGTGGAATAGTTCTCATCATTCATACTGGACTGGTGGCACACTGGAGAAACTCCCTAAGTGTCCTGATATCCAGTGAGGAAAATGAATGGCAAAATTATCTGTGCAGCCCTTTACTATTTATATACTGGCAATGTTCCATAATTTTCCATGTTCAAAGAGACAAATGAAGAGGGAAAATAAAGGAAAAAAGACACAAGTCATTCCCTCCTCTGATGGGGAAGGATAAAGAAAGATCAAGAATCAAAATCTATCAAGAAAACAATGAAAATCAGACCTGGGGTCTGATTCTGACCTCTTTTACTCTGACACAAACGAATTAAATCAGATTAAAAAATAAGGGAGAGTGACTTTCGGGCCCTGTTGTTACAAAAGCAGGATCTGGTTTGATCTCTTTTGTGTATAAAATGCATTTTCACTCTGTGTGCATCAAAATGAAAGCCTGTTCCTCATCTCCTACTGAGCTTCAGGGAGGAACATGCCACCCAAAGGGGAAAACAGGATAACAGGGTTCACAGCACAGGGGCCTGAGCAGCCAGGGAGGGATGGGGATGAACTGAAACGTGGCACTTGGCATTAAGCAAGAGCTGCCTCTGCACAGGGGCTGAGGGAAGGTTTCGTGTCAGGCTCAATATTTGCCATCCCACTCACCCGGGAGAAATGTTGGTATCTTCCCATTTTGTTTTAGTAGAGTCTTAAGGAGAATTAATGTCAAAGAAGAAATAGAGCACTGTTTAGGCATCATTTTCAACTTTAAAGGGACAGGCACCACAGGAAATAGTCAGGGAATGTGCTACAGTGACTGTATCCAAATTATGGGCAACCAACAACCTGCAGCTGGATAAAACCTGTACCTGCCCCTAGTGAAAATCCTCTCTCCTCAGCTGGACAACCCTGAATAAGGCCAAAATGGGTATATTGTTAATTTTAAATATTCATTTGTATGTGTATGTGTGTGATTTTTTTTTTCTATTAGACTGGTTGTAAAACCCTGCATCACTGCATAGCAGGAGTAGGTCAGATAGACAGGGATGGGTTTCCCTGCACTGTTTTTATTCCTAAGCTTTAAAAGCAGAAATGGCAATTCGAAGTCATTGTTTTGATTCTTTCTCATGTGGATGAGTTTTGTTCCAAAGAGCCTTTTTACAAATCTGAGATGACTTTTTTTATTTTTTCTGGACCGTGGGTAGGAATCAGAGCAGGAAAACCAAACCAGGATGAAATTCAGGGTGTTCATGTGAGCTTCAGCAGTTTCCCTTGAACTCAGAGTTGTTCAGGCTCCTCTCCTCTGGTATCAGATCACTGTCTGCATTGTACTCAATCCACTCGTGTTTTCATGATCCAAAGCAACAGCTCTTGTTTCCCTTTCTCAGAGAATCTATTCCCTGGTCTGACATTCTCAGAAATTTAACTTTTATACACCTGCCTTATTTCCCACTGCTTTCTCATCCCTCTGTGCCATTTCCTGTTGCACAGCCTCTGTGCCACATGTGCTTATCATTGAAGAGGGATCATGAGCTCCCCTGAGAAAGGCAGAATCTTTCTGAGTCTCAAGTGGAGTCATTTGAAATGCCCTGAGTGCCTTCCTTCGCTCCAGCTCCCAGTTCAGAAATGTTCTTGTCCTCTGTATGCAAGTTTGTCACACCTGCCAGCTCCAGGCAGTGGTCTGGAACATCCTAAAGTGTCTCAAATGTTGCTGGATTCCCACCTGTGATGGTTGCACTAAGCTTTGATCCTCCTCTGAGCAAAGAGACATCATTTAACCGTGGACACCCTGTGGTGAAGCTCTACATTAGACTCCACATTTCTGTCTGAAATGTCTTGTCAAGCACACTGTGATGTGCAGAACTATTCCCTGCTTTAGCTTGGATTTTATATGAGATCCTTCAAATCTTGCTGCTTCATCTGTCAAATGGGACATCATAGAGCTGTACCTCCCCGTGCTGAATGTAGGTGAGCAGAGGTCTCACTGCAAGGGCTTCAGGGCTCATTTCTAAAGGAATCTGGGGGATTATTTCTTGTGCTGTGTCATTCAAGACACAGGAACTTGACTCCTTGATGGTGCTGACTTTGGCCTGTGCATCACTCATGGCTTCCCTAGGGCAGAGAGGTTTGAAAAGAATCCCAATCCATGGCAGTCTGACTCCTTGTGGGCAGGTGGGACCCAGAGCTGCAGCCGCAAGGCTTCCAGCCCCATAGGAGCTGATCTGCTCCTGGCTCGAGATGCCTACAGAGTTGTGGTTGTGCACGGTGGGGATGTTCCACTCCCAAGACTGAGAACAGAGTGGGAAGAGTGGGAGTGGGCTTTTTTGGAAGTGACTTCAGTGTTTACCCAACCTCATCCCTTTGATAAACAAACCTTGGGAGGGAGTTGAAACCTACTCGTGCTCCACAAAGGTTTGTCAGTTACCACGTGCAAGAGTCAGAATCAAAATAAACAATTATTGCTCATGTGATCCAACTTTTCAAGACTTTTTGTTCCAGTTATAATTGAAGAGATCTCTACAGTTGCTTAGAAATAAGGTCTGGAGAAGGTAGGAAGAAAAACAGGGACAGTTCATCCCACAGTCTGTGAGAATTGTAAATTGTATGATGTCATGGGCTAGAAGTCACAGGGAAAGTTGGGAATGGGAAACTTCTGCTCAAGATGACAAAAGTGCTGTGTCATTGAGGTCTGTGTGAAAAAGCCAGGGAATAATTTCTGTGGCAACACAGTAAGAAGTAAGAGTGATGTAAAAGTCTTTACATTACTCCATGGTTCCTGCTGACGTCCACCTACAGATCTCCCCCCTTACACCCAGGTACAGATCCTGCTCATCGCCAGGGTGCCAAAATTCACATTCAACACAAGACTTGTGAACTTTTACACAACAGGAGAAATATGTCAAAATGCCCAGAGATCCTTTCCCTCAGATCTTGGTGCAGATGAAGAGACAATGAGCTGTTCTGCACAGGGAGGGGGGATTCATCCCACCTGACTGCCAGTGCTCGCACGTCCCCTGGCAAGGGATGGAGTCAGCCACCTTGGGAGCATGAGTCAACCCCTCCCTGTCCCACACACGGATGTCAGGACAGGCTGAATCACTTTCTGGGGGTGTCTGCCTCTCTCTGCTGGCTGGAGGAGACGTTCAGATGACTGTCAGCAGCCCGGGTGCCGTGCGAGTGACTCAACTCTCTGAGCCAGCTCTGTGCAATTTACAGCGAAGGCTGTGATTAGTGGAGGGTTCTGCCCTGACAACATTAGGTAAAGCCTTTATGTGCAAACTGGGGGATTGTTTCAGGTGTATTTTATTCCCCTCTCTTTTCTGGAATAAATGAGCCTAACAGAAACATTTTTAATCCAGGGTGACACATCTGTCTCCTGTGGGTTGGTGCTGCTTGAGTTTCCCTGTACAAGTACGTCTCATGCTGTACAAGTTTCTAGTGAAACACCACTAAAATAAAGCAATAAATGACATATTTTTTCCCTGCTAATCATTTAAAGTTTTTAAACTGAATAACCAAGAGACAGTGCAACAAACAGTACTTATACACATAACAAAACTTTGTGGCATGACTCATCCTGCCAAAACTGTTAATAAAGTCTACCAAAAATGTAACTCATCTAGTAGGTTAAAAATGAATCTAATCTACATCTGCTTGAGTATGAGGCTGCTCATATTTAGAAGTTTCCATTCGTTATGGGGAGAGACTGAGGGAGCTGGGTCTGTTCAGTCTGGAGAATACTGAGAGGGGCTCTCAATAACCCATACAAATACCCCCAAGGGGTGTCAGAGGATGATGTCAGACTCTTTGCAGAGGTGCCCACTGACAGGCTGAGGAGCAGTGGCCATAAAACAAACCACAAGAAGTTCCACCTCAACAAGAGAAAGAGCTTCTTTACATTGAGGGAGGCAGAGAATGGAACAGCTGCCCAGAGAGAGCATGGAGTTCCCTCTCTGGAGACATTCCAAACCCACCTGGATGTGTCCCTGTGCCACCTGCTCCAGGTGATCCTACCTTGGCAGAGTGATTGGATGATCTCCAGGGCTTCCTTCCAACTCCAACCATTCTGTGAGCCTGGGGCTGGAATCCCCAAGTCCTACATGCAAATGTTTCTTAGTGAGGACTTTGAACTCAGGGGAAACTGTAATTTTCTTAAAGCTGGTGGCTTAAAGCTTCTGCCTTGGATAAGGCCACTGCTGTCATTGCTTTGCTGTTAGTTGGGTTTTTTTTAAATTTGGTCTGAAATTCTAATGCACATTTAAGCCCAAAGACAAGGGGTTCAGAGGGAAACTCGAGAGCTAATGAAAAGGTGTAGTTTTGGTGGACTTTGCAGGCTGTGAGAATTCCAATGAGAGGAGAGTTGGAGTGTGCTATCCTTCCTGGGCTTCTTCATCATCTCTCCTCCAGACACAGATAGGTTGGAAGAAGGGAAATCTGACCCTGCCACACTGCAGGGTGAGCTCCTCAAACCCAAGATAAATTCTATAGTGTGAGATCTGAGGAGTCAGTGAATCTTATTTGTATTCCCATGGAAGCCAGGCCCCTGTGAGCAGAGAGGAACGATAACAGGAGAAAATGAAATTTAGGGGGTTTTGAGCATTTTACCTTTTTAACTCTGAGCAGATGCAGCAAGATGTTCCTTGGATTTTCTTAAAGAAGTAAAAGACAAATAAGATCTGGACCTCTCACTCAGTTACACGTCAGAGATGGAGGGGCGTTTCTCATTGTTTTGCTTGGGACCATTTGCAGTTTTTCCTTTGGATTTTTATCTGATATTCCCAAATAAATCTTTGACTAAGGCCCAATCCAACCATAGCTACTAAATTACTGAACTTCTCAAATACGGATTTTGGTTCATCATCTGTTTCCTCACCTCCAGAATGGCTGTCCAGTGAGCAGCAGTGAGGGCAAAGGAATAAGATACCAGCAGCTCTTTCTTTTCCCAGGAATCTCTCACTTAATTTTTATTGTGATGCTTTGCTCCATGAGTCATTCAATCTACCCTTGTGATAATCAATGGAATTATATTTTTAAAAGCCTCTCAAGTGTGGCGAGGCCACTATCTTTATCTTCTGGAGGAAATAAATTGTATAAGTGTTGGTTGGAATGGAGAATAAGACCAGGTCCCTTTGGAATATCATGAGGTGTTCTGCCCCATGTCGGGGTGCAAGGGAAGGTTTGGGGACTGAAGGTGATCCCAGTGGAGGTTCTGCTGTCCCTGACATCACTGTGACTTGGATTGGTGCTCCAGCCAGGAGACAAGACTGAGGAAGGGTTACCTCCAGTATAGGTCTTGGGTCCATCCTGGAAACAAGGCAGAGGATTTGCTGGAGAGGTCAGATCCTTTTGTTTGGGACTCTTTTGAGGGTCTTGAGTTTGGGACTCTTTTGAGAGTGTTGATGAGTCTTGATGCTCCCTGGATTTATATGTTTATGTGCACGGGACAAAAACCTTGTTTTTCCAGAAGGCAAATGCTAAATGGGGTTCTTGAGTAAGGCAGAATCAATGAGAATGTTGTTTAAATGAAAGCATTTCAGAATTAAAAAAGAATCCATGCAGTTACAGGGAATACAGGTGTCCTGCTCTTACTGTGGTGCATTCCAAGAGAGATTCCACTCTTCACAAAAGTAACTTTCACACTTGGGCTTCAGCATTTAGATGGGATCTGGATTTCAGACTCTCAGATGTGGATGCAGTCAGGATGAGCACAGAGGCTGTTCCCTACTGGAACAGCTGGGGTGGGGTGGCCGATCCAGTGGCTCAGGAAGATAAGGACAAGGAGTCAGAGAACTCCTGAATACGGCACCATTTCCAATTCCCACGCTGATATCTCTGTATTTCTCTCCTCCAGACTGTAAGGACAACCTGACGTGAGTTGAACCTTCAGGCTCCCGAGCCTGCCCCAGATGCAATAATTTAGTGAGCAGATGATGTTTTCCACCAAAGCTCCTGTCTAACTCAGTGGATCTGTGTGTCTTCCGGCAGGTGTGTCCTCTGTGGCCTCCCTGATGTCCCTGGCTTGGGTGCTAGCCTCCTATCACAAGCTTCTTCGGGACTCTAGGGACGACAAGAAGAGTATGAGCTACAGAGGGGCCCTCATCCATCTCTTCTGGCGCCTCTTCACCATCTCATCCCGAGTTATTTCTTTTGCTCTCTTTGCTTCCATCTTCCAGCTCTACTTTGGGATCTTTGTAGTGGTCCATTGGTGTGCCATGGCTTTCTGGATCATCCATGGTGGGACAGATTTCTGCATGTCTAAGTGGGAGGAGATCCTCTTCAACATGGTGGTAGGGATTGTGTACATTTTCTGCTGGTTTAATGTCAAGGAAGGGCGGACTCGATACCGAATGTTTGCGTATTACACGGTGGTCCTGACGGAGAACGCTGCCTTGACGCTCCTTTGGTATTTTTACAGAGATCCCGACACCACTGACTCCTATGCCGTGCCAGCACTGTGTTGTGTCTTTCTTAGCTTTGCTGCTGGGATAGCTTTGATGCTGTTATATTATGGTGTGCTGCATCCCATGGGGCCAAGAGCTAAGATCTTTGCCAGCTCCTGTTGCGCCGAGCTGCTCTGGGGCATTCCTTTGCCCCCCGATGTTGAGCCCATGGCGCCTCAAACCCCTGGGTACCGGGGGGCCCAGGCTACGCCCACCAGAGCGGTCACGGAGCAACAGGAGGAACTCACAGCTGACACTTGCTTGCCCGTTTTCCAGGTGAGAGCAATGGTACCATCTACTCCATCTGGGCGACCCTACCCCCCCGAGGGGCCTCTCATTAAGATTGACATCCCAAGAAAAAGATATCCTGCCTGGGATGCTCATTTTGTAGACAGGAGGTTAAGAAGAACTATCAACATCCTCCAATATGTCACCCCCACAGCTGTAGGTATTAGGTATAGAGATGGACCTCTCTTATATGAGTTGCTACAATATGAATCTTCACTTTAAAGCTCCTTAAAGCAAAAGTAAAAGAGGGGACCTTATTTTTGTTTACGGTAAACACAGATCATGAAACAAACACAAACCTTCAGATAAGCTTTCTTTCTGGTTGCTGTATGTATAAAAAAAAAAAAGATATTCTCTATGTTTTGTAAGTAAAAACAAAAAGAAAAACTTTTCTTTTGTTTTTTACACACAAGAAACAGTATTTCAACTTCCACACCTAGGATTCACAGGTGGAGAAGGAGGCATCTCCACATCAGTTTTATACCGTACACCAAGTGTAGAACATTATTTATGGGATTGGTGCTGATTGAAAAACAAAAAAAAACAAACAAACAAACCTACAACTGCCTTATGCCCTTAGGTGCTGAGTTTCATTAAGTACTGTCACCTTTCTCATGCAAAACTCTTTGATGATTATATGCCAGGAAAAAAAAAAAAAAAAAAAGACAGAAGAAAAACCGACCATCTAACTGAAATGCCAACCTTAAAATAAATTTTAAAAAAATTAACAACAACAACAAAAAGAGAGAAAAGTATGGAAAAAAATATTAATCCAGTTGCTCTTATTGGATTTAGCAGAAAAAAACCCTCCAAATATCTAAAGATAAGAAAGCAAAGATAAGAAAGCAAAGCCAAGACAACCCAAATGGAGTTTGATTTTTTCCCAACAGCTGAAAGACAAAATCAGGTCTTTAAGATAATTTGGCAAGGAATTTATAACACCATTGGGCCAAGCCTTGACCGAGTCGTGTTATAAAGATGACCCCACCCTGGAACCATTTTCCTTGTGGAAATGGACCCTGTACAAAGGTGGGATTGTACCAGATCAGTGTGAAAATACAGGATCTGATCTTGTTCCCAACAACTGCCCGTGCTAAAGCCCCACTGTCTCCAGTGGAGCAAACACCAACAGTCTGAGCCCAGAATAAGGCCTGCCACCTTGATTTCTGGAAAACGAGAAATTATCAAAATTATAAACCAAAAAACATGATCCGAAAGTACATTTCCACATATGTAATAATTATTTCAGTAATAATAAAACTCAGCATGGTAGCAAAAAGCGAGTCAATTTAAAGGCACAATACTTGATCAGTGACTGGCAAAATAATTTGACCTACTGTATCATTTTAAGGCTGTGAAAGGCATACATGTATTATTTGTAATCTCGTGTAAGACCTGTCATGTCTCATTCAGTGCGAGCCTTAAAGTGATTGTAAAGCATCCTTCGTTCCATTTTGGGGATTTTTGGGTTTTGATTTTTTGTTTTGTTTCTGTTTTGTTTTTAAGGAAAACAAAACATGAAAAGTCGGGATATAAAAAAAAAACACCACAAAAACACAAAAAACAAACAACAACAAAACAACCAACAAAAAAACTTCTTCAAACGGTAATAACCTGTAAAACTGACTCACGTCTCGAGATGATTTGGTGCTTTTGTAATTTTCGTTGATGTTGTTGTTGTGATTTAGCTGAGAAAAATTCTTCGACTCGGTTACGTGTGGGGAACTGCTGATAAAAAAAACAAAACTGTCTCGTGTCACCCTCTACTGTAAGTACATGGCGAGAAACAACAACCAGAGGAAATCCAAGAGCGTAGCAAGAGCGCCGTGGTTTAGCTTAGCCTTCCACCGCTGGGAGATGCTGCCACCTCCGATGCTGGCAAAGCCCAAACCCAGGGCTGTGGGGTTGTCATGACATTTCCGAATTAACCCGCTCGGTGTCTGAACATTCTCATCGATTCTGATTCTGTTTCTGTGCTGGAATCTCTCGGGGTTTTTGTTTTGTTTATTTTTGGTTAAATCACCAGGTTTGCGTCTATTCAACACCTTTTGGTTTTTTCTTTCCGTTTTGAGAGTATTGCTCCTTTAAAGGAATATTCCCGTTTCAGGGCATCTTTTCAATCCCACCATCCCTCTACTTGGGAGGGGAAAAAACAACAACAACAAAATGAGATATTTTTAAGTGAATGCTGTAGTATTTTCTGTGTGTAATTGCAATTTTTTATTCCAGAAATACTGTAACTGTCTAGGGTGCGAAACTCCCATGCTGACCTATTCTGAAGAGAAGATCAGCATGGGGGGCTATTTTTTAATTATGATTATGATTTTTTTTTTAATTTCAGGAATCAGTTGGTTTTTTTAATTATGATAGTATTTAAAGAAACTAGTACCAATTTTATATAACAGTTTAAAGAAGCTGAATGCTTTCTTCGCCTGAATATACCTGAAGAGAAACATTTTTTTCAATCAGTGATCCTTTGCAATGTTCTGAGAAAATATTGGGGTTTCTTCAGTTGTTTCATTTTGTTTTGTAAAGGAAACTTTTAACTGGTGTCTGTCCCTTTCAAGGAGGGCAGGACTCCTTCAGGCCAAACTATAGACACACGGCAAAGTTTATACAAAGCCAAATTGTCACTGGTACTGTAATTCCCAGTCAAATTCCATTTCAGGCAGATGTTTCTGGGCTCTGATTACAACCAATGTGATGGTCACATTTTCATGCAAAGGGAGGGATTTGGTCTTGTCATCCCCTACCTAACTCCCCAGTCCCTTGTTTGCTGTGCACATAAATACATATATATATGTGTATATATATATACATGAACTGATATATATTTGTGAAAAGCTTTCATTTCCCTTCTCCATTGTCTGTGCCCCACAGCCAGTCCCTTCTCAAGTGTCCTACTAACATTTCACCCTGTTTTTCCCCTGATCAGTGTGCTGTCTCCATAAAAAGAGGTAATTTGTGAAGTGAACTGGCCGTCCCCACCTACTGAGTCCTAAAAACACAAAGGCGCCCATCCTCCAGCTACAGGCCTGCATTTCTCCTTCGAGAACTTTCTTTTGACTTGCCTTTAATGTTAGTGTAGGCTTACCTTGATCTCATTCCCCTTTTAAAGCCTCCCCGTGGTCCCTGCATGAAGAGCTCTCCTCCTCACATCTGCATTTCCGTGGCAAAAGCATGAGAAAGGAATGGATGGCAGACAGCCCTGCTGTACCTCAGGGACCATTTTTCCAGGAGGTGGCATTCTCGTTTTCAAAAACACCGTAAGAAGGTCCTGCTCCCCAAACTCATCAACCTCGAGGTCTGGAAATGTGGTGCTGATCACTGACCCCATTGAACAGCCGGACCCTTCCCACCAGGACAGTGACAACGAGCCAAGGCACAGTCACCAGGTGCCAGGAGGAGGAGACCCTCCAGTGTTGCCTCTCATGAGCAACTCCAGCCTGCCTTCCCTCAGGAACGGGATCTTACTCCACACCACCACACCAACAGCCGTCGCCTCTGCCCCGTGCCAGGAGCGGAGGGGCAAAACACTCTGGAAGTGTCCTTACTTCTCAATGCAGTGCTAACTTCTCACAACCAAACCAGCTTAACCAAGGGCTTGGCACGTCCCTGTTCCAAAGTCCTCCTCCTTCGTGGCTTGTACTGTGGATAACAACTAAGGCAGGTGCCTCCACTGCGAGTTAAGATTGTGTCATTTTACTTGCATAAACTTTCTGCCTCTGCTTCTCCTTTCTTTGAATGATATCCATCAGCAGCTTAATTTAGCAAAGGATTTCCAGGGAGAGCCTGTGTCATCCCTGAAGAACTATTTCTTTTTCCAGGACTTCATTACAGCCTTAACGTAAAGCACGTGCTCTGCCACTAGCCCCAACATGTTCCAGGTGGACAGTTTGGGGTAGTGACCATTTCCTTTTGGGATTACCTGTGATCTTGTTGCCAAACAGCGCCTTTTGCCAAGCCAAAAGCTCAGGGTGGAAAACTACCCCAGCTCTCTATTGGTACTAATCCCAGTGCTAAGTCTCGTTCTCTCCTCCTCTTTTATTTCTTTGCCCTTTTGATTTTTTGATGTGCACTTTTGCAGGATGGTCAGCAACTTGTTTTGGTTTCACATTGATTTTAACTCCTCAGCTTTTCCCTGGTACCTTTTATATACCATATCCCACTTTCTGGCCAGAAGATGCTGCATGAGGAGCTTTTCAAACTGCCATGGAGAAGGTTGAGCCTGTATTTACTCACATCACAAGATCAGTGGGCAACTTCTCTGGCACATTTGTGGTGCTGGATTCACCCTGGGATCATCTAAACCAGCCAACTGTGCCATGCCAGGGCAATGCCAAGGCACGAGGGCTCCACCATCCCGACTGTTATTGTTCAAACCTTCCCTGGCACGGTTTTGATCCACTCCAAGGAGCCCATGGGCTCAGGCACAGCTTGCCCAGGCTTTGGCACTGATCAGAGACTGTCCCCACTCGGCAGTTTGGATGCAGCTGCTCCATATCAGGAGTGGAAGATTTTAGGAGTCAGGATGGAGCCAGCACTACTCAGTTGGCTTCACGGCCAGAATGGAACCTGGAAGTGCTTAATTTCCTGATAAAGGTGTCACTCCATGCCACAGACCAGGATGCTGGACGTGGTGAAGTACATCAGCTCCGATCTGGCATTTTCCTGTTTTCTCCCTGATTCAATGGACAAGTTATTTTTCAGTTCGCTTTGTTCCTTTTGCTGAGGTTGTTTTGCAAACTGTGCCATTTTTATGGCTCAGATGTCAACCCATCCATCCCTCCATCCATGTCAGATGGATGGCATGTTTACTGTGATAGTGTTACACATCCATAGGCAGCTAATTCGGAGACAGGAATCATTCAGACCAGATCAAGCCAACAGTGGAAACACAGGAATTACAAGGTCCCTGCCCATGCCCTTGTCATGCTTTGCCACCCACATGAGGCATTTTTCATCTGCAGCAAATCCAGCCTGAACTGCAGAAGAGGAGCCAATGGTGAATAATTACCAGTGCAAAGTTCAAGTGAGAAACCCATTTCAAGTGTAAATATATATATTTTTGGTGTTTGGGATTGGAGCTAATTCTCTGCTTCACCCCGTCCTTTTGTGCACCTGCCAAAAATCAGCAGTCATTTGCATGCATTTTTATTTAAAGCTGACTGGATGAAACAAGGCAAAATTAATTCCAAGCTTTAGTGAATGGTCTGCTAAAACCTGGCTCACGTGAGGAGCATCGCTGTTGACTTTCAGAGTGCAATCACCCTGTGCTCTTCAGATATATTTTTGTACACACAAAATTCACTTCACAATTTATCCCACCCCTGGCCCTGCATGTCACACCTGTCACCTGCACACCTGCGGCATGACTAAACCTCCTGAAGAAAATGTGGTCTGAGGTTAGTCCAGCATGATTTAGTTGAAGCTCAGAGGTGCTTTGAAAAGGAAAACTTACTACTGTGCATTTGCAAAACCTTTTAGTGCCTGCTTGCTGGGCAGCTTGGGCAGGAGACAATTTGGAAGCTGCCAGAGTCAGCGAAAAATTGTGGAGACAGGCTTTCCTAGGATTTTTTCCTTCTTTTACTGGGTTTGCTTTTCTCTGGGTTCTGTTCAGATCGAATGTGGTCCTGCTAAAGAAAACCCACCAGAAAACAAAAACCCAAATAACCATGACAAAACAAGGTCTATGCCAATCCCCACAGAAGCTGAGGTGGCTGATGTAGGACGGTAGGGATGATGTGAACTCCGTTGTGGACCCTTTGCTTGCTGGAGCTTGCATGCTGTTCTTTTGGCAGTTGTCTCAAGCCCTGGGGGCTTTGAGGACGGTGCTTTCCCAGGGTTATGATTGCTGGTTTTATTTTTCCTTGGAGCTCAGGTGTATTCTGGTGCAGAGAATCTCAGCCTGGTTTGAACAAGGAGATTTGAGGCTATCCCAAATAGACGTGGGCAAACCTTTCACTGTGTGCAGAACGCATTTCCAGACCTTTGGGTACCGCTAGAGGTTGTTGCAATCCACTTAATTCTCCATGAGCACGTTCAGAATCGCTTCATTGTTCTGTTGTGTTTGAACTTGGGAATAACTTGGTGTGGTGACTCTTTCCTGTTGAGGTGTGATGTGAAGAAAGGGAGGAGCTTTTCCTGCTGTGCTGAGTATTGCCTGTGTTCAACCCTTGTTCCTTACTTGAAGTTTGGACAGTGGGATAATGAGAAAAATGGGAAAATGAGATGACGGGTCGCTGCATGTGTTCCATTGGCTCTTCGCTGATGAGGAGGGAGGCAATTGGTGACTATTAAAATAAATCTGCATAAACCATCTGGACCTCAGCGTGTATTCAGACATGCACAGAACCCAATTGGAAAGTGATGTTGTTGATAAGATAATGTGGATACCATTTCCTGTCGTATATCAAAAACCTAAAAATGAAGCCAAACCAAAACAGAGCCCTGTAAAATGGAAATAAAATTATTTGAGAGCATAAACCTTCCTGTGCCCTCCCCATTCCCTTGGGACACATGCAGCAAGGCAACTGTTTGAAAGCCAGGCACTTTGTAATCCGCGGAGTTAATTGGATTTGTGCAATGCTGTGTTTGTCAGATGGTCTCTTACAGAGTGTAGAAAGTGGCCACGGTCTAAAAGTCATTGCAGATTTTTGGGTGACAGTACTCCTGGGTTTTGACCCCAGCTCTGCCACGAAGTTGCTGTGTAACCTTGGGCAAGTGATTTAACCTTTCTGTGCCTACAGTTTACCCATCTGTATATGGGTATAATAATATTTACCTACCTCACAGGGGTGTTGTGAGGCTTAAGTTAACGTGTGTGAGAGGTGCTGGAAGTGCGCCGCGAAAATTTCATTCTTGCTGGGTTTGTGCTGTTGTGGGGGATGAGCAGTGAAGGGGGTGGGTTACAACATGGAGAAGGAAAACCTGCTGGTGCATGTCTTGAGAAAGTGGTTTGATGTCTTTTCTCTCCCCAAAAGCAAGGAACGGAGAAAATTGTTGTGCGCCAACTGAACAGCCTTGCTTTCCTGGTCAAATGTAACAGCACTATTTGCAATATTATTTTCTTACACAACAGGTGACCTTTCCCTTTTCCTTGCTGTTTCTGAAAACTTGAAACTAAAGATGACAAAAGTATTTCTGAACCGAACAGATTACTGATGAATACTTGAATTTCTTTAAAAGTTGCTCTCATCAGCCACGGTTAAATGTGCACTAATCTTTCAGTCATCAGCTTCCATCTGAATACAGTGAAAAATTTGCTCACGCTGTTTTGGAATAGCCTGGACCTTATTTGGGAGGCTGGTATTGCTGAGGACTCTTGTAGGCATGGGAAAACTAGTGTCTCAACTGATAAACATGTGAAAAAATATCTTTTTTTCTTTCTGTTTTTGCCTTTTAAGTTCCTTGACTGCCTAAGACAGCACAATAATTGCAGTTTACTTGGTTGTACAGTAGCTTTTAATTATTTTTTTTTGTTTTAGTTTTTAAACTGTTTCCTTATGTGAAGGGTGAAGGTGGGATGTGAAAGGATAAAATAGACCCAACGCTGCTCCCGTGCAACTCTTCCCAAAGTCCCTGCTTTCCTGGAGAAAAAACCTGTGCCACACCTATAGAGACCAGACCAGGCTGCCTTCACCATCCTCCTGCAGGCAAAATTTCCCTTGCCACCTGTGGGAGTTTTGGCTGTTAGTTCTGTGTCCACCGAGGTGGATTCATCCTTGGTTGAGTCCCAAGCCACTCGGGGGAAAGCCAGGATAACTTTCTTTAGAACGAGGGAAGGGATCCAGTTCATTGCTCCAAATGTCACCACTGGTCAGATGATTTAGAAGGGAAAAATCATGTGATAGAAAGCCTGGGGTTTAGGTGGGGGTTTTTTGGTGTTTTGATTGTCTAAGTGTCCTGACCATTATATGATGTCTCTTGTGGGAATGCAGTGCCAGGCAGGACTCCCTGCTCCCTTTTAGATAAAATTTGTGAAGTCTGCTCACACACTCCTTACTCAGGCAAAACTCCTGGGTTTTGTTGTTGGGTCTCCTTTTCTGTCCTGAGTAAGGACTGTGGAGTCTGGTCTGTTTAGAGTCACTGTGGGATGTTTCAGGTGGCCATTGTCTTCTCCAGCCCAAGACTTGCCTTGCATGAAGCAAGAAGGAAGCTCTGGCTTGGTCTGCCACGTACCCTCCCTGTCCCTTCTCCGTATCCACCATGGGGAGGGAGTTCAAAATCTTCTGGCTACAGGGGCCAGGCTCTTCCACCTGAATTTCCAGGCAGCTGCACATCTTCCTGCTGGGGCAGAGCAAATTTAGAAGCCCCCACTCCTGCAGATGGGCCGTTGCTCATCTGCATTGGCTTTGGGTCTGCTCCTTCCCCATCCTTCTCCCCACTTCTCCCCAGCTGTTTCTTTGCCCTGTTTTAAGTACTCAGCTTGGTGCTTCTGGGTTCTTTTTACTGCTTCTGTTCAAAAAAAAAAAAAAAAAAAAAAAGAAAAAAAATTTAAAAAAAAGAAAAAAATATTGAAGTTGGGAAAAAAACAGCAATGTAACTCCTTCGGTGCTATGCTAACTGCTTTGTTTGACCCAACCAAATGCTGGCCAACAAATGGATATTCCCTCTTTGTCCTAAAAAAGCACCACACATCTGTGTCTTGAACAGGGATGGACTGAGAGGGCGGAGAGAGGGCAAGTGTGGTTTTGAAAGCAATTAAAGTCTCATGTGTAAGGCAAAAAGATGTAGGTGCAGACTGCTTTCAAAGCTCGTTGTCACCCACCTCGTGGAATTAAATAGGATATAGCCTATAAGGTAATGAGGGCATTATATATATATATATATATATATTTAAAAAAAAAAGGACAAGAAGTTCACATTATTGATAAATCACCCTTTAATTCTCCTGAAATTACACTGTTTAACAGGGGAACCACCTGGCTGTGCTTGCACCCAGTTGTTTTGGTACGACCCACTTTGGCAGCGAGAGTAAAACAGCAGGAAGAGAGAGAATTCCTCCTACTAAATATTAAGCCTGAAGTGGAGTGTGTGCCTATGAATTTTCAGGATTAAAGGGATTAATCAACATGTATGTCTGAGTCTATATCCCCAGTCCCATGGAAATATAGGTGAGCATACATGCCACGTTACTGCAGCAGTATATATGTTTTAATATATTTGAACACATTGTGAATTCCAAAGGGCTTTTTTGAGATGAGGAAGGTCATTCCTGGTGAGAGGTGCTAGCAATTTGGGATTAGCAAGCAGGGTTGAAATAAACATTCCTTGTAGGGGCTTTTTTTTTTTTTTTTTTTTTTTTTTTTTTTTTTTTTTTTTTTTTTTTTTTTTTTTTTTTTTAATTAAAAGACCATCGGAAGCTTAAGGTCGTGAGGAAATGCTGTCCCATTTAATCTTCCACTTCTTAAGAAATTTGGAAGCCAAAATATGACCAAACATGAGGGCCAAACGCAGCATCAGGATGGATCAGTAGAGCTCCACTGATGGCCAGGTGCCTCCTTATACTATCTATGCTAAAACCAGTAACTTTTACTGGTACTGGGGAGCCCAAACAGGGTCCTGTTGGTCTTTTTCTTCAACTGTGACAACAAATGTCATGCTTGAGCTTTTAGAGTTTGTCAAAACCCAGGCAAAACTTGGGCAAAAGCAGGAGTATCTTTCCAAGAGGAGCCATCTGAGTGTAGCCTGCCCCTGATCTCTGTGGGGGCTTTGTAGTCCCTGGTTTTAGCTGAGGAAGAGATGGTTTCTCCTTTCACCAGTATCAGCACTGCAGTGAGAACAGCCCTGTCAACACACGCAGCAAACGGGGCCCTCCTTTGCAGGGAGTAAACCCTCCAAATCTGATTTCAAACCCTTAAAATTCAAATGCCAAACGCCACTTGAAGGGAATGATTATTGTTTTGCCTCCAGATGTCATTCCCGTTCATCAGTCACAAGGACAAGCAGCTCATATTTTCCTTTCTAGCTGTATTTACCAATAAAACTCTCTGCCAGTGCCAGAACCTCCTCCCCTCAGCCCCAGCTGAACGCCACCTGCACGCCACCCCCGCCTTTCCTCCCCTTCTTCCACTCTAAAAGCAAACACTGTTCCTTCCTAACTAGGGAAGATCCAGGACAAATGCCAGCTGATTACACCTGCAATCTGTTCTCTTGAGGGGCTGGTTTCAGTTTCTGAGGGCACGCGAGTACGCACAGGGACACGCGCCTGCGGGAATTTCAGGAGCCTGAAATTCCTTCAGGAATTGACTTCACCTGGGTGATCCTTGGGGTCATCCCATGTGGGGACAGGAGTTGGACTTCCATGATCCTTGTGGGTCCCTTCCAACCCAGGATGTTTTGTCATTCTATGAGCTGACACTCTGGGAGAAACTGCAAAATCCTCTCCAAGCAGCCCCCTCAAACTTCTTCGGTTTCACACCGTTCCCAAGTAACCTGTTCTTTTCAATAATCATTAAAACCTTGGTATCAGCCAACAAATTCATGATGGATAAGCAGTAGGGAAAGTGGATTGGTTTGAACTTATCCATAGATTTCCCAGAACTATTCGAGTAATTAAACAAGCCTTAAATTGGATGCAATTGCAGTAATTTGGAGGAGAGCTGTGATGCATGTTTTCTGAAGGAGGGTCTAAATAGGTATCACAGCCAAATCCCTTTGTCTCCCATCTTTTCTTTGTAGGGAGAGTGAGAGGGAAGAGATTTTACCTTGAATATCAAAGTTTTCCATTAGCTACAAAATATGTCCCCTCCCAAAATGGATCTAACACTTGAGGGGGTTTCTGTGGAAAATATTTTCCTATCAGAAAAAATCAATGGTTCTGGCTACTGTTTCTGCTCTGCGAACTTTTACCATTCCAGCCTTTTGTTCCAATGAGGAATGGGAATTAGTTTTAAAAGTGTTTTATTTACTCAGGGAAGGACTATTTCACATCTTAGTTTGGTGACTCCTGTCACTGTGCAAAGTTTGGACCATTCCACTAAATCCAATGTGGCCACCCATTATAGAAACAGTATGAGATAACAGGTGGGGTGAGGTTCTCGCCTGGTTTTCTGTGTGTTCCTTGTTCCAGACTCATAGGGATGTGCTTAGGAATCTGACAGCATGCTCCATGGTGGAGCTGTTCCCCTAAAACCAGGATTATCACAGGAAGGCTCTATATTTTGGAGGCTTTGAATGACCTTCTGATTGCAAGGAAATGCCATTCCTGTGGTGTGAATTTTTTTATTTTGAAAACCATGGTGACTGAAGACCCACGTTCCCTCTCCATCTCTGCCATAGGGTGATGGCTGGAAAAGCCAAGAGGATTTTAGGGTTGTGTCTGCTGGCAGGTGTAAGATGTTTCCTGGTGCCACTGGCCTGTTTTCCAGGGCATGTGATATGGAAATGGTCAGTCCATTGCCACCTCCACCCCTGGATCTCTGCCACGCTTACCCCAGGTGTGCATTTAAAAATCTTTGTCAATCCTACTTCTTGCAAATCTTTTCTGATTGAAAGGGATCCTAAAAGTCCATGGAAAACTCTTAAATGAGCTGTCGTCCTAGGAGTGTTTTTGATTAGCGAATTTTGATAGTATCGGAAAATTGGCACAGCCACAGAGAATAGCACAATTTAAATACTTCTATTGCAGAAGTGCCACTTTTCCCATAAACACTGAAATTCGACTAATCACTACTGGAACTCATTAACACTCAAAACCTGGAAAACACTCTAGCACTTGATTCCTCAAATAAACCTTATTCAAGGAGAAAAAATTCCATAGTCACTACAAAGTGGTAAAAATAAGTTGTCAGGGCTGAACCTGGGAGTTTTGGGGGAGTTTTGATCCATATTTCATCTGTAAACTGGGAGGGATAAACATTCCCTCACAAGAATGATGGGAACACCTATTTAAACAATGTTGTTGCTTCCAGACCTGAACATCAAAAAATGTTGTGGGACCATGGTGGTGGTGGGCAGCACAGGACAAATCAATCATGTCACTTTCCTTTTATCCCCATTTGGCTCAGCAGATGTAAACAGGCAGATTGTTCTGAAAGGTTGCAGTAAGATTTTGGGAAGCACTTATCTCCATCCTCTGAAATGCCCCTCCTTTCCCTGTGGAAAGCATCCAGGGAAGCCAACTGAGAAACCAAGGATTTAGCACAGTCTGTTGGGCTATGGAGTTGTTGACACATGGAAAAGGCACATGGGTCCTCAGGTGCATTCCCAAGAGTTCATGCCACAGGCATCCCTGTGTCTTATTCTCCTGCCCTAAATCCTGTCTGGCTGAAAAAATTCCAAACAAGAATTCTGCTCATCCCAGACCCTCTTGATCAGGTGCATCAGGCAGGAATAATGGCCTAAGCTTTCCTAGTAAAAAGTACATTTTTTGTTAACTAAGCTTGAAACTTGGTCATGCCCATGCCTTGAATTTGCCTTATAAACCAAACTCAGCCCATTCCAAACCCAGGTCCTTCATCCGAAGTTGTCCTTCCAGTGTCGTTCCAACCCAGCGTGGCTTGCAGGAAAAGATGCCCATCCAAGTTAGGATCAAGGATTTTCAGTTCATCTGGGAGAGGCTGGCTCCTTCCTAGGTCATTTCTTCACCTGAGCCAGCCTTCCTGGGATTCTAGAAAGACTGGGATCCAAATTAGATGCCCAAAATGAATGAACGAGGGAAAAATACTTCAAGTCCCGCTGCAGTCAATTCCATTTGTCCCCCGCAGCGGTGTCCCAACACCATTCTTGGCTTCTGCCAGCAAGCCACATACACGGTGCTTGGGTGACAGGGGGCTGCCACCAACCCCTGCTCTGATCTGGCCAGAAGTGTCCGGGGGCAGTCCTGCCCCTCCTCTCTGTCCAGCCAAATTTCCACCAAACTCGTCGGCGTTGTCCTTGACTCCGCGCGGTGCCGCTGACAGCAGGGGCAGGTGGCTTGTCAGCAGCTGTCGGGAGAGCTCGGGATTTTCGGATGGGATGGGCTGACAGGTGTCAACACGATGCAAAACCTGTGCTCTTAACTTGGCATAGAGTGCCTGCGAGTCTCTTCTTTCTCTTTTTCGATCACCAGGCAATGACCTTACTCATGGGGAGCCCGTTGGGGATGGGCTGCGTCCGCAGCAACTTCTCGTTTTGCAGGAGGGCTCTCAGGATGTGTTCTGGCTTATTCCCAGCTCTTCCTCTGTTTTATGCATCTTGCCAGGCAATGTGCTTGAGCGTGAGTTTATGAGCAGAAGAAATAGAGCAAGGGCCAACACAGAAGTTTAGCACAGCGGAAATATTGATTGAGTAAAGAGGGAATGAGAGGCACAGGCAAAGACCTCAGAAAACCAGACAGGTGCAGGTTTCATCTCTGCTTCAGCCTGGCAAAACTTCTGCTAACCCATCAAAATTGTTGCCTGTGTCCAGGACAATTTATTCTCTGGGCTCCCGGGGTGTGACAGATTGAGATATTCAGGGCAGGGCTCTGCAGAGGGATGAGATCAGACTCACTGAGCACCTTCGACTTCCCCTTGTTTAGTGGGAGCTGAAGGGATCCAGCACATCCCAGGAGGCAGCCCACAGCAGGCTGTGCCCTCTTAGTGTTAGATTATTCCCTGAGCCCTCAAAGTTCAATCCTGCTTTTCTTCCATTGGTGCAGGCATGTTCATGGCACAAAGAGGCCGTTTGAATTTAGGAAGGATGTTAAAAAGTGTCCAAAGCGCTACAAAAGAGCTCGCAAAATCAATGTGCCCCTTAAAAGACCAAACTCTGGTCTCAATTTCACCATCAGCCACCCTGCCTAAACCCCAGTATTTTTTTTCTGGGAAAACTATGAGGTTTTTTTCTGTCATCAGCGAGGCCAGAATTTGGCCTGGCCCCACCTGCCCTCATTAACTCCACCAAGCTCTTTATTTTTGTTGATGATGGCTATGTTAGGGCAGCAACATTTCAACTCTCAAAGCCTCGTGGTGCCTTTCCTTGTGGTGCTCACCCTTCACAGGACTTCAGTCAAGGCAACCACTCGCATCCAGCAGCAACGCCAGTACTTTTCCTCTGTATTAGGTGCCAGTGCAGTAACAGACTTTAATGTATACTTATATAAATATAGATAGATAGATAGATTGCTATAGTTATAATTATATATATATAATTGAGGTTCTGATGCCGCTGTCTGGGGAATGGACCATTCCTCTGCAGGGTTAACACTGCTCGAGTGAAACCAACAGCTCAACGTCCCGTAAAACATTACAACCTTGGCAAGGAGCTTCTCTTTCCCATGGTTTGAGGTTTTTTTTGTTTTGGTTTGGTTTTTTTTTTCCATCTTCCTTCTCCCCTCCCAACTCCCAGAAACACTCTCAGTGAAAGATGCTGTTTCACATCATAAAAATTCCTAAAAAGTTCCTCCCCAGTGGATGCTGTCAGGCCACATCTTCCTCCTAACACAAGTGGGGAGGTGTCCTCTTGCTGTAGAAGGAGGACGATGAGGTCAGTGGGGCAGCATCCCAGGGGATCCTCCCAGGGCAGCATCCTTGCCTTTCCTCTGCACCTTTTGGCAAGTGGTGTTATTCCCCCCACCCACCCCGAGCAAAACCATCTGCTGCCGGGCGTCTCCACCTCAGCTGCCCCAGCATCTTGGTGTGGTTTTTTATTTTTCCTCTTTGGATGCTCGGTTTTCCATGCTGCTCCAAGCAAGCTGCTGCCCCAGCCCTCGCTGGCAGGCAGGAGGGAAGCTGGCAAAGGTTTTGCTCACACGAGCAGTTCTGCCTGACTTCAGGGGGGAGTGGTTGTTTTTTTTTTTTTTGTCAAAGGACTGCTGGGTTGGGTCAATCATCCCCTTTTATTGTTAACCTTTGAAGTATTGCTGAAACTAGAGAGAGATGATGGAACAGATGTGAAGTTATCTTTTTCCTAAAGGGAACAACACCAATAATATTGTAAAAGGTGCTAGAATCAAACCTCATTTTATATACTTTGGTTCTTAGAGATTAAAAAAAGTGAAATAAACCACACAGTATTCTTCCTGTGCAGCCTTACTGTAGATTGTTATAACCAACTCATTATCCAAAAGACAAAAAAAAAAAGTGAAAAGGTTAAAAAAGGACAAAAATGAAATGATCCTGTATAAAGTGTAACAAATATGACTTTCCTATAAAAATGTAAACGATCAGACATATATTAAAATGCACTTGAGACAGGCAGCAAGCAAGCATGAAAAGCTTTTGAAGTGTCTTTTTAATGTACAACACCTGTCTTTTTTCATTTGGCTGGTGCAAGAGGGAATGTGCCAAGTTTCTTTTATTTCCTTTTCATTCCGTTTGTGGTTTTTGGAAAAGAGCAGAGGGTTGGAAAGAGGGTGGGAGGTTTAGCTGGGACAGAAACCTGGAATATTCATCTCAATTTTATTTGTTTTGGTTTATTTCATTGTTAGTTTACGATGTTGGTGGCAGCGTTTGGCCTCACACCTCATTTCTCAAATGCTTTTGAAAGCTTTGCTGCCTGCCCCAGGTTCTGAGCATAACTCTTACCTCAAGAACACTTTTTAAAAAAATGAAAAAGTCAATTGTTTTTTCCCATCTCTGGAAAATCAATGTAAACAAAGGACAACGAAGAGAAAAAAAAATTAAAAAAGCAAACAACCAGCAGTGATGAAGGAATGGAAATTAAAAAGAGAAAGAAGTCAAAGCAGAGGTTTGGTGATCAAGCCGAGCCATTCTGGTGCTTTTCCCCTTTTTGTGTTGCTAATGATCAAAATTACATGAGATGGGCTTAGACAAGTCTGTGGTCTTAGGATGTAGCAAAAAATGTATTTAAAAAGAATACAAATTTGCATGGAACAAACTCTGATGGAACCTTTAAAGAATGGCTGTTTCAGTGTCAGACGTTTAATGTTAGCATGTGTGTGCTGTAAATACCTTTTCATGTGTGACATGTACAGTTGACTGAGGAAAAAAAAAAGTATGGAACCGAACAAAAAAAGAATAATAATCAAATGCTATTTTATCAGATGATGCACTTTTTCACCTTGATGAGAAGCCACTGTTCACAACTATGCAATCTTCCAGTTTCTCTCTCTATCTCCTCTCTCCAACCTCAAATTTCCCAACTATTTTCCATAGCCTAAACCGTTTTTTCTTTTGTACAAAGAAACACAAAAAGTTCCAAACTCTGGTTCAAGGTGAGAGTGCTACTGTGATTTTTCTCAAACAATAAGAGCTAACAAACAGACAAACAAAAGGGGTTTGGTTTTGTTTTTAAGAAAAAGGAGGTTCGGACATGACCCTCTTTATGTTCTCTAAGTGAATTGATGTTTTCTACATGTGCCAGGCTTCTGTTGACTGTTTTTTGGGTTTGGTTTTCTTTCTTGATTCATTTCTCTCTCTTGGGTTTTAGAATATTTTTTTTTAATTTGGTTCCTTACGTTTTTTTGTTTGTTTTCTTTTGATTCTGGTTTTGTATTGTAGGTATTGGGGATGTGAAGATGAAGGTGAAATTTGGCTTAACTCCAAGTGTTTTAGTACCATGTGTGTGCTATATGTACATAGTTTTCTACATAGAAAATTTTACGCGCTTTTTAAGGCACTTTACGACTTGTATGTACAAACTTGTCTATATAGAAAATGTAGTGAGTGTCCCCCCCAAAAAAGAGCCTTTTTGATTCCACGACTTAAGAGAAGTTCAGGTGTTTGAGTATCTCACGTGTGTGTGTGTGTGTGTGTGTGTATTATATACTATATTATATATTATAGAAATATATAATAGCCTATGTCCACGTGAGGGTGTGTATAATATAGACACACATCCAAACCCAGCATCTCACCCATCCACGCCATCCCAACAGAGGTCTTGTAGTTCTTTAAGCTGTAATAAATAGCCTGGCTCTACTGGGGTAGATTCCCACTTGTCCTTAGAAGTGAAAGGGAGAAAACTGAGCTGTTATTCATATTCTGGGTTGGTGGGGGGGTTAGGATTCAGTCTTTATAGCTTTTCTTTCCCCAGCTGGCCACGCAGAGAGCGTTGGTGAGGAAACCAGTGTTGAGCTCAGGAAACCACCAGAGGTGGCTGCCCTGTGTCCCCTGCCCACCACCGGCTCCCCTGAGGCTCTGGACACGTCCCTCCCACCTCTCTGTGCCTGTCACACGGGGGTTGCCAATGCTTTGACCAAGCCTTTAAGCACTTTGCACTCGTGGTCCTCCTCGGCACATCCCTCTCTGTTCCAACAGGAGGTGATTCTGGGCCAGTTTATGGTGAGTTCTTCACCTGCCTGCCCCTTGTCCTCCAGCTCTCTTCTGTTCAGGAAGTTCACTGCTCCTTCCTTTGAGCTTCATCATCTCATTTTTGTCTTCTGGCTGTGCTTCTTATTCCTTCCACTCAAGGCTTCCCCATCCTTGGGAGCCATGGCACACCATGCTGACACTCTTCAAATCCTTTCATCAGATTCTCCCCAGCCACAGCTTGGCCAAGGGCAAAATCCTGGATTGCTGCTGTCAGCTCACTCTTATCCCGTATACTGCACACAGACCCCATGGTCTGGGTCCTTACGGATGCCTTCCAACTTGTGATATTCTGTGGCTCTATGATTCTGTGACCTTGAATTCCTTGGGGTGGGACAGATAGAATCCCATTTCCAACTCATTGGACACTTAATTTAGTGAAGCTCTTCCAAGTGACCAAGGAACAGCTGTGGGTACAGAAAGGGCCCTTTCTGAAGATGGTAAAAGTGGGGAGGATGAAGGGAATGGATTTGTGGCATCTCTTCCATGTATCAGTGAGAGCACAAGTGTCCACATCATTCTGTGGTATCAAGGGTGCTTCTTCTAGCCAATCTTTTTGCATTTCAATCCTCACCAAGAATTTCATGTGAGTCTTCCTGCTCAATGCACAGCCACATTTACCTGGAAAAAACTGTAGTGGAAAATCTGGATTGCGGATCTGCAGTCTGTGTAAATGATCATTAATGATTAATTTCATGATTAATCAGTATTTTTCAAAGACAGTATTTTTCCCTCCGGCTCACTTTAAGTTTGAATTTCCATCCCTGAAAATGCAGTGCTGAGAGGCCAAGTGGAGTCATCATCCTCTGCCCCAGTTTCTTCTAAAGTTTTAAGGAAAAAAATTAGGGTACTTTCTTAATTGCTAAATTCAGTGAGCAGACGAACCTAGAAGGCAAGTTTGACTCAATCTGTAATCCTGCAGTTAAAATCTTTCAAGTTCATACACTCCAGTTATTAAAGGAAGTAACTTGCAAAAGCTGCTTGTTCCATGACTCACCAAGAAAATCTGTTAGAGAAATGTATGGAAGATGCTTGCCAATACCTTTTTCCTTTCTGCATTACCCAGCCTTTTCAAAGCAAAGCAAGGCACCTTTTATAGAGTTTCAATAAAAGCACAGCCATGTTTGAGTTCCAAATGGCTTTTTTGGTGACATGAAATCCCAAATCTTTAGCAATGTCTTTGGGAAAGAACAGGAGAAATTCACTTTGTGCACCAGTATAAAGCCACTTCCAGCTTCCAGAGCCTCAGACAAGGGTGCATTTTTTGACAGATTCCCCTGGGTAAGGAGGTTTGTCCAAAGATCCTTGGCTTTATGTGAATGGGATCCATTTCTCTAATTTAGCCAGAAGATCTGGGTGTCTCATGAGTTATCAAGGTCCATTCCACACTCAAGGGAGACTGCCAGGTAGGGATTCATCCCAGTTGATTTCAGATCTGTTGTGCAGCCTTTATTTGGTTATGTTTAGGTGAGCTGAGTCTCATTCAAAGTGCACAGCATTTGCCATGCTTCTAAGAGAACGCTTCTGATAAGAATTTTGTACTCTGTTAATGAGCATTCAAAATTATCTCCTTCAACATAGCTCTGGAGTCGGGAATTTGGCTCTACAGCCCCTGCCAAAGTGGCACACCCACATCAGACATTCCCCTTGCAGGACTAAAGGTATCAGGGTGCAGCTCAGTGTGGGACCCACTCAAGAAATGGGGGAATTTGATTTTCTTAAGTGCTACATTCTTTCTGTGACCCTCTTCTGGTCGCTGTAGGAGTTCCCAAAAAATCTCTTGGAAATGAATGCACAAGCAATAACCTTCTGTGTGTTTTCCTGAAGGAAAAGGTCATTCTCCAACAGTGACTTGTTCAATTCACACAGCAAGCTGGTAACAGTCACACTGGCTTCTCCTCCTGCTCATTCACGATTTGTTCTGGTCAATTCTCCTTATTTCCTTTAATCCAGCCATGATATTGTAGAGGGTAGGAGAACAAATCTCGCATTGCCACTGTTTGCAGGAGAGCTGGGGAATCGTGCTTCTTCCAGGGTGCATTTGCAAGAAGATTAGGAGATGATTGAGCAGCAGCAAAGGGGCTTCCTGGTCCTGAAAATCCAACTTGCTTTTGTCTGTGTTGGACATAAAGCACTGAGTGCTCCTTCCACCTCTGATAATTCATGGCTCCTGAATGACATGAGGTGCCATATCCATCCTTTGGTGGCACGTGCCACCTCGTGGATGAAGGTGATCCAGTGGCCTAGAGAACTTTTACTAACCATCCCTGTGCTGGAAACACATTGGAATTCTCTTCCTGGATCCAGCCTGGTTCCCCCTGGATAAGATTAAACCCACATCTTCTCATATCCGTCTTTCCACCCATGGAAGGAAGCACTAGGTAGTCGCTGTCCTGGGTTGACAGACTAAATTTAAAGCCCAAGGCTATTCCAAATCCATCCTAGGATATTGTGCTCAGAATTACCCACTGAGTCCCAGTCATCCAGGTGCCTTAACAAGTCTCCCTGTGGGAATGCAGAACAAGCAGCCAGACCCCAACAGGTGCCAGCACCGGTCCCACCAGCGCCGGTCACTTCAGTGGTGCCAATTTTCTTGCCACGTATGTGCTGCTGCCTGAAAAGAGCAGCAGGATCCATCCCAGGGGCTGCCCTTCTGCTGAAGCCTTGTTTGGCTGGCCATCATCGACAAGTCTGAGCTGATATTCCCAAGCACATCTGTGGGATTCAGCCTGCAGCATTCCCGGGGTATGCTGTTTCCTCTCAGCCACCTAAAAGGAAGGGAGAATGGTTTATTTTGCTTTTGCTAATGTTCAACCCCAGCAGATTCCCCTGCTGGAGAGTCCTCCCTCTTTGCCCTCAGGCACTACCAGTACCCCTAGATCACAGGCTATTTCTCAGAGCTGTTTTATCAACATTAAAAGTCATGAAAAATCGATGGAAAGTTTTCCCTCGGAGACGTCTGCTTTGTAGGAAACGCTTCTGATTTATTTTCCTCCCCATTCCCCAAATGGCATCATTCCTAAATGGGCTCTAATATCAATATCAATGTTAGTAGGATCCATTGATCAAGCTGTGAATCAAAGCTCACTGCTGTGGTGGATATACAGATGTTAATGACAGTTGCGTTAAGCCAAATTTAGCAGCTGGATTCTTCAACATCCCTTTGTTTTGTATCTACCTCACTATGATTTCTTTGATTTCTTGTGATTTAGTGTTGTATACAATGTCAGAGGTGATATGTAGATAAAAATATATATATATATATACAAATATATATTTTTTGCTTTGCAATAAAGCTCAAAGCTATAACACGAATATTCATAAAATGTCATAATCTTTATTGTAATGTTTCCTTCTTAGTTGTAAAATCCTGTCTGGATCCTATTTTCCTGTACACTGGAATCGATATTGTGTTCATGAGTGAATGGTTATAATTTCTGTTCCTTTTCCATTGAAGTGATGTTTTTGAGATGTGAGATAGACACCAGAATTGTCAAACATGAATTTACTTTTTTTTTTCTTTTCCCCAAACACAGCCTGTTTGTAACTGGAATCAAAGAGCAAAATTGAAAGAAAATTATTTGCAGTCCTGATCTTTCAATTTTGTTTTGTCTGATCTCAACACTGAATTTGGCAGGAGGCAGAGGGGGAGCAGACAAAAAGGGGCTTTTAGGACTGATGGAGGAAAATATGTTCATCTCTTTCCATTTGGGTGAAGAAGGGGTCCATTCTTTGAAATGATTGGAACATGGCACTTCCCTGAGCCATGGGACCACATTCATTAAAGACTTGTCCGTCTAATGGCAGCCACTGACCTAGAGTCACTTACCCTGGTCCTTCCTGTGGCAGTGGAGAGAGACAAAAGTTCCCCCGGACAAATCACCAAAAATCACCAAATCACTTGGCTAAGGTACACGGGATGCATCTCCTTAAGTATGGCTGGAATTGAGGATTTGAGGCTCACTTTGGGCACCTCACCCTGAGGGCTAAAGCCAAATTCCCGTGGTCAGAGCACAAATATCCTGGCAAGAGAAAAGCCCTCATTTTTTTGGTCATGTGCATCATTTTGAGATACACGGTTCCTTGTGCTCCAGCAAGGGAAGGGGTGAGGAATGTGGGAGCTCCTGGCAAAGTGAGGAAGACTTTTCCCTGTGCTCATCTGGTGGAAAATGTCCTTGCACCCCGTGAGGAGCCAGGAACACCACAATGACCAATATTTGGCACTGAAATTCTGGCTGAGTCCTGCAGTATGGGGAGGAGAATTAAGAGAGAGCTATTGAGGTGGACAGGATCTCTCAGTTGTTTATTCCCAGGAAAGCCTTTCCAGCAGCCTCACAGCCTGAGCCTCCTGCCAGAAATGTGAGGACACAAAGCCCACATCTGTCCAAAGAAATCCTTTTCAATGCCCTCACTGCTCCCATAGGCTGGAATTAGGAAAAAAAAAAAAAAAAGGCACCAAGCCCCCAGTACTGGGATTTTTAGCTTGGTTAGGAAATATTTACAGGGATCACACCTTACTGGGAGTAAAACGAGGGGAATCCTCTCCCTTTCCACCAGACTGTGGGGAATGTAACATATTCCACCAGTGCTTTGTCAAAGCTAACAAAAAATTTGTGACCAGAAAGAATTGGACACAAATGGAGTATGACATATTTTTTTTAAGAGCAAGGAGGAGAATTATTACTGAACATAAATCCAGCTGTTCCATTAGCAAATAAAAAAATATTTTAAAAAATAAAAAATTTAGAAAGTGAAAATAAATAAAGAAAGAAGCAGGATAAGAAACCCAAAGATGAATAAATCTCTGTGGAGAAAATGCTGTTGGGTTTCACTTAAAGCACAAGACAGGACTGCAAAACACAGATTTAGACTGGGTTTCACAAGACCCCTTCTGCGTAGTCTTCTCTCTAAAACTGGCACAATTGTTCAGTGCAAACAGCATTTTTTTTTCCTCATTCTGATCTGGTGTCTGTACAAATCTGGCTTGTTCTTTGGTTTGGTTTGATTATTTTTGTTGCCTATTCCCATCTATTTCTATTTTTATGGTGTAGTATTTTGTCTATCTGGAATGAAATACAGATGTGTTCATGAAGTTGTATAGCAGATGGAATTACAGGTTGGAGTTGAATTGGAAAAAGAAATAATTTAACAATGAGAAAAATATCTATATGAAAAGTATGCTTCCAAAGTGTGTGTTTGAATTTGGGCATTTTGACATTCTACTGAGCTTTTTGAAAGGTTTATTTTGAGATAATGAAACTTTCTGAAGTTTGAGAGGGGCTTGAGTTACCAAAAAGCACAATTTATTGTTAAACTGCTATAATTTGATTGAGGGTCCATTATGGTAGTTCAGTCTTTGTCTATGATAATCCCCAAATTTTGACATGAAATACACAATCCTTTCAATCTGTTCATTTATCATCTTGCATTAGGCAGAAGGGAGAGATGCAGCTGTTTCATTTCTGCTTAGAAATCACATGGAATTCCTGGCCTTATTTGTTCTTTATTTGCTTCAGAAACAGGGTTGGATTTTGTACTTTGTGGTTATTGTCTTCAATCCCTGCTGTGAAGTCAAAAGGGTCTCCTTTTAACTGAGTGGCAAAGAATCTGTCCAGTAAATGGAAGAGACTTTTCTCTCATGTGCAGTGAAATGTTGTCTGGGAAGGACCAAGTCCTGGGATCACTGCTGGATCTGATTGGGCCACACTGATTAATGTTAACGAGGTTCCTGCTGGATCCTCTCTCCCTCTAGGGCTGCAGGTACTGGATGAACTTCATGTCTGAAGCAGCATTAACAATGTCCTCAGATGCTCAGAGGGCTGGTGGTGGTTTGATGAACTGAGGGAGTCTTCAGCATTTCTTCTTCATCTCTTTGAAAGGAGCTCAGGTTTTCTTCCCTTACTCCCACAATTATTTCCACTGGTGCTAATGGGATGCCTTTGGTCTTGGTCATGGAAGCGTTTCCTTGTCACACCTGGTTGGTTTGTTACTGTGGTCATATTGCAATGATTTCCTAATGCTAACTCTGAGGTTTTAAGCCCTTCTGGACCATCAGCTTTGCTTTTATGCTTTTCCTGTGTCTCTTCCATCTCTGTGGAGGAGCTACATGCTCACTGCTGGGCAACCTGCTCCTTTCCGTGTTTCAGGACTGTTCATTTTCATAAAGATCCCTTTTTGTTTTGGAAGCTGGCTCCAGAGCGAAATTTTCCTCTTATTCCACCTTGCTAAATGTGGGAAAGCTTTACCAACTTCCATGGAGCTGACCCAGTTTTTATCCTGTCCTAGAGCAGAGCATCCATCAGTGAGCAAGGTGTGCTGTTTGAGCAGGAATTTTGCCTCTGTGTTGCCTGCTGCATGACAGATGGGATATAGCAAGTGGATATAACAGCACTGGGAATGTCTTCTGCTGTCTCACCTGCTAAAGAGGAGGTTTGGGTAAAATGTTGAGCAGGTTCTGACCGTGGAGCTTTTACAGAAGCCAAGACTCTTCTGATTTGGATCAAGAGTTTCCTGAGATCTTTTAGATAGCAGAGCAGTGACAGAGGCTGCAGGACTCAGTTTTGTTATTCGTGAGGTTTGGAGGCACAAGGCTCTGCACAGAGTCAGATTTGGCTTGCTCCCTCCTCAGCTCAAATCAAGAAACAAAGTTTTCTCCAAGGCATGAGGGTGAAACCACGGTTTGAGGGCCCCTCCATGGCTGTAGGGTTGGGCATCAGGACATGCCCAGCCTCACATGAGGAAGGACAAACCAATGCACCATCAGAAGATCCTACAAAAGATACCAGAGCTTAAAACATATGGGGAAAAGTGCTGCAGTTTTAGCCCACTGAAATTCTCCTCTGAAATACAGACTCATAAAAGGAGGCTGAGGACAAAACGCCTGATGGGGCAACTATGAATTATGCCCATTCTCCTGTCAGGAAAAAATAATTGTTCAAATAAGTGATGGATCATCTTGAACCTGAGGAGAGTTAGCCTGCACTCACCAAAGCAGTCACACCACCAACACACAGCCCTGCCTGACCTGGACTAGGTGTGCCAGGAGGAGGTGTCAGCCTGGTGGAAGCTGAAAGGATGATCTTCCTCCTCCTCAGGGGGCCTGCCCCATCTCCGAGGCTGGCTTGAGTCTGGAACATGCACCCTGAGTGACTTTTGTGAGGTGTTAATGGCATTGGCTGTGAGGACGCTCAGCTCTCCCCGTGCCAGTCCCTCTTTGGATCATTAGCTCAGCACCGATGACATCACCTGGCAGGAATTTGGTACAGCTCTTCCTGAGCACCAGATGAGCCTTTCACTGCCCAGCCAAGTTCAGCCTTCAAGATGAGCAACCAAACTCCTTCCCTGGTGGAATTGCTTGGGGTGTCTTCATCACCGTCCCTGACGTGCAGGATGAGGGGCTGAGTAACATTTTGGCTTTGCTTTGAAGTGGCAAAACCCCTAAATTTAATAAGTTTAGATTATTCTCCCATTCCTGTTGCATTCCTTGTCTCCATGCACACTAACAAATTCCACAGAGCAGGATCTGGCACTCAGTTGTCAAAAGTTTTTCAGTTCTTGGCACAGTTTTGGCTGCAGTCAGTGAGTATTGACCCAGAGATTCCCCCACCTCAGGATTTAGCAGCAGGTCTGGAGATAAGTCTGTGTTTAGCAGAAGATCCCTCTGGTTGTGGGCACCCTTTTGTGAAGGTTCAGGGACACTGTCACAGGGAAAAAGAACCACTGTCACAGTGGTTTATTAATTTATTATGGATAAACTCACCACAAACCTTATCAGCTTTTGGCTCAATGTCATGACAAGCAACAGTGCAAAAGTCAAGAAGAGGTGATATTAGACTGAACCTGAAACCAAGTCCCTGCTAAATGAGAAAGAGCCAAGGTTTGGGGGAGAGGTCATATCTTTTACAAGAAATATATATTTTATTATTAAAATACCTCCCCCTTCAAACCCTGCCTCTTGTATTACCTCAGACTACGCCAGCTCCCAAAACGTGACTGAAAAGTGCTCAGAAATGTCTAAAAATGGATTTTATTCCCAGTGTTGTCACTCTATTGTGAACAAACTTTTGTGGCCCATTTCATCCTTCTGACTTGCACCCTCTTCTTAATCCCCCACCAAAGCAAGAGGCTTCAACTTTGCAATGTGCCAAAGGTTCCTTGTTAAGTCCCAAAATACCATCCCTGCTTTCCATGGGAGCTGAGGAGATCAGAATGTTCCAGGCAGAGCCCAGAATTTTTTTGGTCCTTGCCTTCCCTTTGTTATGCTGCCAGCAGAGCCTCAAGGACAGCATATGGCCTTGTTACATTTGCTTTTTTAAAAAATAACGACTCCACAGTGCTGCCTGAGTTTTAATTTTGCCATGTATATGTGCATTTCCCCTTGATAAGTGAGATATTTCTGCAGAATTCAGCACCTTCAGAACTGGCTGCATTTTCCTGCAATAATTCCTCATTTTTCAGGCTAGGGGGAGTTTTTCTGGCTTTTGGGGTTTTTTTTGGTTTTTTTTTTTTTTTTTTTTTTTCCCTGGCTTCCCCCAATCCAAGACTGATTTAAAACCTAATTCTTCGGGTTTTTTCCCCAAACCCTTCCTCAGCTCTGATGCTCACTCTAAGAAATCAGCCTTGGGCTTTCTAAAAATTCACAGCCAAGAGCATTGAAAGAATTTGCATCAAGTGAGGCCTGGGGAGGTGTTTGCAACTTCAGATTGGGTTAAAAGTCCACAGATTTGGCAAATCAGATTTGGTTGCACAACTCTCTGGATCACTTCTATGCTGCTCCATCAGGTCCTGTGTTCAGTGCATCAGATGCTTTTGCAATATAAGAGGTTTTTTTTCCTATAAAAATGTCACTTTTTATCAGGAAAAAAACCAAATGTATTTGCATCTTCTTATGACCAGAGCAACCTCCATCAACATCAACCAAATTTTGGTAATGCAAACAGCAGAGATCACCTGTAACCCTTTATTTGAGCAGCTCAGTTCCTTTCTCAGGAAAAGCAGCTCCTGGTTTGCATGAAGCTAAAAGAGTTGGAATCAATGTGGTATTAAAAACTATACCAGGTATTTAAAGAAACTATTCTGTGCTCATTTCTCATTTGGTATAGTTTGGAAATATTTAAACAATTATTGAAATCCGGTTGTTTTCACGTGCCATGGCTACATTTATAATTTATTTAGCTACTTGAGGAGTTCCAGAAGATAAATCCCTTAAACCTGCAGGCTTTAGCAGCCAGATGTTCTTCCCCAGGTGTGTCCAGGCCTGCTTATCATGGCAGGATTTTGAGATCATTGCTTTTGGAGAAACCAAGAAGAGCACTGTGAAAATACCCAGCTGTTTTTGTCCTTTGAAAATTTCTCTTAGCAGCAACAACGTAAGTTTTTAGCACATGGTTTGTTTTCTGTTCTTTATTAAGGTATCTTTCATCTACACTCCCATGACAATTTGTCACCTCTGTACCCCCTAGATGGGTGTGTGGGGTGTGTGAGGCAAGATGATGGTTCCCTGTCATTCTTCCAGGGCAATTTTATTTCTTCCCCTTGCTCTTTATCCAGAAAAGGTCTCCCACAGAGCTGCAGTGGGAATCTCTCAAGTTTTAAGGTTTCTGACTGTCCCCCTATAAATAGGATTGGTCCTTGAGAATTTTGTTTGCTCCACAACATCCTGGCTGCTCTGGGAGGGCAAAAAAAAAAATAAAAGTGAAAACGAATAACTTTTCAATGAAGGTGAAATTTGACTCGCCCAATTTTAGACATTTTCATTGTGGTTGTCCCACTTGTGTAGATTAATGAATGGATGCCACATTTAGGAAGGAATGTGCCTTTCTTGGATGCAATTCCTGTCATTGTAAAGCAGCTGCCTGCACTCTGTCAGGTGAATCATGACCTAGAAATGTCTGCATCTGTCTTGACTTTAGAAGGAGTCCGAGACACCAACTCAAACGCAGGCATCAGTCTCTGTTTGTTCAGATAATGAGGCTCCCAGTGTCCCAAGATCAAATCAATTTTTAAAGTGTGCCCTGCAGTCTGCTCACCTGTCAAGGTGATCTCCTGCTTTTCCCAGTCTTTATGGGAGGGAAAGAACTTCTCACTCTTTGCACAGTGGCTCAAGTTTATAATATTTAAAAGCTTGATTTCTGTAAAAGATCTCGTTGGAACCTTAATGGCTTCATTAACATCGTATTTATATAGCAGCACTTCCAAACAATCTCATCTTCATTCCAAACAACCTCGTTTTCATCTTCTTCCCCAGCTCAGGGTTTCAGTAGAAAAGTGTCACCTGCCATAAATTTTGAGCTGCTTTCAGCCTAGGTCTTCTGTCCAGATTTGGCCACAGCCAATTTTGCTCATTTTGGGAATTCAGATAAACTTGAACAACCAAGATCAGCTTGGCAAGCCCCTCCAAAGGGACACTGTAAGGTCCTGCAGCTCCCCTTCTGGATTTTTATTGCAACATCTAAAAACAATTCAGAGGCTTGAACTGCAATGTCTGGTACCTTATTTTTGAAGAATGGATCCTTCAGTGTACCCACATCTCTTGCACAAAGCTGACATCTGTTCTCTGGCAGAACAGGTGGCCTCACTTGTTTTCACCTCTCGAAGAGATTTTAGAGGATTAACATCAATGAGCCAGTGCTGAGACATTCCCCATGCTCCAAAATGCACGGACCCTGCTGACTTCTTTGTGAACATCTCTCTGGAATCTGGACTCTGTGGGATGCTCCAGCAATCATTGCAATCAAAGGACAGGAGGTGTTCAGTTCCCAAAGCCACTGGCCAGGGCTGCACATGGGAGACCCAAGTGGGAAAAGAATTACAGGTGCAGTGGGATGAGAGGAACTGTGCTGACAACACCGGGGAAAAGCAGCTGTGTTGTCTTGGCATGAAATGAAGGAACAAAAATTGAAGATGGCTGCTGCTCCAATGTGGATTAATGAATTCAGGATGGAATAAGCCAGCATTGAAATGTGTCGGTACTTTAAAAAATCCAAACCTCCACAAACGTTTAAGACTGAATATTGCTGGTAAAATTCACTTTGTCTGACTTGGATAACTAAAAGTTAGCTCCCCAAACTCAAACTAGTGCTGCTCAACTTTGTCTTTGATCCTTGGAGAAGAACACTCACCCCTCCTAGCTGAGATATCTAAAGCAGGAGAGATCAGTCAGGCTCTGGAAATGCCAATTTCCTTCCACAGACTACAGAAGGAGCCAGGGGTGATCCTCTAACACAATGAAGAGATCACAGGCCATTTTCACTACTCATGCAGCAAATTCCTTTGTGTAGGAATGAGGCAACATTCCTGCCGTCCTTCTTCCATCTGCAATTCATCAGAGAAGTTCAGACATTAACACCAAGAGGCAAAATCACTGTAAAAAGTAGAGATCTTCATTGTTTCCTGGAATAACAAAGCCTACCCCTCTCAAAAAGCCTCACAGTCTCAGATCCCAAACCTTGGCATAGTTTGATAGAAGCAACTTGGCTTATCTCATTTCCACCACTTCTTTTCCAGCTTAAAAGCTTCTGCTTTAATTGCCCAAGAATTTTCTGGAACTGGCTATAAAGTTTTCATGGAATTCATGACTTTTCAGCCTTTTGTAGATAGGCCTGTACTTCACTGCCTTCTTGCTCAGAGTTTGGGAGGAGCAGTGCTTTTCCTTTGACAAGGCTGCAGGGTCTTTTTGGTTGAATTAGTCTGTTAATGGGATTTTTGCTTTAGAATAATGACCATGAAGAAATCCCTCCTGCAGTGGGGCACCACACAACTCCACAGGCCTCCAATCCTTGGATTGCTCTTCTGCTGGCCCATCAAACTTCCAGAGGAATGTCTTGTTAATTAAAGCCTAGGGTTGAGGAGCACTGTGATGAGAATGTGTCTAATCCTTGATCCTTTCCTCTTTAAAGAGATGAATTCTTCCTGACCAGGGATTTTTGTCAAGCTTTTTACTTTTCCATGAGCTAGACTGCCAAGAGCTCCCCTGGTGCTGAGTGGATCCCAGTGGCAGAGCCAGGCTCTTCTCAAAAAGCAGGTAGTGTTTAAAAATTAGGAAACCTAGGTGCAGGGGCAGGTTTGCCATGGGGAAAAGCTCCTCAGGACAAGGTGCGGGTGTGCTGTGGGAAAGGAGGATTCTGACATGTACAGAATTGGCATGAGCTGAGGGGCAGTAGTGGAGCTGACTGCAGAAATCTGCTGGGAGGGTGTAGTGTCTGACAGAACCAAAGGCCTCTCACTCTTGTGTTGGACTCCTGCTGCTTCTAAAGGTCCCTCAAGTGTCCAGAATAAAATCTAAAAGGAGGCAGAGATGGAAGAACTTCGATAAAACATTTGTCCTTATCTCCTTTGAGCTCACAATGTTCTTCAAACCTCCTCCAGCCTCTGCCTGGGACTGCATTTTGCTAAGGATTGCAAATGCAATTTTCAAAATATGTTTGATATTTTTTGTATAAGAGCTTCCTTTTAAGCAATTCTGCAGCCTTTCCCACCTGAGTGCTGCATATTTACTTACCCACTCATTTTGAGTGGGGAGAGAAGTTGAAAGAGGGATTAATCCCACTTAACTTTCTACTTCTTAAAGAGTCTGGTCTGAGTTCTTTGCCTCTGCTTCCTCGACCATCAGTGGAAAGAGATGTGTACCATTGGAGAGGAATCCCACACCACTTTTCTGGGTCTAACTTTCAATAACTTGAACTCAGACGCAAAACATATTATTTATCTGAGTATAGGGTAACTTGAGAAGGTGGAAATTGCAAAATCATGCACTAAAAAAGTTCCTGAAACACTGTTGAGGGGCAGGAGCATTTCTGTTGGAAGCCTGTGTTTTTGGTGGTTATGAAGTCAGCTGGATGCCTCTTCTTGGAGCTGGGATTCAAACTGCAACATCAGATTCTCCTGGCTATTTTCTGATTACTGTTTTCTTGCTTTCAGAAAAGTCAGGTTGGTTGTGAAATAAAATCAATGCGTTTGACTAAATTAGCAAGTTACCTTGATGCTTCAGGCACAGGGTGGGATTCTTGGAATTCTGTGCAGAGTCAGGAGTTGGACTTTGATGATCCTTGTGTGTCCCTGCCTTTTGTAATCCAACAGGAGATATTCTGTGACTCTAAAAATTCTTTAACTCAGAAAAGTCAAAGCTGGGTGCACTGAAACCACAATGGATGTGGCATTTGAGGACACGGTTTAATGGTGAACATGATGCTGGGTTGATGGTTGGACTTGATGATCGTAGAGGTCACTTCCAACCAATTTCCAAGGATTGTTGCAGGGCTGCAGTCATTTGCATCTCACCCTGATCATTTAAGAGCCCCCTCCAAATGAACCTGTGGCTTGGAGTCACAGATCCTCTGTGGACATCCTTCTTTTAGAGGATCCATCCACCCAAAAAAATAGATTGTTGATAACGTTAAATGCACAAACTCAAATCCCAGCTTGTGGGAAGCTGAACACCACTTTGCCTGGCCAAAAGAAAAAAAAAAAACCTGGTGGGTGAGCAGGTAGCAGCAGTTTGGACAGCACAGACTCATCCAGGAGCTCGGTGGGGTGGCAGAAAGCCGTGACTCAAACACACACTCGCGTCCCTCATTGAACGGTTTTTACATTTCTTTAAACGTTGGGGTTTCGACCAAGTTTTCATGCTTTTTATTAAGGCAAAAGTCCGTGCTTGTGAAATTGTGAACTTGATGTGTTATTTTGTATCTGTTTAAAAAAAAAGAAAAATGTATTTAAAGCTAAAGAGCCGTTATTGTGCGGGGTTTTCTCTCAAACTGGTGCATACACTTTACATCAGGGACCTACTATACATAAAAATCAGTGCTACAGTTACTGTAAAACCAGATACACACCTTTTACTGTAATAATGACTTTTAAAACCTTGCACTGTAATGGTTGCTATTAAAAAAAAAAAGAAAAAAAAGAAAAAAACTACAAAAAAAAAAAAAAAAAACCAACCCTCTTGTCAGAACTGATTTTGTATCTTTGATTATATCTGAAATTTTAGCATTTTTGTATACTTGCCATGCCAACCACAGCATCCTCCATGGTTGATTTCCAGGTTCCGTTTCCTTTCCGTCTAACCCAACACATGCATTGCTCCGTGTGGATGGGCAGGGTATGGCCGTGGGGGGAGCCACGTGGGTCCCTGCCCCACTCTTGTTCAGGGCCGAGTAGAAGGAAAAGCAAAGACCCCAAACCCCAAACCATTTGGGATGGTTTCAGATCCCGTTCCGAGTTCCAGCTGCCCCCAACAGAACCCAGCGAGCGATTCCCGAGTCATTCCTTTTATCCTGGTGTTGCTCCGGCCGCGGTGGCCGTCCAGCTCCATCCCACGGCAATGCATCGCGAGTAGGTAGGAAATCCAAACCAACGAGATAACTTTGCAATCGCTGAGTTTATCAATTAAATTTTTTCTCTTTTGTTGTGTTTTTTTGGTTTTTTACCTTCCCCTTTTGAACAGGTTTTTTTTTTTGAACTAAGATGCACTTGGAATCACAGCATGGTGTTGCAATTCTTTCTATTTTTAAATACTGATACATTCTGTGTGTAAAGTCTTGTTTCTTAGCTAAGAGAATCTTAAATGTGGAGCTGAGTTCGAACCATTTTTTCCTTGTTGTACTGTGATTTGGGAATTATTTTGATATAATCCTTTAATTTGGTAGAAGATTTCCCACGCCTTCTCCCTCCTTCCTATCACCATTTCATATTTTTTACAAAACTGAAAAAAACAAACAAACAAAGGAACAAATAATCTTTTTTTCTCTATTTAGGCTGTGTAATGTTGTGTTGTCCAGATTCTGTATAAAAATATGTATATGATGTATCTGATATTTGGCAGTGAACGGCTGCAACTTTAACCAATATAATTAACAAAGAAATGCATAATGTTGGTGTTTTAAAAAGTAAAAAAAAAAAAAAAAAACCTAGTTAAGATGTTTGTGTAAACTTGCATGGTTTAAAATGTACTTAGTGCATTGAGAAATGTTGTTAGGGTCCTAAGTGAAAGGCTGGTTTACTTTTTGATTCTAATGGTGATTGGTTTGTTGATCAGAATATCCCCTATACTGTATGTCTTAGTTTATTTAGCATATTGGTTTCTTTTCTTTCCTCCAGACCTAGCATAGTGTATCTATCTCTGTGTGATACTGTTCCTTAAAACCAGGTTGTGGAAACTGCGTTTCGTCCGGCCAAAACGATGTTTCGCATCACGCCCGCAGTTCAGTTGCTTTCCATTTGATTTGCTGTGAAGTCCAGGTTTGACTTCCCCTTGGGATCTTACGGCAGGGAGATGCTCCAGGCCGGGCTGCGGGTGCCACTGGGACCAGGAGGATCCAAGGGTGTGGCTCCAGTGGGACACCAGCGCCAGGTCCGGCGGTCTCTGACCACCACGGAGAGGTTTGAGGGCAGGATTTGGTCCATCCTTAACCAACAAAGGCTGGGTTTTTCCTCTCGGCAGCACGTGTTTTATCAGGATCACAGCAGGCAGCCCCTGGGATTTCTCCCAGCTCTCTAATGGATGAATTTGGCTTTTGTGGCAGCTGTTCCACACTGCTGAAGTCACAGGGTGTACCGGCAGCAGCGGAGTGTGGACGACCAGCCCTTGCCACCCTGAGAAACACAACGAGCCTTCAGCACTCGCAATAAGCTCCATGTTCCCTTCCAGAAGCACAAATTCCATGTTCCAGAGGAGCTGGCTCTGCGTCCTGCAGAGCTGATGGATATCATGACAGTTAGGACCAAACGTCCCGAGAGGCGACCACGCGGGCAAAGGTCATGGTTCATTTTCACATCTCCTGCCCCCACCACACCTCTTCCCAGTTCTCTCCAAGCTTTGCTACTGCTGAACCACCAGGAATGGGGACATTTCCAAGCCTCCAGCAGGAACCAACAAAATTTTCTGGGTTCATTGACCATTAATGGCTCGTGCAACTGCCCTCCCTGTGCTGGGCAATGCCGACGCACAAGTTCTTGTCTCTCAATGCCTGAAAAATCTCCGCTGGCCTTTCCCAAAAATAAGACAGAACTAGATTTGAATATATGGAGCTATCCAACTTCTTCAAGTCCTTTATCCCAGAGGGTCTCCAAGGGCTTTTCCAGCATAACACGATCTTAATCGTGCAGCCTGTAAAGTGGCAGAGCACTGTTAGCGACCTGCAGCCACCTCTGGGGTGACCCCGCCAGCTCATGACTACTCTATGCAACAGTCTGGTGCAGGAGGCGTGGATCACACCCTTGGGGGGACTTGGCAAAGGCAAAACCTGCACAAATCCCAGATAACCCATGCTGAAACCCAAGAGGACAGATTGGTTCATTTAATTTTCTTTTTCTGGGCAGTCCCTTCTTCTTTTCTGTCCACACACCACAAGTGGTCCAAGTAACCTAAACTTTTACAGTTTGCTTTCATCAGCTTTTTCCTTCCTGAAAGCTTTTTAAATATTCTTTTCACACAGGAGGATAGGGAACAAATCTTTCCTTCTCAGCTCCAGAAATAGAACAACTCCATACGTCTCTCTTTGCTTACCTTCCTTCTCGTCATTGACCAATTAACTTCCAGTCTTCCCCGATCTCCACCACATCTTTTAAATGACAGCTGCACTCCGATTTTGCTGCTTGATGTTCTAATTGGTTTTAATCCGGACAGAAATAAACAGCCTGACACTAGGCACTGGCAGGAATCCTCACTTGGCATGCAGATATAGGCACTGTCCTGTGGCCAGATCCTGCAGCTCGATGGATGCCGGCTTTTGGCCTTGCTGCTGACTGCAAATCCTGTGATTTGTTGCAGGATTGGCTGCATCTCCGAAAAGCTGCTCGTGGTGCTCATCTCCCCAGCTTGGTAAGCTTTGTTCTTCATTTGTTCCAGGTCCAGAGTGACTCCAGTCAAACAGTGGAAATGCCTCAGCACTGGTTCTCTGGAGAGAGGAGGAGATCTCCTGGTTGATGTTTCATGCTGCCCGGTGGATCTTTCTCCCCAAAAGCAATTCAGTTGATCCCAAGTCTGAGGTCTTTAAATAGAAAAGCTGGTGCTGGAATCAAGCTTTGCTTCCAAAGGCTGCAAGCCCAGCTGCTCCAGACCCCTCAGGGCTGTGGAGCATTCTCAGAAGGAGAACATCAGCACTCCATCCCTTAAAAGAGCTTTCTCCATCAGTTTTCTTTCTGCAGAGGTGGTCTTCTGTATCTCCAACACATCTGGAAGAAGGAACTGTGCCCTGCTAGGAAAAAGTTTATTCCTTGAGAGATGCCATCTGGATTTAGGGAACTGTAGTGTCTCCTTGCCCTTGGCCCATCTGCCTCTTCGTGGCCCCACAGACATCAGGAGGAGGTGGCTTTTAGAGCAGCCTCCTGTAGAGTCAGTCTCCAATGGTCCATCCTCTTTCCCTTCAAATGAGCATGAAAATATTTCCATTTGATTAATTAACCACAGACCTGATATAAATTAGCAGAATCCCACAGAAATAACTCATGGCACAGCTCTCCACCAGCTGTTCATCTTCCATTGTCCACCAAGCTTTGGTTTGCAGAACAGGAACAGGTCCTGGGATAAGATAAAATCCTCTTATAAAATATTTCCCTGAATTACAAGATAGGCACCGTGCTTTGCTCACCCTCACTAGAAACACATCAGAAGAATCTCTCTATATAGAGACCTTCCCCATCCTGCCCTAAGAAGAACAAATGCCATGATCAGCTCTAATTTCCATCCTTAAAACCAAAAAAAAAAACAAAAAAAAAAAACCACAAAACAAAAAAAACTCTCAAGCCCTAAACCCTGAAAATATTCAGCAAAGTCAAATTGAGGCAGGGATTTTGCAGGCCATGGCTGTGGATTTATGCAGGACTTTCCATGACTGTTTTATTTCCAACGCAATAAAGAATAACCAACTTATTGTAGCAAACCTTGTGCCAGGTGCTATCTCCCAAAACCTTCTGCATGGGACAGCCTCCCTGTTTTTTCTCTGCCTCACATCACTTTGCAGAATTTAGGAAAGGAAAGCACCCTATTTTCAGATTGCAAATAGGGAAAACTGTGTTTTTTCTTTCTTTTTCTTTGTCTTTTTTCTTCACTTTCTCAATCTAAATACTTTCTTTCTTTCTTTCTTTCTTTCTTTCTTTCTTTCTTTCTTTCTTTCTTTCTTTCTTTCTTTCTTCTTTCTTTCTTCTTTCTTTCTTTTTTCTTTCTTTTCTTCTTTCTTTTCTTTCTGTCTTCTTTCTTTTTCTCTCTTTCTCTTTCTCTTTTTTCTCTTTTTCCTTCTTTCTTTTTTGTCTCTCTCATTCTCTGTTCCTCTCTTTCTCTCTCTCTCCTTTTTCTCTAATTTTTCTCTGCTTCTCTTTTCTTCATTCTTTTACTTTTCTTCCTTTTTTTTTTTTAATATATATATTTTCCTCAGTCTTGCTCTCTCAACCTCTTTCTTTGCTTTTCTTTCCTTTCTCCTCTTTCTGTTTTGTGAGATGAGGAGCTTCCACTGGCAGCCACTGGAATTTCTGAAAGCAAATCCCTTTGGTCTTTCCATCATAGTTCCAAAGCTCACTTGGGGGTGTGCTTGTGAAGACCCCACACATGTCCCTTTGGAGCAGCCTTTTGGAAGTGCTTTTCTTCATGTTCTCACCCCATACCCGACTTCCCAAATCTTCTGGATTCTCTCTTTCACTGGTCTTATGCCCAGTGTACTTTTCTGACCTTTAACAAGCCAAAAACTGGACTTCAAACAGGAAGATAAACGTTGTCCCAAGAGTTCCTTTGGTGTCCCTCCCACCTTCCAGCAGACAGACACGTCCCTTCTTCTCCCTGGAGCAGCAGGCTGGAATCCAGGATCCCTGGATCCTTGCCGTAGCTTTTCCTCACACTTTCTTTCTCCTACTTCTCTGTGTGACTCCATTTGCCCACCCAGGTTCAATATCTACCTCACAGAGCAGCTGTGAGACCCTTGTCTGGGTAGGAACAGGCACCATTCATGGATCAGCTCATGAGCATTCCCAAACTCCGTCTTGACACATCTGTGTTGGCAAAAAATCATGAGATTTTTTCATTCCTTTCATCTGATGCCAAAATTTGGGGCATTTGTGTCGACATCCCACAGGCAAGGCTGGGTGTGAGATGTGGAGGAGATCAGATATAGGAACTTCTGCTCTTATTCCTGAAATACATGAAATTTCCAGCACAACCATGGACAAAGGGGTTTTGTCCCACACTCCCAAGCCACCACCAGCCACCTAATCCTATTTTCCACCACAAACTCAGCCTTTGGATTGCAAAACTTACTGAAGAATGGTGCAAGTGCACATTTTGTCTGTATAAATGATGCCAGTTCTTTCTGTGCCACAGTCCAGGCTGTCCTATGGCACTGCAGGAGCAGCCTAGGAAAAGTTTACTGGTTGCTGTTTGAAAGGATGTGCAGGGAAAAGTAATTTTAAAATAATTTTTCAGCTTTGACAGGAGTTTAGCACCCTCAGCCAGCCTCTCCTGACTGTACGCACTTCAGTCAATGGATTTGGGCTCCAGCAGACAAGATTTAGGACATGAATCCCAGCAACTGGTACTGGAGAGGAAAACTGTCACTATCTTAGCCTACCCCACAGTCAGCAAGAAATGTTATTTTATCCCAAGTTTTATATTTAATCAGAATGAATGATTAGCAGGGTGAAAACCATTCTGTTCAAGTGCAGGAATTTCTGCCACTTCCTTCAAGAGCTCCACCGAGGTGGACTTTTGAAAGCTGCGAGAAAATTGGATTAGGGAACAAAATGGTAAAAAAAAAAAAAAAAAGAAAAAAGAGCAAAATGTCCTCTCAGGGGTGGAAAAGGTGCCCACAAAAGACCCTTCTTGTGCACCATGTGAATTTGATTCAGGGAAAACAGTAGGACAAATGACCTCCTTTCAGCCACAGTGGCCCATGGAAATTCTTGGAGCAGCTTCAATGGGTTCCGCCCACCGGAAAGCAGCAATCAGAAAACTTCTGCTTTGTTTGCCTTTGAAAACAGAGTCACAGTTTCAAAAATAGAGAAGGGGAGAGCTTTAGATAAGGTGAATCAAGTCTTCTGCACAGAGGGGGTTGGATAGGAAAAAACTGTTCCATCCCTTAAGAATTCCTGGGAATTTATTTTTCCAACCTGCATGGAAACCTGAAGGCTAACAGCAAACATGAAACAAAATGTGCAAAACAATGCACATGCCAACAAAACCAGTTTGGCTATCATGGAGGGAGATTGTTTCGATCTTTCCCTGTTTGCATCCTCTTTTTTTTTAGTTATTATTATTATTATTTAATATATAAATTACCCTGCATTTTGAAACAAAAGCTTTTCTGAAATGAAAAGAAAACAAACTGAAGGAAAATGTCAAAGAAGACCTCCAAGAGCTTCAAATCACATCATTTGTTTCCCCACGGATGTGATATTTCCCAACAGGAAAAGGCCTGAAATTGGCATTTCCCAAGAAGTTTTAACTGTGATGCAATGGGCTTTTTGTGGAAGGAAAAAAACCAGTTTTCTTTCCCAAATCTTGACCATCTATCACATCTTTACAGGGTTCTTTTTACAATGGGATTCCCTTTGATATGAACTTGCAGCAACATTCAGAGCACTGCAAACACCTGGTGCCACAAGAAGGATCTTCCCATCCTCACAGGATGGGAACAGCCAGGTTTCCAAGAGGATTTAATCCCTGTCAGACACTGAAGCACCAAGAACAGCACAGGCAGCACCTTTTCAAGTCCTGCCTGCCTTTCAAGCCAGCCAGGATGGGGCTGTCCCTCCTTTCTGAGGTGGTGAAATCTTCTGCTGCCTTCAAACCAAGCAAACAAAGAAAATCCACCCTTTGCTTTGCTTTGTGTGGTTTCCCTGCCTGGCAGCATAAAAACCCAAGCCTTGGGAAAGTTAAACCATGGCCTGGCAGGAAGATTCTCTTTAATTCTTTTTTAACGTAGAGTTTAAAAAACCCTATTTTCTTTTCCCCTTTTGAGTGAAACTTGAAGAGTTCCTGGAACGCCAAAATTTGGAAGAAGTCACCATTATCCATCAGGCAAGCCCATTCTCCCACACCCAACCCCCAGCAGGACCCTGCCCATTGCCCGGAATGATAAGCACATGGTAGAGGTTAGAGGGACCACGACAGCCCCTGGCTACAGTGACAAAGACAAAAAAAGCACACTTGAGATTAAAGCACACCACCAAGCCTGCTCCACGATCCTGATAAAACCTGCTGCCCAGGAGGGAATTCCCCACTGCCTCTCCTCCAAGGTCCCAAGCCCACACTCACACTTCCCCCTCTCGCTCTGTGATTTCTCATCTCGGCATCACCTCCCTCTCCCAGGCCAGGCTTACTCCAGGATATTCCACTGAGCTCGGCTCTTGCTTCACCACCAGCGAGGAAGGAGTCTGCAGAAGGTTCCCGTGTGCCAAGGGGGGATTTCCCCGGGATCGTGAACACCCCTGGGAGCTGCAGGGGAGCCCAAAATGGTGTCATCAAGGGCTGATCTCCGAGCCTGCGTTCCCCTTTGGAGAAGAAGCTTATCCTGGCCAAAGCTGTTTTGTTAGACCTGGCCTGGAGCTTTGCATCACATCTGGGCTTGTGCACTTGCCTCTTCTTCCTTGTGCCATTTGTACACTTTGGTTTCTGAGCCATTTTCCTTTTTTTTTTTTTTTTTTTTTTTTTTTTGCACTGTCAGGAGTTTCTTTTCCAGTGTTTAATCGTTGTCAGCTGCAAAATGTTTGTTAAGCCTCTCCACCAAGCTCTTTAAATGAACGTCAGTGGCTGTCTTCCCTTGGACAATAATGAATGTATATATCGTAAGTGCAGACTATAAAGAAAAGTGGCTAAGTCAAGGATCAGAGGGTTTTGTAAAGCCTGTTTATTTTTTTAAATAAGTTTGAGCATTTATATTTTACCACCATTTACGTGGTTTTGGGGAACCCAGATTGTGTCAAGATCTCATGCCAAAACAAGCCAAAAGTTGTTTGATTTCAACCTTTTCTTCCATGAACCATATTTTAAACGATACTTTGTCATTTTAAATGTTTTATTGAAACATGTACTGATGAAAAAAAAAGAAAAAAAAGAAACAAAATGTCATCTTGACAAAAGATTTATACATGAATCAGAAAGTATTTATTTCAATTTTGTACCTTTCCATTTTAATACATTATAATGTATTGACTCAAACGAGATAATATAAACAGTTCATTTTAATAACATGTTTACAGTGTGCTGTGTCTTCTTATTCTTTCCTTTCTACTCCACATTGAACAGAGACATTTTGAAACCAAAAGAAATATTTTAGATCCTGGCAATCCTGAGGTTTTTTTAGACCAGAGCACAAACGTGTCTTGAGCAGGATGCTCCAGGAAAACCCAACGGGGGCTGGGTCAGATCATGGGATGAGGTCTCCTGAGAGAGCAGAGGACCTGGCCCTAAGAACGGTCCAGGGTCAGAGTAACCCACATGCAGCTGGAAATCCAACTGCCTGCTGCTGGCTCTGGGTGATGTGACACCCCGTGGAGTCCCCAGACAGGGAATGGCACCTCCAACACCCCCGTGTCCCATTTCCATCCCCTGGCAGCGGTGTGGTCCCTGCACTGAGACACCAGCTGAGCCACTTACACAGGGACTGAGTGCTGACACCTGTCCTGGCCCTCCTCATCCCCACTCAGTCAACCCCTAAGTGAGGATTGACTCTCTCCTCCACCAAATTCAGTTCCTATTCCCCATTTTCATCATTCATCCTCTTTGTCCCCTGCTGCTCCTCCAGCCCCTGCCCAGGGAGGTGCATAAACCCCTCACACACACAGGGAGACACATCTTTACTACTGCCCACAAGCTGTGACTTGGCTTCTCTGCTTTGTCCTTTGTTGGGGCAGTCCCAGACATCACCACAGACTAGGAGAGGAGCTCACTGAGGGCAGAAGGGTTTGGGGGTGCTGGTGGGTGAGAGCTGGACATGACCCATCCCTGAAACCCTCCAGGCCCTGGGGCAGCAGGGGAGGGAGATTCTGCTCCTCTGCCCTGCTCAGGTGAGACCCCACCTGCAGAGCTGCCTCCAGCCCTGGGCTCCAACAGCAGAAGGATTTGGAGCTGCTGGAGAGAGTCCAGAGGAGGCCACAGAGATATTCCAGGGGCTGGAGCCCCTCTGCTCCCAGGGCCAGGCTGGGAGAGCTGGAGGTGTTCACCTGGAGAAGAGAAGGCTCCAGGGCAACTCCACTGTGGTAATTAAAGGGTGCTTGTAAAAAAGAGGAAGAACAACTTATTACACAGACAGATAGTGATTGGGCAAGCAGGAATGGTTGTAAACAAAAACAGGAGAGATTTAGGTTACATGGGATATTGGGAAGGAATTGTTCCCTGTGAGGGTGGTGAGGCCCTGGCACAGGTTTCCCAGAGAAGCTGTGGCTGCCCCTGGATCCCTGGAAGTGTTCAAGGCCAGGCTGGACAGGACTTGGAGCAGAGTGGGATAGTGGAAGGTGGCCCTGCCCATGGAGGAGGGTGGAACAAGATAATCTTTAGAGTTCCTTCCAATCCAAACCATTCCATGATTTCATGCTCCAGTTTTCTGGCCTCGGTTTGTGTCTCCTGTTAAGTTCCTGTCCCAGCCCACTCCTGAACACACATTTGATGATAACTGACCCCTCAATCCCTCACTGCACATGGAAAACCCAAGTATTAAGCACTCTGGGCAAGCTGTCCTCCCTCACACCTGTGTCTGCCATGCCCTGGTAACTCTTGTCCAGTGGCACCCCAGGACATGCTGCTTGTGAGCACAGAAACATGATGGTGAGGGCTTTCCCTTGGTGCTGGAGGTTGGTATCATGTGAAAACAAAACCCTTTTGTGACCACGAGGGAAATGCTGATTCCATCCTGGGACCTGAGGCACCTCTGACCAGGTTCCCAAACTCCAGAGGGAAGGGGTGGGTCACATCCAAACCACCTATTGGGAATGGTCAATTCTAACTCCTGAGACAAGTCCAAAGATCATTTGGGACATTTCCAGGTGACATGGCCCAAAACTGTGCCCAGGAGTGAGCTTGGAAACCAGCATTTGTTTAATTTATTGCTGTAGATACAAGTAGTGAGGACCAAAGCACACAACAACAAGGGAGGGGGGACATTCAGTGCAGAGCCCCTTTGGGTGCTGATTTCTGGTGGCAGTTTTTGGGTATTACACAGAAAGTAAGATCTTATTCTCCATGACTGAAGTACAAAGCTGTTTCCCTCCAGAAATTGCTGCTCTTTTCCCTCTGGTGGGGGTTTTTATCTTAGTGGAAATATGGATCCAAAATTGCTCCCCCTCTATATTTCAAAGCAGAATGAATGCCCAGTGCAGACTCCAGGAAAGTTTCCTCACCAAATTTGCCAGTTTGGTACCAGTTCCACTGTAAAATACTTGATCCTGGGAGGTGACTGGGAGAGAGGAGTTCTGGTACAGTGATGTCCCAAAACCCTGGCATTTTCCTCCAAAAGTTATCATCAAAATCCTCATCTTCAAAAACTTCCTAAAAGAAGTTTTTGTACCACAACTCTCCCAGTTTGCTGCAGGCAGGACCCCACAGCCGTGAAGGTCCAATATTTCACTGCATATCAAAGAATACAGAGTAGGAAAGGAGATGTCTCATACAAGAGCTCAAACCAAACATCCTTGTGCTTCCCAGATGCTCTGGGCAGGATCTGGATTTCAGGACACTGCCAAAGTCTGCTTGGAAAAGGGAAAGGAAGGAGAAAGGGGTGGGAGGCTGTGCAGCCTCAGTGCCACACCTGAGAGACCTCAGAGAAGAGAGTTCATGGGTTGTGGAGAGGCATCTGAAAGAAAACCAGGTGAGTGTGGGCACTCACTGCACACGGTGTCCTTTACTCTGACTCCACTTTCCCTCTCTGGGGATGTCACAACAAACCCCTGCAGCTCCACAGACTGGGCCAGAGTGGTTGGAAAGCTGGAAAAGGCCCTGAGGGTGCTGCTGACATGAGCCAGGTGTGCCCAGGTGGGGAAGAGGCCAGTGGCACCCAGCAGAACCAGGGCAGTGCCTGTCCCCTGTGCTGGCACTGCTGGGGCACCCCCAGTGCAGGGGGCAGCTCTGGGACACTCCCAACAAGGAGAACATTGAGGGGCTGGAGCATGTCCAGGGAAGGGATCAGAGGTGAGGAAGGCTCTGGAGCACCAGGAGTGGCTGAGGGATCAGCCCCGAGATGAAAAATTCTTACCCCTCCATGCCCTGGACTCCCCATTTGTTTCAGGAGAGTCCTGCACTTTTCCACATCAAATGGCAACTCTGGGACACAAACTTCAGTTAAAATGTGTTTGCAGTTGGGTCTTTGAAGCTGGGATGTGGAGGAACAGGGAAAGAAGAGGAGTAGGATATAGGGATGAGGCTGAAGAGGTCCTGAGATGGTGGGAGAAGCTGAGAAGGAACCTGAAGGAGGACAGAAACAGCCAGAACTATTTAAGGGTGGGGAGGGAGGAAAAATCAATGCCGAGGGAAGAATTCCAAGGAATTTCAACATGCACCAGGACCAGAGCAGAGCAGCAATCCTGAAAAAACCATCCTTCACCCATTAGGGCAGGGAAAAAACAAGGGAAGAAATTACTCCACACAGAAATTACTTCTCTCCTGCTAACACTCATCCCAGGACAACTTTCTGATGAAACAGGCTCCCTGTTGCCTTTCACCAATCTGCCAGCTTCCATTTTAGCACTTTCCCTAATAATTTTCCCTGGTTTGCTGCTGACAAATGACTTCTGGAGAGGACAGAGGACAACTGCAGCTCAGTCCACAACCTGGCTGGTTTTTGTGCTATCCCTCACCTGCCTGAGGAGTGAACTCCTGCCATGTTACAGCACAAGGTAGGTAACAGCTGCCTCCACCTAGACCAGATATTCAGTGAGAATTTCCTGGAGACTTTCCCAGTCCTTGGTTCTGTAGGAAAGCTCATGGAGAGGGTCAGCATGGCCACACCCAAACTGCATGCTGGGACTAGAAAACAAAGGAGTCAGGGTAAAGGAATCGGTTGAAAAGGAGCAAGAAATGGGTTGGAAAAGAACTGTGGGGTGAGAAAGCAGGAGCAGCTTTCTCCTGGTAGGATAAGTGGACACGGGGGAGGTTCTGTGGGTGGGATCTGAGCATTCCCAAGTGGAGGTGAAGAAGGGGTTGGATATGATCCAGCAGGACTGGTGTGGGTGGCACTGTCCTGTCCTGAGTGCCACCAGGAAAGAGGACACTGCTCCAGGGTTTGTTAGAGGTACCCCTCAAGAGATTAAACTGATTTTTCCAATTCTCTGCCTACAACTTACAAAATCTCTGACCACGTGTGCATGTGCCTCTTACCTCTTTGTGACTCTCTCTCTCTCCCCCTAGCAGGACCTGCTGAAGTGGAGATTTTCTTCCCCAGCTGAGTGTTTTCCCAAGTGCGCCAGAGAACCTTAAACAAACAGTGGTATTTACAAGCCCTGGTAGTGCTGCTGCTCCCTTTAGCTGTGGATTTGGAAGTGTCTGTGCGATAAGTGTGCCACGATAAATTCCCTGGCTCGTTGACTCCACGATGGGTGAGCAAAGGAAAGCTCCAGCTCAGCTCCTGCTCTACAGGGGAGAATTCCTTCGCAATATCCCATCCATCCCTGCCCTCTGGCAGTGAGAAGCTGTTCCCTGCCTCTTGTCTCTCCGTTCCTTGTCCCAAGTCCCTCTCCAGCTTTTTGGAGCCCCTTTAGGCACTGGAAGGAGCTCTGAGGTCTCCCTGAAGGTGTCTTTTCTCCATTATGAACAGTTCCAAGTCTCTCAGCATCATTCCTTGACTCTTGTGCTCCCGTGGGCTTCATGAGGGAATCCTGCTCTTCCAATGTGTGGAAAAGGTAAGGACAGGGACATGGGCTGGCAGTGAATGACAGCAATATCCCCAGACCTGGCATTCCCCAGTCACTGCCAATGGGGAGCTCACAGGACAAAGTGCAGATGAGAGAAAAGAAAACCAGCGTGTAATTAAAGAGCTAATGAGCCCATCTTGGCTATTTTTAGTGCTCCTTTATTTTCCAGTGGTTGCTCAAACAGCCCCGAAATGACAGTACTGGGTCAGCCTTGAAAGTGCAGCTCCACTTTGAAAAGTGAGCAGTGTCCTTGTGGGTTTCCCTCTTTATTTCTGTTCAAAAGCCCTAAATCTAATTTGCTGTGTTTACAAAGCTGAGCCCTGCTGGGACTGCGAGCGGTGCTGGTTCTGAAATCTTCAGAAGGAACCTCCATCCTGCCACAAGAACATCCCAGACAACCAGGGCTAATGAATAAAACGGGCTAGAAATTGGCTGCATTAAAACAGTTTAAAACTCGTTGCAGGTCTATTTGCTTTCTTCACTGCTGACCTCTGTTTGCTGCTGCTGGATCCTGACAAGTCCTCAGCACATAATTCCTTATGAATAATATATCAAACACGCTCTGCTGGGCCTGGCATTTTCTCCTCCTTGTGGAAAGCAATGAACTTTCCTTGCAACCATGTCCAAATCCCAAAAAAAAAAAAAAAAAAAAAAAAAAAAAGAGAGAGAGAGAGAGAGAAAATATATCTGGAGCAGGGATGTTTTGCTTAATTTTACCAGTTTCTCCCTGATACTTTTTGTGGGTCTTGTTCAAGTGAGCCATCCATTGGCGTTTCTTTTGCGCTGCTCAATATTTCCTTTTGTGCTTCATGACCAGAGGAGTGATTCCTGTATCTACAAAAGTGCCATTTTCTTCTTATCTCACGTGTGTGGTAAATAACACTCGAACCCCTGGCAACAAATGTCTTGTGCAAATGAAATTTGCTGCCCAGGTGCTTCTCAGAATAAGAACATAACAATGGTGGAAGGGGATTAATTTTGAAATCTGAACCAGCATCTGCAGGGAATCCTTTTTTTTTTTTTTCTTTCATTTCCCATCTCAGTTTGAGTAAAGCAAGTGAGTGTTTCATGGGATTAAATGGGACACTTTATTTTGCAGAGTGAGCTGCACTTTACAGAAGAGCAATTAGCACAGGTTGGTTTTGTGGTTAAGACATTGCATCAGGCCTGAGGGAAGATGCCTTCTCAGAGGGCTTCCTGAATTAACTCATGAAGTGATAAGATTTGGACAACTGGAGGAGCTGGAGGGGCCTTTGGGCAGCCACCTATCTCCCTTCCCCATTCTGTGGTCAGGTCAGCCCATCCATGACAAATGTGACCATCCAAAAAAGATAATCCCAGCACCCCTTAGCCATTCCCAGGTGTTCTGTACCCTGCCTGTTCTCCAGCATGCCCAATTATGTTGATTCCTGCTTTTCCAGGTGGCAGTGCACAAGGAAACCAATCCATCCCTAGCAGCCTGTACTGCCGGAGCTCCTGTGTGCTTTTCACTTCTGGACCAGAGAAGCCAAGTTCATCCAAGCTCTTCCTCAGATCATCTCTTTGATTCATCTCTTTGTGTCCCTTCCTCTCCTGTCTGCTCCATGCCTGGTCCATCCTGATCTCCTGAAGTGCAGTGGCCAGATGTGGGCACGTTGTTACAGCTATGGGGTTTTCCATCTCTGAGACTGGGAGTAGTTATCCTCTTCCATCACAGGTAATAGGTCCAGAAAGGAATTGGTTCTTTTGAACCATTTTTTTGCTAAAGGTTCTCATTTTAATTATTTTCTAGCTTTACTCCTTCCTCCTTTTTTGTTTCTCCCCAGTATTGGTGCCTCTTGGTCATTCCCAGTTTCCCATCTCAGCTGGTCCTCAGATGAAAAGTTTTGCTCCCTTTTGACCCTCAGTCACCAAAACCAGAGTCATGGTCACAGACAAAAATCAGGTTGCTTTGTGAAGGATTGTCCCCAGTGAATTAAAAAGCGTTTTTTTCATCCCTCTGTTGTACTCCAGTGCACAAATATTGAGCCATTTATGGAAGAACTTCTGCGTGGTTTTCTCAGGAACTGGAGGCAAAGTGTCTCTCCATGATTTCATGAACTCCACCATCCTTCCTCCCAGTATGATCATTACTGATTCAAAGGCTGTTACATGACAGTTCTCAAAATTTCCAGGCTGAGCCTTCCCTGAGTTACAAACCTGCAAGTGGATACAGCAATTTTCTTCCTACTCCCAAACTCTCACCATTAAATTCACTCCAGATTCCATGAAAAACTGAAAACAAGAAACCTGCAAAGCCTTCAGTCTCCTGACAATGCTTCTTAGAGGCTTTTCAGCTCCTCACCTGATTCAAGGTGAGACCAAGGCCAGGTTGGACAGGGCTTGGAACAGCCTGGGACAGTGGAAGGTGTCTCTGCCCAAGGCAAGGGATGGAATGAGACGAGCTTTAAGATCCCTTTCAATCCAAACCATTCCATGTTTCCATGATCCCATAAAGCCCACGCTTATGGAATAACAAGAGCAATAATAACAACATGAACACACTGCACTCATGGAATAGAAGGGAAATCATCAGAATTCCTCTCTCTGCTGCCTCTTTTGCCACCCTCCCTCCAGCATTCCCAGCCAGCCACTGCCCAGCTCTGCCCAGCTCTGTGCTGGCAGCACTTCCAGGAACAGAACCCCTCTCCCTGAGCCTGTTCGTGCTCCTCAGTGCCGCAGTAGCTGTTCTTTGAACTCCTCATCTCCTGGCTGCGGGCACTCGTTGTGACATCCTTTGCTCCGTGGGTCACACGTTGTTAATTCCTTGCTCCTTGCCTGCCTCTGGATGGGCGGCTTCTCCCACCAGAGCTCACCTCTAATCCGTGTGCTCCCTCGAATCAGTGTCCGAAATCAAAGCTGTCTTGTCGTTTTAAGGTCTCCAGGCAGTCCTTGTCCCTAGTGCTTCCATCACACCTCTCCCGGGACTCCCTCAATAAGCATTTCTAGCCTGGCCTCAGGCCATTTATCGCACAACAGAGGCTGATTTGCCTCACAAAGGACTTGCTGCACAGCCGGGACTCACATCCTATTTCTTTCCTCGATTGCCTTCACCTTTTCCCCCCAGCCTTTCTTTTCCCGGCCACCTCTTCCACCTCACATCTCCCTGGTTTATGGGGCACTGGAATGGGGCTCTTCTGCAGGGCACGGAGCTGCTCCTTAGTTGGGAATCGTAATTCTCTCCTTCCAAGGGCTTCCTCCAGGTGGAAAGGGGTCGGCCAGGTGAGTATCAGGCTCAGATGTTCTTCCAACCCTCCTCCACTTTCCTGCTGTTTCAGTTCCCGTGTTGCTGGCTCTGTTGATCCCAGCTGGATCTTTCCCTGTGACCCCAACTCAGCCTGGGAGTGGCACCAAAGGAATTCCCCCAAAAGCCTGAAGGGGCTCTGGGGCTGACAGCAATCGATAAGGACGTGCTGGGATCCCAGGGAAAGAAAGTTCCCTGCCCAGATTCCGAGCCCTGGGTGATCTTTGAGGGGGTCGGCTCTCAGGAAACACCTCTTTCCAAGGAAGACCCCTGGGAGGAATCGCTGGAGAGCTCCGAACGGAATGCCCACCAGGCATCTTGATCCCTCTGTATTCCCGAACAGAGCTACATCTCAACCTCCACAGGCATACCGGAAACAGGATTTTAGGCGATTTTCTTAGAGGGCTGGAACCACCCATAGCAGAAAATATATATTCAAATATTCATGTATTTTTCTTTCCTGTGACATCAGCTTTTAGTCAGGAATGTAATTGGGAAACACACATTGGCCCTGGATGGAACCTTTCCTCTGCCTAATTTCACTGCCCCTATGCATATTGGACTTAACTGCTTTATAAAATCCTAATTTTCAAGAACTGTGTCGGATAATTTGGACCTTGACCTCAAGCTTCCCGATAAGCAAATATTAAATAATAATTAAATCAAATACGACCTCCTTTGTGTTTTGAGTTGTGATTCTTTGCCAGCCCGGAGTGAGAGCTCTGGAGGCAGAAGTGCTCTAATGCAGCCGAATATTAAGTTTCAAAGCCAAACAAGAGAAAAATCTCAACCTCAAGGCATCCTTTAACAGAAATTACTTCACATTTTCCACCTCCAGTGATGTCTTCATACATCGAAGCTGTTCCAAACGTGGGGAATGCTGCTCCCTATTGGAGCAATCAAATACAACACTCAGCTCTCAGCCAGGAGACTTAAACCTCTCCAAAATTAAAACCAGAGCATGAATTCGGCTGGTGTGAAATGGGTCACATGAGAGACCATCCAAACACTCGACACATGGGTGACAGTACAATTTCATTAATGTAAAAGTTATCTTAGGGGGATAATTCATGGAAATGGCTGCTACTGCCTGGAAAGGTGCTTGGATCAGGGAATACAGGTGGAAGGAAAAGGGAGGAATAAATTCTTTTAATTCAGATCCAGATGACAGCAAAGAGTGGCCACTACAGAGAATGCTTGGGTGGTGGTGGAAGGGGAGGAGGAGAATTCTTACAACTCCCAGAAAGGAGGAGGAAATGGCCTCAAGGTGTACCTGGGGAGGTTTAGATTGGATATGAGGGAAAATTCTTCATTATTAGGATGGTCAGACCTGGGAACAGGGTGCCCAGGGCAGTGGTGGAGTCTCCATCCCTGGAAAGATTTAAAAGCCATGTGGATGTGGCACTTGGGGACATGCAGGAGTGGTGGCCTTGGCAGTGCTGAGGGAATGGCTGGAATTAGAATTTTTTTCCAACCTGAGTGATTCCATGAGGGTGCTGGTGAGTGACCTGTGAGCACTGGAAAGCAGATGAGGTGGCACAGAGCTGGAGAAGGGTCTGGAGCATCAGGAGCAGCTGAGGAAGCTGGGAAAGGGTTCAGGCTGGAGAAAAGGAGGAGAAAAGGAGGCTCAGGGGGGACCTTGTGGCTCTGCACATCTCCCTGACAGGAGGGGACAGCCAGGGGGGGTCAGGCTCTGCTCCCAGGGAACAGGGACAGGAGGAGAGGAAACGGCCTCAAGCTGTGGCAGGAGAGGTTCAGGTTGGACATCAGGAGGGATTTCTCCATGGAAAGGGTGGTCAGGCATTGGAATGGGCTGCCCAGGGAGTTTTGGAGTCCCATTCTCTGGAGGTGTCCAAGGAAGATCTGAACGTGGCACTCAGTGCTCTGGGCTGGGGACAAGTTGGGGATCAGTCACAGGTTGGATTCAGTGATCTTGGAGGCCTTTTCCAACCTAAATAATTCCATGATTCTGTGATCCTGTGTGACTCTATGAAAACAGAAAGGAGGCTCTTCTATGGTTGATTCTGATCTCCAAGGATTTCCTCCTGGAGAAAAGCGTTAAGTGAAACTTTTGAATGGGAAAATATCTCTGTGCCACATAGTGAAGGTCTGGGCAGTATTTATTTGTTTTCACATCACTCCAGCCTGATGAATACGACCTGAAAGGGCAGAGAACTGGCAATAAAGTCTGGGGAGAACAAACCCTGTGAGGATTCCTGGCAGCAGGTTATGGCTTCAGAAAAGTATAAAAGGACCAGTTTCAATACCCTTGTTTAAAGGAGGAAGTGGGGGCAGCCAGAGCAGCCTGCTTAATAGGACCTGAATATGAACTATTAAAAATAAATCACCAAGCTAATTATAATTTAGAGATTTGCCAGGGTCAAGCTCCAGCGTATCAATTGTAACTTTGCTGACAAACAGAAAGGGTCTTAGAGAGGAACAGACACAGATATAACGTTTGTTTGCTTTCTCTATGAAAAAAAAAAAAAAAAAACACCGTAAAACCTTATAAAAACTGTTTTGCACAGTGTTCCCAAAGCCAACAGGGAACTGTAACATAAATCCAAAGGCACAGAGGCAAAGCAGTGGGAAAAGCTGAGCCAGGGGAGCTGTAACCCAGCTGCCATCCAGATGGGAGGATGGATGGAGAAAGAGCAGTGGGAAATCTGTCCTGATCCTCTCTTGTGAGGAAAGGCTGAGGGAATTTGGCTTGTTCAGCCTGGAGAAGAGAAGCTTTGGGGCGGCCTAATTGTGGCCTCCCAGTACCTGAAGGGAGTCTACAGGAGAGCTGGAGAGGGACTTGGGCAAGGACCTGGAGGGGCAGGACACAGGGAATGGCTTCCCACTGCCAGAGGGCAGGGATAGATGGGATATTGGGAAGGAATTCCTGCCTGGGAGGGTGGTGAGGCTCTGGAACTGGTTCCCCAGAGAAGCTGTGGCTGCTCCTGGATCCCTGGAAGTGTCCAAGGCCAGGCTGGACAGGGTTTGGAGCAACCTGGGATAGTAGAAGGCATCCTTGACCAGCAGTGCCCGGAGGGCAAAGAGCATTTCCAGCATGTCAGAGTGATCCTGCCCCTCTGCTCAGCCCTGTGAGGCACATCTGGGGTGCTGTGTCCAGCTCTGGGCTCCTCAGGACAGGACATTGAGATCCTGCAGTGAGTCCAGAGAGGGTGACAAAGATGAGGAAGGGCCTGGAGCATCTCCCTTCGGAGGAAAGGCTGAGGGAGCTGGGGCTGTTCAGCCTCGGGAGGAGATCCTGAGAGGGAACTCAGCCCTGGGTGTCCCTGTGTGCAGGGAGGGCTCAGAGCAGGGCCAGGCTCTGCTCCAGGGGGCTCAGCAATGGCACCAGAGGAACGGGCAGGGACTGAGCCCAGCAAGTTCCACCTGGACAGGAGGCAGGACTTTTTCCCTGTGCAGGGACCGAGCACTGAGCAGATTGTCCAAAGAGGGGATGGAGTCTCCTCACTGGGGATATTCCAGAACTGTCTGGACACAATCCTGTGCTCTGTGCTCTGGGATGGTCCTGCTGGAGCAGGGAGGTGACACCAGAGGAGCCCCTGTGGTCCATTCCGACCTGACCCATCCTGGGATTCTGGGCTCAATCCTCCCATTATCAACCTCACTGAAGGTACTGAGGACACCTGGGACATTTCCAGATGACTCCAGCTGGGAAAGAGAAGAAGAAACGCCAAATATCCTCAATTCAGAACAGCACAGCCACAAGGAAAGACACAAATACTGATTCAGTAAAGGGTAAAAGAATTAACACAGCCCACAAACACCCAGAATATAGAACCTCTACACAGCACTGCTATAAAAGGGATACTAAAGAAAATACTGCACTTAGATTCAAAATGTAGGCAGAGAGGAGCCTGAAGAACTCAGTCATATTTTGGGTGCTGTTGTTCAAATAAAACAACTGAAGAGATGCTAAAAATCCAAAAATCCCAGAAAATATGAAAGACCAAAGGCTCAAGAACATAACTACAAAAAAAAAAAAAAAAAAAAAAAAAAATTCTGTGTAGAAGTGCTTTGATTCAGCAACTCATCACAGGGATTACTTCACTCCTCAAGTGCAATTTGTGGCAGAAAGGATTTTTTTTTTCCATCTCACACATTTCATAGAAAGGCAGGAAGGGAGTGTTTCTCAAGAGTCTCTGTGTATCCCCCGGCCAGTTCCCTCCCATGACAGCGAGATTTGGAGAAATCCAGAGACATCCACACCTGAATTTCCCTGAATATTCACCCTGCCCACACCCCTTATTTCCAACCACACACATCGAGCGCTGCTCATCCCCTTCCCCGGGCTCGGAAATAGCCGATACACAACCGAGACGCGTTTTGAGAGATTTATTAGAATTTAGATTTTTTTTTTGCAAATTTGCAAACTTTTTTTTTTTTTTTTTTTTTAATCCTCACTTTGGTGGCCGCCGCGTTCGCCTGTTTTAAAACTTGTTTTTAATCAGGCGCTCCTCGCGCCTCCCTTCCTATGCGCCGGCGGTCAGCAAAGTCCCCGCGCACGGAGGGAGGCCCCCAAGATGGCGATGCTGGCGGAGCGTGAGTGCCGATCCCGCCGGGAATGCCGCGGGAATCCTGCGGGAATGGGGACGAGCCGGTGCTCCGGGAGCGGCCTCAGACCCTCCCCACAGCTCTGCCTGAGGGGTTCGGGCCGCGCTGCCCCTTCCGATGGGTGCGGCGAGTTCCCAGGGCTGGAAAAAATGGGGATTGCGGTGCTGGGAAAGGGAGGTCTCAGTCCCCTCTCTCAGGAGACTGAGAGAGATGGGATGAAGGGTCCCTCTGCCCAGGAGATGGGGTTCGTTGTGTCGGGAAAAGGGGGGATTATGGGATGGGGAGACCTCGGGATAGCCGGGAAAAGGGTTCAGGGGCTTACGGTGTTGAAGAACTGGGGAGCTGGGAAGGGCAGGAATGGGGGGCCCCCAGTGTCCAGAAAAACGGGGGGTCTGGGAGCTGGGAGATCCAGGCCGGGGCGGTAAAAGGGGCTCAGGAGGTCCCCGATGTTGAAGAACCAGCGGGTTCGGGTCTGGGAAAGGCAGGAATTGGGGTGTGGGGGATCCCAGGGTCAAGGAAAAGGGGAGCTGGGACATCTGGGCTGAGGCAGAAAAAGAGCTTCAGTGGTCTCTGAGGGTTAAAAACAGAGGATGTGGGGTCTGGGAAAGGCAGGGAGGAGCATCCAGAGGGTCCCAGGGTTAAGGAAGAGGTGAGGTCTGGAGGCTGGGATGGACGGGAAAGGGATTCCAGGGGGATGTTGGTGCCGAATAAGGGGGTGCAGGGGGTTCTTTGTGGCGTCTATCACACCCCAGGCAGGGCAGGAGCAGTGGGAATGTCCCTTGGACACCTTTAGGGGACAGCTTGTCCTGTCAGTGGCTCGGGGCCACCTCCAGCCCAGGGTTGCAGTGGACACTCAGGGGACGTGGCAGGGCCGTGTGTTGGTGCTGGCTTTGGTGCTTGGGTCATCTCTGGGGCAGTGCTGGAGCTGAGCTCAACCTGTGCCAATCTCCAGCTTTTAGAGACCCTCCAGAGGAGGATTTGGAGGTGGGGAAGGGTCTGGAGGGGTCACATGAGGAGTGGCTGAAGGCACTGAGGTTGTTCAGCTGGAGGTCAGACATCACTGGGCTGCTGCTTCTCCTGAGGGACAGCCCCAGTCTCTGCTCCATGTGACAGGGACAGGACACAGGGAGTGGCTAGAGCTGTGCCAGGGGAATTTGGGATGGATATCAGGGAAAGGTTCTTCTCCAGAGGGTGTTGGGCAGTGGAACAGCTCCCCAGGGAATGGTGACATTCCCAAGGCTGCCAGAGCTCCAGGAGAGTTTGGACAACACTCTCAAGGATGCACAAGGTGGGATTTTTGGGGTGTCTGTGCAGGCCCAGGGCTTGGACTGGTTGATCCTGGTGGGTTCCTTCCAGCTCAGGACATCCCACGACTCTGTGACTTTTGTTCAGTTTTCCCTGATACTGGAAGCAAAGAGCTTCACTTTTGCCTCTGAGGTGATTGAGAATGTTGGCTCCTCATTTCTGACAGGGCACCCCTTACCAAGAGCTCAGGGTCTGGCGAATTTCTCTGCTGAGCTGCAGGAAATTTAGACAATACAAATAACAAATATGGTTTGCAGTGGGAAATAAAGATGGGATTTGAGGAAAACAAATCTGCATTTACACATGGAATTTTTCAGGCGTTTTGGTGTAAATTTTGGTGTCATTTTTCCAAAATTTGTTAATTATTGTAATTGAACATGTCAATCGTAGACTCATTTGGAGTAGAAGGGACCTTAAACCTCATCCAGTCCCACCCCCTGCCATGGGCAGGGACACCTTCCACTGTCCCAGGTTGCTCCAAGCTCTGTCCAGCCTGGCCTTGGACACTTCCAAGGATCCAGGGGCAGCCACAGCTTCTCTGAGGAACCTATTCCAGGGCCTCCCCACCCTCACAGGCAGGAATTCCTTCCCAGTATCCCATTTATTGCTGCCCTATGGCAGTGGGAAGCCATTCCCTGTCCCCTGTCCCTCCATCCCTTGTCCCCAGTCCCTCTCCAGCTCTCCTGGAGCCCCTTTGGGCTCTGGAAGGGGCTCTGAGCTCTCCCTGGATCCTTCTCTTCTCCAGGTGAATACCCCCAGCTCTCCCAGCCTGACTCCAGAGCCTTGTCCTTCCTGTGCTCCCAGACCATCTCTGGGCACACAGCAGAGGTTTTGGATGGAAACTTTCAGAAATTATAATTAAAAACATTCTCCCGGCATAGAATTCATTTTGGAAAAGGGATTAGTAATGGGTCTTTGCAGGTTGTAGAATATCTGAGTGAAGAACTTGAGTTGTCCATCCCTGGCACAGCTGCCCAGTGCAGTGGTGGAGTCTCCATCCCTGAAGGGGTTTAAAATTAGTGTGGATGTGGCACTTGGGGGCATGGGGCAGTGGTGGCCTTGGCAGTGCTGGGGGATGGTTGAACTTGGTGATCTCTGAGGTATTTTCCAATCTCAGCGGTACTGTGAGTCCCTAAAGAAATGAGGATTTTCTCCACTGGGTGGTGCTGCTCTCCCAGAGTTCCATCTCTGTGTGTGGCACCAGTTTTGAAGCAGCCCAGAAAATTGGTGTTAAATTAGGAGCTGAATCTTGTGCCTGGTTTCTTCTCCCACTCCAAAGACATCAGTGAACAAATTTATGTTTCTGATAAATTATTGAACTTATCAGAAATAATTAAATTATTTTAAATTAAGAAATAATTAAATACTAAATAATTACGTATTTAATTAAATAATTAAAATATTTAAATAATTAGTGGATTTTTTGTTTGTTTGGAAAGGGAAGATGATTTTATGTTTTCTGTAAATGGCATGGAGCTATTCCCGGCTTTCTTAAATACAACTCAAAAGATTAAAGAAAGTTTTTTGGGGTTTTTTTTCCTGCATCTAACTCATCCTGTTTAAAAGTCAGAGTATGTTCACCTGGCAGAAACGTGTGGATTAATCCCACAGTGTAGCTGAGAAGTTTGTAACACTTAGATTGAAAGTGCTGGGAAAGGGAAGATCTCTTAATTTCAAGGAATATTTGTGCCAGGTGCCCTCGTGCTTTGTTACCAACAACCTCCTGGGAGCAAAACATCTCAGAGGCTTCTCTCAGGGAGAGATATTCAGGAAAAGCCATAGAAATTCACTTTGCAGCTGCTCAGCTGGGGAGCATGAGGTCTGTTGGAATCCTTGAACCAGAAACTTTGAGGCTGGAAAAGATCTCCAAGACCGTCAATTCCAGCCGTCCCCCAGCACTGCCAAGGCCACCACTGAGCCAAGTCCCCAAGTGCCACATCCACGTGGCTTTGAAATCCCTCCAGGGATGAGGACTCCAGCACTGCCCTGGGCAGCCTGTTCCCATGTCTGATCACCTTTTTCGTGAAGAATGTTTTCCCTCACGTCCAATCCAAACCTCCCCTGGCACAACTTGAGGCCATTTCCTCTCACCCTGTTCTTTGGGGAAAGAGTCTGACCCACCCCTGGCTGTCCCCTCCTGTCAGGGACCTGTGCAGAGCCACAAGGTCACCCCTGAGCCTCCTTTTCTCCAGGCTGAGCCCTGTGGCTCTCCATGGGGCAGCAGGGAATCCCAGTTTGTTTGGAAGTTTAAAATCACAGACCACAGTGATCTGCCATCTTTTCTTGGCAGCACTTGCAGAGTTTGGAGGAGTTGCTGCTCTCAGGGTTTCCTGGCGGGAATAATCACAGAATCCCAGGATGGTTTGGGGTGAGAAGGGACCTTAAAGGTCATCCCATTCCACCCCCTGCCACTAACAGGGACAAGCTTCCACTATCCCAGGTTGCTCCAAGTCCCATCCAGCCTGGCCTTGGACACTTCCAGGGGCAGCCCCTGAGGTTAATAAGTTGTTTCCTGTAGAGAAGTGAACCAGGCAAAGGTTGGATTCCCCTCACAGCCCTCAGGCCTTTCACCCACTGCAAAAACTGTTTGGAGACTGTTTGGAGCTTCAAAGTTTCGGAAGTGTGTTAAAAAAAGCGCCCCCACCTTGAATTCTGACAGGCTTAGTTCCTTAAAAATGAAACAAAACTGGGCAAAAAATGAGTCCAACATCCCTGTTAATAATTCAGTCCCTCTGGCCCAAATCCCAAATCTTGTCTTTTAGGGAACGATGACTTCCTGATTACATTGAAAACACCTCGTTGGATTTGGCTTCTCCCTTGCCTTTGTGTGGCCTTGGGTTAACGGGTCATTTTTGATCCAGCGTTTCCCATGGTGTTTGATGAAGTTTGTGATCTTCCTGCCTCCCATTCTTTGTTTGTCTTGTTTATTTAGGTTCTCTTCCTGCCTGGGCTTAGGTGCACGCTTCAAGTGACTGGTTAGCTGGGCTGGCTGCTCTTCCTTGATTTCAAGGAAGCTGTTCCTGGTGGGAAAGGCAACATGTGGGTCTGGGAATCTGTAATTTCTTCAGGAATCCACATAGGACAAAGGAGCCTTGATTCTCCTTTGGATCTCTTAACTCCTGCAGTAAATTTCTGGCAGCTTTTCAGTTTCCCCATAAAGCGTTTTTGAGAAATCCCAAGAGCTGAAATCCCACAGGTTTGTGTCCTGTCATTCCCTTTCTCTGTTCACTTACACTGGATTTTTGATTTGGCTTTTGTTAGGAAGGCAAATATTAAAAATTTCTGGGTTCTGGTTGAAGGGAAGCCCGGAGAATTGATTTTGTCCAGACCTGGGAAAGCAGCAGCATCATCTCCTCCCCTGTAGATTCCATGTTGAAACCAGATGTAAAATAAAATTGGAATAAATATGGAATTTACACCTAAATGGTAATCCTTAAAGCCTTCCCTGAACTGCAGCCCATCCTGAGGGACAGCAACTTCCGTAGCAATCCTACTTTGGCATCTTCCCATTAATAATTAATATTTTCACTGGGCTTTTATTATTGTTGTTGAATTTTTTGTTCAGTACAATTAACCCCCAAAATGCACTCAGTCTGGCATAAGTTCTGGAGGGGTTTTTTTTTGTTGTAATGAAGAGCTTTGTTTGAAGTGATTCAATACCAAGAGCTCTCTGGGAATGCCAATGGAGCCTGTTTGAATTTTCCCTTCCTGCTGCAGCCCGGAGAAAGCAAAAGTGGTCTGTGGATCCACGGAACAGCGCTTGGAGCAACGATGACACCAAGTTTGGCCAGAAGATGCTGGAAAAGATGGGCTGGTCCAAAGGAAAGGTAGGATCTAAAAGGGAATTGTGTAGCTGAAGGTTCTAAAATTGCCAGCGTATTCTCCTTTGATTTATCTTCGTAAGTGCACAAGAGGATTTGAGCAGTGATAGATTTCTGCAGTTCGTTACAAAGTCTTGTTAGTGCCTCTCCTGCTTTCCAGTTTCTCTCCATTCTTTGACAATTTAAATTCCCAAGTGAGCAGGAGTTGGAGCATTAAATCAGTTCAAAGGTTTTAAGCTGCCCTTAAACCCTCAATTCACTCCCTGTTTTTGATACTCTTTAAAGCAGCTCCAGGACCTGCTTTAGTCTTTCACCTGGTTTTAAGATTATTTTTCTGATCTGTTCCTTGAACCCCCAAAATGCTGTGAGCTATGTCCTTTCCTAGCTCCAGCCAGGACCTGTGGGTGAGGGGACTGGTTTCTGGCACTAATAAAAACCTCCAGGTCAGCACAGACACCTGCAAACTGCAGGTTTAATTCCACAGAGGTGCCTCAGCAAAGCTGAGATTTGGGGCTGCACATTGGGCTGTTTAATGATAAGAATCCCCACAAAACCTCCACTACCTTTAATTATTCTTCTAGATTTCTTCTTCCAGACTTTCCTTAAAAGGCATAAAATTAGGATCGTTCTCTGTAAATGCCTTAAAACCCATTTTTGGATTTACAATGTTGCCTCAGTTGTCTCACAATGTTACCCACTAGAAATACTGGATCTTCCTTGCCAGCAGTTGTACAAGAAGGATTTGTTGTCTCCATTCCATTACAAACTTGGACAAATGGAACTTTCCCTTGATCAAATTAAGGGGCAAAAGCCAATCTGGGCAATGAAATGAGGCTGCTTAACACCAGTCCTGTAATTGGTTGTACTGGATTTGGGTCAGGGAAGGATGTGTGGCCAAGTGTCCTGCTTGTTTCCATACTTTTTGGTCAGCAGAAGTTTCAAGGCAGATTTTCCAGCCCGTGGACCAAATCAACTCTTTCTTGTTTGTAATAGCAACAGCCTTTTTCAAATAGTCCTCATCCCTTCAAATATTTGATATCCCAGGATGTGTCTGCTGAGCTTCTCTCCACTGCAGCATCACATAAATGTTTAACACATTTGGCTGATGATTTGTGACAGATGAGGCATAAAGCAGGTAAATATCAGGAAAAAAAGTTTTAAACCCAAATCTTTGCCTTTTGGTTTTTTAGCCTTGACTGCAGAGTTGAGAAAGATAACCCTGGGCCTGAATATTGCTTCATATTAAACAACCTCAAAGTTGTTTGCTCCGATGTTTTTATCCACTTACGAGGTGGAAGGAGTTGTGAATGTCCTGCTGGCTCCAGTCTGCTTCTTCCCTGCTCCTCCCTGCTCTCCTCCCATAGAAATTTGGTCTGGGTTGTGTGTTCCGTGTGGATCTGCCTTGCTCCCATTACCCTTCCCAGACACAGAGACATTTTTGGGGAGAGGCACGTTCTTCTTATGCAGTGTCTTGTTTAAAAGCTGTAAACACTTTGGGTTTGCTTGGGAATGTCAGGTGATTTGCTGATTAATCACCCAACTACTTAATGTTGTTGCTATTTTAGTGTTTATAATGCTTTGCTGGAGGCTTAAGTAGTGAATTTAAAAAACATTGTGTGGTAATGCCTGTGAATGAATTCAGCTACATGCAGGCAAATTAATAGGAAGTTGTGATTTCCTTATGAACTGTCTTTAAGTCCAAAAGCTCTAATTGCTGCTGTAAAATCCTTACATTTTTACCCTCAAATCCTCCTTAGGGGCTCGGGGCTCAGGAGCAAGGAAATCCAGAACACATCAGGGTTAAGGTGAAAAACGACGTGCTGGGATTGGGAGCTACCATCAACCACGAGGTGAGCACAAGGCCCAGGGCAGGGAATGGATCCCATTTCAGCAAAAGCACAATTATCTGAATGGAATATCAGTGAAATGTGTTGGAATTTGGTACATGGTGGTAGCATGTGCCAAACAGGATTGTTTAGGACTTTCCAAGAGAGCCCATTTAATTTCATTTCAGTTTGAGGTGACTGCAGGAGTGGGCTTGCTGTCACCACCTGTGGAGCTTCCCAGGGTTCCTCCCACCAACAAGGATTGGATATAATCAATTAACTTACTTCCAAGAGTCTTAATATCTGTTTTGTAAAACTTGTGTTAGTTCTGAAGACTTCTGCCTTGTGATGTTCATGTGGGTGATATTTACAGGACAACTGGATTGCTCATCAGGATGACTTCAACCAGCTCCTGGCTGAGCTGAATAACTGCCATGGACAGGGTGAAACAGGTAGGTTCATGCTTGGCTCAATCAGATGTTGAAAGCTCAGAAGAGTTTCCATTCTGTATCTTTAAAAAGTTCCTGAGGCCCAGTTTGTGATGCAAGTAACACCTTTGATAAGGTTGAGAACTCCTTGTTCTTGCCCAGAATCACTGGGAGCCAAAGGATGTGTTGCTATCCATGACGATGGGTTTGTGGATCTCAGTGGATCAGTTTTGCTCTCAGGTCTCAAAGAAAGACTTTCTTGAGGAAAGAAAACATAAAATGCTAAACATGTTTATTTCATCCAGGATCACAAATATTTGAGATACTTCCTCTGGGCTGTACCTAGAGGAACATTTATTTCTTTATAAAGCACCCAGAATCTGTCTGAAGGTTCACAGCCATCACTCAGCACTGCAATGCTTTGCCTTCCTTTTGCTGATGAACTGTCACACTTGGCTTCCATGCTCCAGTGGCTTCTTAAATGCCTCCTTTTCCTGTCCTTGGAGAGCTACTCCATAGCTTTTGCCTCAGAGTTCTGCATCTCTGCTTTGAGTGTGGCATGAAGTGATTTTTGTAGCCCTGGTGTTGAGCACACAAGTGGGGAAACTTTCTCAAAAGGGCTATTTTTAAAGTCTTCTATTTTTGAAAAGCTTCTTACAAACTGACCTTGCTTTGTGAAAATTAAGTTAGGAAGTCATGGTGGGTGTGAGCTTAGAGAAAGTTTATCAAGTGATTTATCAAGTGATTTATCATCTCTCCTTTAGATAAATGCAGTTTAGACTCTGATTTTGTATCTGAACACCTCTCTGGAATGTTGTTAAACCAAGGGCTCCAGCTTGGACACAGCCTGTCCTTGTGCTGCTGGAGCAGAATTGTCAGATTAGTGAATTTGGCAATTCTTCATTCATTCATTCTTAACCTTTGAGCACTGAAGGATTTCTAGGAGAGAAAATGTAAAAAAAAAAAGAGGAGGAAAATCAGTTAGCAAGGAAGTTTTCTAATCCTGGGGAACTAGGATTAAAGTTCTGAGCTTGATACCTCAAAACACCTTTTTTGCCTTGCTGTGCAATTTGTCCTTGTGAAATCATGAGGCCACCCAGGACTCGGTGCTGTCACTCAGCTCCTGGAGAGGCAGGAGAGCATTTCATGGGGAAATTCCAAAAGTTCCTTTCTCTCTTCACAACTAAATCCTGCCCAAGTTGCAACTTGAGCCCCTGGAAGATCAGGGAGGTGTAACTGGTGGGAAACCTGCAGACTGATGAGCAGAGAGCTGAAATGACTTGCCCAGGGCCACGGTGAGTCAGCAGAGGCAGGTTCAGGGAGCAAGGCTTGGTCCTAAGCTCTGCACTCTTCCCTGGGTCATCTCATGCAAAGTGACCCTTGAAAACTCACATTTCTCCCCGTTTCACTCAGTTCTTTTGGTTCTTTTGGGAGCTGGGACAAGTTTTCAATCACTGAGAACAAATTTGGGTGCACCTTGAAAATTCCAGGTCAGAGTCACATTTGGTGATTTACATAAAAGGCATCGCTCTGAAACTTGTTTTTTTGGCAATTGTTGAAGCTGGCAAAACTCATCCAGAAAAAACTCTGCCTGCAGCTGTGCTGCAGGAGCAAATGTTACTTTATTGGCCATCCTCCAGTTCCAAACTGCATTAAAAGTCAGCTGAAAAAACTTCATTGTTCTTAAAGAACTGGTGCAGTTGCCAGAGCTGGATTGCAATCAGAGGTTGGAAAGGAAGGGCCCCGTGGGGGTTGATGCCACCATTCAAATACCCTCAGTGTCTGCAGCTTTAGCTGTCTTTTCCTTTTGGTTATTTTTTTTTTAACTTTTTTTTTTTCCCCTAGCTGAGCACCCAGTGGGGGCAGGTTTAGATTAGATTAAATATTAGGAAAAAATTCATCCACTGGTGGGAGGCCCTGGCACAGGTTTCCCAGAGAAGCTGTGGCTGCCCTTGGATCCCTGAAAGTGTCCAAGGCCAGGCTGGACAGGGCTTGGAGCAACCTGAGATAGTGGAAGGGAGTTGAGACTCCATGGTCTTTTCCCACCCAAACCATTTTATACTTCCTGGCTCTTTTGCTGGGATCCTCAGTGATGATGACTGTCCCTTTCCTGAGGATAAAAAGTGGGAACAACACCCTGGCTGTGCTTTGGCACCTGCACCTCAATCACATTTGCTGCAGAAATGGCACTTTGGTGGCTTTATTGCTCCCACTAAATTGCTTTCAAAACCACAGTAAACATTCCTGCAGCACTTGCTCAGTTTGTCAGATGATTTTCCAGTCCCTGGAAGACACAGGGATGTATTTTCCTGCCCACTGCAAGTGCCAGCACGTTCAGTAGTGAAATTCCTCCCTGCAGGCACGAGGCGGTGCTGCTGCCCCTCTCCCTGTAGGAATAACGTGGAGAAGGAATGCTCTGTGTAATGCTCCTTTTGCTACCAGGAGGTTGGAAACCAGACTCAAAAGTGCTGCATCGCTGTCAGGATATTTTAGTTCTGATCTTTACTTTCCCCACAGACCCTTTTTATTGAGGATTTTTTTGTTAAAAACTGGATTTGCTGGTCCTTTTCCCTTTAGTGTGGGAGTGGGAGAGTGGATCTCAGCCTGCTGGCCCTCAGCTCTCCCACTGCAGGCTGAGGATTTCAGTTTTAGCTCACGATTCATCAGGTGGCAGTGCCTATCAAGCAGGGAAGTGCTGAAATTCCAGTGTCAGAAAAGCTTGGGCAGCAGAGCTTCCCAGGGTGGGATCATATAAAAAAGGTGACTCAACGTGGCCCTGGGGGCATGGGTTGATTTCCCTACCCATCCCACAGGGAGGAAAAAAAACCACCTCGCCATAGCAACCTCCTGTGGAATTACAGAGCAGAGATTTCTGTGGTGCCTCTTTTCAGGAGTAAGGCAGCAATTAACTGTTCAACAGGTGAATTCTCTCTCTCTCTCTGGCAACATTTTGTAAATTAACAGGCTCCTGTGGCTGCAGAGAGAACATTTGTACCCCTAAAATAACCTGGCACAGCACAGGAACGTGATCCTTGTGCTTTTAAATAGTGAGGTTAATCCTTCACGTGGCTTTAACCTGCTCACAGTCTCCCAAAGTACTCCTGAGTGGCTCTGGGACTGAGCCAGCCCCAGAGACCATTCCCAGAGGACAGTTTAGATGCAGTCCCTCTTCTGGAAGCCTGGAAAATGAGATAATAAGGATGTGGCAATTTGTTCTAGCTGACCTCAGGGACAGAAAAGCTTTGTCACCATTTAGTTTCCTTACACAGATGTATCAGCTTATGTCCAAATAAAGGTCTTTTGTGTAGGGTTAGAAATTAAAATCCTGTAGGGAGGATTCCCCACTTTTTCTTTCTGCTCAATCAGTATTTTATTTCCTACTCTTTCTCAGATTCTGGTGCTGGAGATACTTTATGAGGAACAGCACTATTGTTATTTTCTTACCACGGAGATGGATTTGCCTTTGATGTGGAGTACCTGTATCTGCCTTTTCAGATTACACTGGATTGGCAATGGGAAAGAAAGGGAATGGGACAAAAAAAAAAAAATCAAGCATTGACATATTTCAGAAAAAAACTTAGAATGCTTCCTTCAGTAATACTTTTTGTTATGTTGTTGACTGGATTTTGAGAAAGTTAATTACGCTGATGTTTGAATTTGGTGCTTAAGTGCCTCTGACAGAGCTGGACCCTGTTTGCTTGGGGTTTTTTTTTTTTTTTTTTAGAGTCCTCAGTGAAAAAGCAGAAAAAGACATTCAGCCTTGAAGAAAAATCCAAATCTTCCAAGAAACGTGTCCATTATATGAAGTTTGCCAAAGGTAAGTGGAGTTTTGTTGTTTCATAAGCCCTGGGCAAGATTAAAACAAACCCTGCTGAAGGTGATCTGTTGCCTCATGGAGTCTAAATTTGCCAAGTAAAACCTGGGTTTAAAACCCCCTGCAGCTACTTGCTTAAAGCTCTAATGTGCTGCTCCTCTTTATTTTGGGCAATTTTGGATGGCCTTAGGCTGCTGATGTTGGGAATAAAAGAATTCCTTAGTGAAGGAGCTGAATAAAGGAGCAGTGAATATTCCAAGCAGTGGAGGCATGGGATGGGAGCAGGAGGCAGAGGTGAGGTGGGAGTGACTTGGGCATGTGCGTGGCACTAACCCTGCAATCCCCAGTAACCCCTGCTCAGAGATCATGTGGATGAGATCAGGGATCAGATTAAACCTGCATGAAGGAAGAGGAAAGCCCTCTTACATCCACCAGGTGCTTTATGCGATAAATTAGGGCAGCCAGAAAAACTCTTCATCAAGAACTTGTGGAGTTTAGTAGTTTCTTTCTTTCTTAGAGTGCTGACATTATTTCAGTCAAGTTGTGGCCCTTGACAGTTGTCCAGTCCTTTCCCTTTTGCTCTGCTCCCCTTTCACACCATGTGTGCCCGTTTCAGGGCAAGGATAGGATCAGTTTCCACTAATGGCTGATTTATTAAACTGAAAGCTCTGTGTATTGTTTTCTGACAGCAAATGCCTCTGCTAAAACAGAGCTAATTGATATCTGAGTGGAGGCCAGATTTTCATATCAGGGTTTGGGATTTTTGGTGAAATAATTCAACCTTGAAGTCCGAGCTGTTAACATGAGCCTGCCACTTTATGACATTAAACAATTAAATTGGTTCAGGGCTCACAAGTACAGAGGCCGTGGCCTGTTTGAGCAAAGAGGATTTATTTTGATTTGGATTTAACCTTTTACTAAATATAGAGGGGGAAAAAAGTGTCTTTTGAGCATGTAAAATACAGCTCAAGCCTTTCATATTCACAATATCCCTGATTTGTTTGGTCACATTTCCACAAGGCAGCCCCTCATTTGCTTGTACCCTCTGTGGCCTGACACAGGGAAATCGTCCTTTTTCAGGGAAAGGGGAAAAGTTATTTAAGAAAGGCTTGTGTTGTCGTGGCCCTTGTTGTTGAAGTCCAGTCCTGCTTCCTTTCAGACTAAACAAGACAAGCTGACACAAAAGCGGGAGAAGGGAACAGCGACGGCACCAAACGCGGCTTCCGCTCCCGGGGCTGGTTTGGAGCCTCGCTGCTGGAGGAGCAGCCACCCCTGGCTCTGGGAAATACACCCCAAGCTCAGATTAAAACACTGATTTCAGCTGCTTTTCGAGTAGCTGCTGCCCTGGGATGCTGCAGGAGACTGGGGCTGTCAGCTGAGTTGGTTTTCTGTTTGAGGGGGAATGAGGGATACATCCAAGGGGAGGCACAGAAAGGAAGCGTAGCCTTTAGACAGGAGCAAGAGGATTTGGGGTGTCACATTCCAAGCCCTGGCCAAGAGAAAGCTGAAAACATCCCCAGTTTTTTCCAGTGTGCTTGGACAAAGCCATTTAGAGGCGGTACAGTGAGGCAGGAGGAAGATGGGGAACACTTGCTCCTCTAGGCTGATGCACCTCTTTACCCTCCAGGGCAGTTGAGGATCCCAGGAAAAAGAAAAAGTCAGATTTGGGGTTTTTGTTTGTTTGTTTGTTTGTTTTGGGGTTTTTTTTTGACCATTACAAAATTCATTTTGAGGTCACTGATTTTGGAATCAGAAAATCCAGTGATTGAGACCCCAGCAGAGTCTGACCTGTCTGGGTTAATTTTGTTTCTTTAACTCCAGCTGGCCTTTTCCAAAAAATTTTCTGACAGAGGCAGACAATTCTCAACAACTCAACTCCTATGCTGTGGAATTGGCTAAACCTTTTCCTGTATCTCTGAATATCACATCACACCACACCCTCCTGTTTCCCCCTCCATGATCTCCATATGATATCCAGCTCACCACACAAGAATCAGATGGGAATAATGGCCCTCCTGGAAATCTTTGCTTCACCCTTGAAATGGTTTTCAGTTGGAATAACCCAGTGTGTGGCAGAGGTGGAAGTTTTGCTTTTCAGAAGCAGCATCAGAAATCGGAGAAAAGTCCCCACTGAATAAAAATGGATTTTTTTTTTTTCACTGTGTGGAGGAGCTGTAACTCCCTAATTCTGTCAGAAATGGGGAATCCCCTTAAGAATCCAAAGATCCCGATGCATACACACATTTCCTCCTGTGGACCTTCATTTAGTGGCTTTAGCATAGAACCACAGCATGGTTTGGGTTTGAAGGGGCCTTAAAGTTCATCTAATTCCAACCTCTTGCCATGGCAGGGACACCTTCCACTATCCCATGTTGCTTCAAGCCCCATCCAACCTGGACTTCCTGATTTTTGTTTGTCTCCAAGAGCAATTCCTCTCTCTCTGTGGGTCACACTGTTACCAAAATGCATCCTCAGATGTGAAGGTTTTGGGTTTTTTTCCCTCTCTTTACACCTTCCAGGTAAGGATCTCTCGATACGCACTGAACAGGACCTGTCCTGCATTTTTGGGAGAAGACAGAAGAGTGCTAAGACCCAGGTAAACAAGAATCCTCTCCTTTCTCTTGTTTCCTTGTCTATTATCCCCTATAACAAAATATCCAGATGTCTTCTGCCAATATGTTTCTTCTACTTGAAGTGCTGTGCTTGAACTGTGAGGAAATAAAGAGTAAAATTTAATTTAAAAATTTATTTAATTAAAAATATTTAATCCCTGTTTTTGTGAATTATCGTGATGTAACTTCTTTGGAGATAGGACACTCCAGTGTTTTAATTTTTTTGGTAGAAATTGTATATCACAAAGAGGATTTTTGCTTAACCTGAAAGGTCAAAGGTTGGACTCAATGCTCTCAGAGGTCTTTTCCAACCTAAATGATTCTGTGAAAGATCCATGAACATCCAAAATAAAATTGGACATTCAGTAGCAACTGGGCAGTCTCCACAAACTGCCCTTGTTTTCACAAAAAATGGGAAAGGCTGAGCAGCTGCAAAAAATTCAGAAGTGGCCTGAACAGTGATAAATATTTGATGAGAAGATCTTTCCCTTGATTTTGTGTAATGAGATCCAGGTTTGGACCAGCTTTTATTTTATTTATATGTTCATTAGCATTTTGTACTTGCAGACACAGACCAGCTCTATCAGTGGATAAAATAACTGTGACACGACCAACATATCCAGAGAAATTCTTTGGAAAAACAAACATCTGGAAAAGCACAAATGAATGTATTGCAGGAATTGCCCTGTTGGTTCCAAGTTCTTGGAAATACCTGGTTTTAGGGGGAAGATGGGGCTTGAAATGGAGTGGAAATTTCTGGAATACCCTGTAATGTTTGACACCTTGCTCCTTGTGCTCTTGGAAGTCATTGTGGAACTTCACTGCAGATCACTGGGGGCTGAAATAAGGATTTGGGAACTTCCAGTCGGTGAGAGCTGTTGGAGCTCTCACATCCAGTGAGTAAACTCGTACCAGGGAGCCCTGTTGGTTCTGATCACCAAAATATGCCCTGGATCTTCTCCTTGGCTCCCTTGCTGTCATATCAGTGGCAAGCAGGACAAACTGGGATTTAAAGCAGGTCAGCACTGCTGGGGGTTGAGGGAGTAGATTTTGCTCACTCATGAGTTGTCTCAGGTAGCTGGTATTGTTTTCTCTCTATGTTCTACAATCTTCTGAAATTCAGAGTTGAAAAGTTGCTTCTTCTGGGACTTTTTCCTGCAGAACATTTGCTATTTTGTGGATGAACACTGCAGATTACCTGGATTTTATTACCTGCAGATTTTATGAAGGGTGTTTAAGTTTGTGCATGTTTTTGCCAATCCCTTGACAGTTGCAGTGCTTGGCTGATGGCTGCTGTGCAGATTTCCTGAAATGGTTCAAGCTTCTGGCAGAAAAGTCACAGACTGTGCACCCAGATTTCCCCATGCAAATCCAGGCAGGAGGGAACAGAATTTGGAGCTGCATTTGTTGTCTCCTGGCTGCTGCTGAGCAACCTGAGGGGGAGGAAGCCAGAGGCAGCACAGTGGCTTCCTTCAGATCCCCCTTCTCCTTCTCTTCATGGATCAGAGATCTGTGGAGTTTGCACAGAACAGAAGTGCATTGCTCAGGCCCCTCCAGCTCTGAGCAGTTTCATTGCACTGCACCCATGAACTCTTGTGATCCCTTCCCATCATGTTCCAGAGCCTGGTCCTTAAGGTGGCACAAAGGGAAGTGTCCCATGAGGTTTTGCAGGAGTTCTCTGTGTTTGCCTTCTGGTTTGAAATCCCTGAGCTCTGGGCATTTCTCTGCTGTGGCTCAGAGCTCACTGCAGGAGCAGGGAGGTGCTGCCATTCTCCAGAAACTGAGTTGTTCCTACACAGAGATGAGGTAGGAAAAGCCCTGGTGCCCAGCAGAGCCCTGGGTTTACCTGCAGGTTGTGGTAGGCTCCAGTTCCTTTCAAATTTCTGCTCCTGCAAGCCTGGGCTGGTTTCCCTGGTCACGGGATAAAGATTTCCATACTTCCATAGGAGCCAGAACTCCTCTCCATGAATCTGATTGCAGGTTCCCAGCTGTGGGTGCAATGGAGATGATCCATGGAACTGCCCCCATTGATCCTGGAAAAGCTGGAGCAGTGGCCTGTTGCTGTTAGGGACAAAAAGGAACAAAGCAGGCAGCAGGAGGTCAAGCAGGAAAGCTTTATACTTTATTTCCTCTGACTCCATTTTACATACTTCTGACAAGCAGGCCAAAGATTGGCTACACAGGTTCTTTGACCTCGTTGGTGAACATCACCATCATCTTTCTCCTCCCAGAGGAGAAATATGTAAACAATAGATAATTTTTAAAATTGTATGTAGTTTACTTGAAGCTGCGTGAGAATAAATGCAAACAGTGAAAAGCAGGCAAACTTGAGGCAACAGTGGCCCACAGAAATCTCATGGATTTAAAAAGGCCAAGTGCTGGTGCTGCTTCTGGATCAGGGCAACCCCAGGGATCAATCCAGCCTGGAGATGAAGGGATGGAGAAGGACTTGGGAGTCCTGGTGGGTGAGAGCTGGACATGACTTAGCCCAGAAACCCCAGGAGCTATTGGAGCCAGTCCAGAGGAGGCACCAGGATGATCAGAGGGATGGAGCAGCTCTGCTGTGAGGAAAGGCTGAGAGGATTGGGATTGTTCAGCCTGGAGACACTTTGGGATGACCTAATTGTGGCCTCCCAGTACCTGAAAGGAGCTACAAGAAAGATGGAAGAGGGACCATTTACAAGGACCTGGAGGGACAGGGCACAGCGAGTGGCTTCAAACTCACAGAAGACAGTTAGATGGAGCACTGGGGAGAAATTGTTCTCTGTCACGCTGAGGAGGCCCTGGCACAGGTTGCCCAGAGAAGCTGTGGCTGCCCCTGGATCCCTGGAAGTGTCCAAGGCCAGGTTAGACAGGGCTTGGAGCACCCTGGGATAGTGGAAGGTGTCCCTGCCCATGGCAGAGGGTGGATCTGCATGATCTCTAAGGTCCCTTCCAGTCCAACCCATTCCATTATTTTATAGCTTGAAGTCCTGTCTCTGAGGCTCTTTCTGAGGTATCATCTCCCTCCTCTGTTCTCAAGGATGCAGTTTGAAAAGCATTCAGCACACATTTGATGTGCACCGAATGACTCCAACAGAGCTATGATTCCACTCTTGATCTTTTGACAAAGACTTTCAGCTGAATTATTTTTCCCCTATTTCTTTCAGTCTGGGATCAGAAAAACTTGGGTGCAACTTCATGGGAAGATGCAGGGTGAAGAACTGCTTTTCATAGAATTGAAATTGAAACTGGAGAAGACAGCAAGCTCTTCAGGAGTTTGTCCAGAGTATTGATTATCAGCCTTCCCTAAAGCTCCAGTTTAAGCCCATGACAAAATTGTAATGAGTAGAAAAAGAAAGCACAGAATTATGGAACTGTTAAGGCTGGAAAAGGTCTTTACAATCCTCTACTCCAAGCCTGTTCACCACTCAACCATGTCCTCAGGTGCTACAGCCACACGTTTCTTGAACACTTCCAGGGATGGTGACTCCTCCACTTGCTGAGCAGCCTGTTCCAGTGCCAGACAACCCTTTCCATGACGAAATTTTTCCTAAATCCAATCTAAACCTCCCCACTGTTTCACTAGGTTTGGCTGGTTGGCTGGTGTCACACCAAACTGCCTTTAGAGGTTAGGGGAAGAGAAGAAATAAGCAAAACACAGGGAATTCCATCTGTGCTTGTGCTCTAAGGGGGGATTACTGGGAGAACTCAAGGCTCAGTGATGATCTCTGCGCCAGCAAGGTAGTTTGGCTTTCTGAAGTCCTTGGCAAAAATCTGTCACCCCTGAACTGCTGCGGTGATAAACAGGGTCTCAACAAATCACTGTAACAATCAGTCCTGTCCACTCTTTCCCAGTGTGGACATTAACAATCATTCTGTGATCTGGGCAAATATCCTTTGGCAGGAGATGCTCTGTGTGAGCTCAGTCTGAGCTCTCTTCACTGTGGGGCTGATCTCAGGCTCCCTTTTTAACTGTCTCGTTGGCCAAGGACTGGTAATGGATCTTTGCTCTTGTTCCACACCAGCTCTGCAGCAGTGAGTGGGGGATGTTGAAACTTGGGTTATCTACCTTATCAAAGGAAGAGGGAGTTGGCCAGAGGACTGTAAAGATTGCAAAAGAGAGGAATTGCAAAGGATGTGGAAGGAAACGCTGTTTGCCCCTGAGGGTCGAATGGAGTTTCTCTAGAAGTAATAAAACTACAGTGCTGTTGTTCTGATGGTTCAGGGATATGTGTTACTAAGCAGAGGCAATTGCAACCTTTAATTCTCCTGAATGTTCAACATAACCATCCTTTTTTAAAAATTATTTTTGATAAATCATGTGTCCAACTCAAACCTTATTAATAAACTACACAGGGACCTTTGTTTAAAACAAACAAAAAAAATACAAGTCAAAAAAACGAGGTGGGGAAGAAAACAATGGCTGGGCTTCAGAGTGGACCTAAATTGAAAACGTCTGCAGTTTTTCCCAGAGAGAGCAAGTGATCGAAAATATTGAATTGTAATTATGATGCTCTCTGGAGACCTGCAGTGAGGACCTGTTTTGCAGGCTAGGATCTGCCAGACTTGTTTTTTGCCCCCACTTTTCCCTGTGATTTTCTCACTTGCTTAGGAACACACTGGGAGCTGGGGAGACAGAAAAACAAATTCCATTAGTTCCTATCTGGTTGAACTTCCTGGAACCCCCACTATTTTTTTTGCTTCTCAGAATTTCCTTCCTCCATCCAGCTGTGTTTCCTGATGGAGCCTTATCACTGGAGAAAATGCTCCTGAGTGAGGGTGAGGATTTGGGAATGAGTTGCAGACGGTCCCAACTTGGTTGCTGAACAGCATAATTCTGGCACTGATTTCGCTCTGGGGGCTGGGGGGGAGCAGTTCTGATTTGCTCAAACCCTGGTGGAGATGCATAAAAACCTGAGTGTTTTGCATCCACCTCACATGCATGGCTCGGGCAGTTCCATGAGTAATCTGCTTCCTCCAAGTTTGTGTAACTTGGATGTCAACCTGCGTAAGTTCCCTTAAGCCACCCAATCCAAGTAGCCCGAAAGTCTCAGGCTTGCAGTGATTTCTTCCTTGTTAGGCATTAGAAATGGAACTGTCCACCCCTGGTGCTTTTTCACTTTTTTTTTTGTTTTGTTTTTTAATCAGGAAATTGTCTTCTGACACATTTTGCAGAACTTCCTCGACTGATTTGTATTTCCCAGCACTTATCAGAAAAGCATGTTGGCTAATCTTAAGGGACATAGCTGAAAATCCGTTAAAGTCTGGCTCTGCCATGGGCTGCCTGAAGTTATGGGTAAACTGATACCATTCCCTGCGCCTCAACTTTCTGCAAAATACCAGTCAAGATACTGGTGTTTGTGGGGTTTCACAATTGTGACTTTCAGCAGGTAGCAAGTTTAATCTTAGAGTGTTTTTTTTTGTTTTACCTTTGACCAAATTTGTTGCAGGGTTAGCACATAAATTAATTTGTTGCTCCCTTTTTTGGCAATGCCAGGAAAAAAAACAAAACAAACCCTGCAGAAGAGAAAAATGAGTTACAAATTAACACAAATTTTTCACCGTTCTGCTTTGGAGACCACAGTTAGCACGAGGTATTTGGGACTGAGAAGCAGAACATACTTGGTAAAAAAAAAAAAAAAAAAAAAAGACATCAAAAACCTGGAGAGAGTCCAAAAGGATTTAGTAAAATGGGAGACAAGGTTAGAGGGCATGTCCTAGAAGGAGAGAGTGGAGGAACTGGATACGTTCATCTCAGAAAAGAGGCAGAAAAAAGATGACCTCTCTGCCTATAAATATCTGGGGGTCATGGGGAGGGAGGAGCAGAGGAAGGGAAGGGACAGTAATCAAGAGTAGGCAAAAGCCAGGAATGGGACTGGAGGGTGAGAACTTCAATTAGAAAAAGGAAGACACAGACTTACTCTTCAGCAGGCTTCCTCACAGTGATGTCAGCAAGGCACTGGAGGAGTCTCCTGAGGGAAATCCCAGCTCCTCCATGAGTGACGCCAAGAGAAAAGATGAGTTTAACACTTGTTAGACCCATTGGGATGGACAGAGATAGATCAGTTTAAGTGAAACATCTCCCAGGAGCCATTCTGTGAGCAGCTCCAGGACTGAATTGGATTCCTGTGGTTGTTTTGTGCTTGGATTCTGTGTGGCTGAAGGAGAGGAGCTGGTGCCGGAATCGTTGTCCATGTGCACGTGGATCTGTTTGCCTTCCCTGCTCAGTCATGAAATATTTTAGAGCCTTAATATTTTTGAAATCTCTGCTGCTTCGACCAGCATGTTTTACTTGCCGCAGATTTTTAGTCTCAAGTGATTGGACAAGGGGGTATGGTCTTGAGACGAGGCAGAGGAGATTCAGATGAGATATGAGGAAAAAATTGTTCAACTGTGAGGGTGGCACAGGTTTCCCAGAGAAGCTGTGGCTGCTCCATCCCTGGAAGTGTCCAAGGCCAGGTTGGACAGGGCTTGGAGCAGCCTGGGGTAGTGGAAGGTGTCTCTGCCCATGGAAAAGGTGGAGTGGGATGAGCTTTAAGGTCCCTCACCCAAACCATTCTGGGATTATTATCAAGGGATTTTTACAGCCTCTGTAGTACTGCAGGAACATTTTTGGCCTCTTCATGGATACCCCACCATGGACTCTTAACAGCCAAAAGGGTCAAAAAGAAGAGAAAAAACCAACCCAAACCCAGATTCTGCCAGCAGTGAGCAGTGCAAAGCCTTTGCCTGCACCTGAGGAGCAACCTGAGGTCACACGAAGTCACAAGGAGAACAACAGGACGGTGCAGCTGAAGGGCTGAATCACAGAATGGTTTGGGTTGGATGGAACCTTAAAGCTCCTCCAGTTCCAACCTCCTGCACAGGAGGTTCAGGTAGAGCAAATCTGGCAGCACAGACCCCTGGAAAACTGATCTAAGGCCCTGTTGCTTTGAGCTGGTAACTTGCAACACCCTCTACATAGCAAGTCAGAAAATTAATTAGGCTCAAGGTGTTAATTTGGGCCATATATTTAATATTTCTCCATGCAGATGAGATTGTTTCAGAAACACCAGGAAGAATTTCTTTTACCCAGCATTCTGTCCTAGTTGTGCTTTTGATAAAAAAAAGAGGAAGAGCAAAGTATTGATGTTTTGTTGCCTATTCTATAAGCACCTTGTTAATCAACTGGAGGATAAATTATTGCTGTTCAGATATCAGGAGAGAGGGAGAGGAGGAGAGATCTCCCAATCTGGAAGTAAAGGTCCTTTTTCTTCCTCTCTTCATTGGAGAAGTCTTGCCTCCACATTTGTTCCTTGGGGGGTTTGTTAAGGAACAGAAAACAAAATTGGGAGGAGCTCCTTTTGATTTATCTTCTCTCCTTCCCTTTTGGTCACTTCCAGAGGCTTAAAGAGCCGAGTTGGCTTTAATGTGTTACCATTAGAGACCAGGCATTAGCTGGAATAACCCATCCTGTCTCACAGTGAAAAATATCCCTTGATTGGCTAATTAATCAGTCAAAGGGGAATGACATGGCCCTCGGCTTGAGGGACTCTGCTGCACAGGTAAACAGGTCATTGATAAATGGTTTACCCACAAATTCATATATCAAGAAAACTTAGTCATTTTTTAACTACATTTGGTGTGAAAGCTGTGCTGTGTTTTTTGGAGGTGGATTTTTGCTGCCTTTGCTTTTTTTTTTTTTCATTATGGAAGCTTTTAGGCTGTGGAAGTTTGTGGAAGAGGAAAAGGCCAGTCAGAACTTTGTCACGATTGGAGTTCTTCTGCTTTAAGAAATGGAAAAAAAGAACCCTCAAGAATTTTTTTTCCTCTCTCAGAAAGAGGAAATCATTGTGGTTTTTTTATGTTGAGATCGAGTGGGTCTGAAACCAGGATGGCTCAGTTGCTTTTGTCATTTAAAGATCCCAAGGCTGCTCAGTTGGTCATATCCAGTGCTCAGGCATTACATGGACAAAAAACTAGATCCATAAATGGGTCTGATGAAATAATCAGGGGAAATCTATGGTGTGAGAGACAGATCTGTGTTGATAAAAGGCTTTAACTGACCTGATTTCCTTCTGGCATTTCTGTGCTAGGCCTTGTCATGTGTATATTTTATAACCCTTGTCCTGCAAAGGTGGTTCTCCAGTGGAATTCTTCACTGAGATTTAGAGAAAAAAAGAGGTGGGGGAAAAAGAAAATGAAAAGGGGAGGAAAGAAATCCAGCTCTAAATTAAACTGCATAAAAATGTGATCTAGAAGCACTTTTATCCATGGCATAAATAGGGTTAAAGCAGTGGAATCGTGTAAGGGACCACAAAACAATGTTTGGCATAGCTGCTTAACTGGGTGCTCAGAACAAACCCTAATTGTGCTTTTTTTCTTGCAATTGTCTTTTTTTTTTTTTTTCCTTTTCTTTTTTAACTCTGTATTATGCGAAAAAGTAACACATCAGTACCTAAGAATATGGGTTTGGCTTCTAGGGAATAAACCTTATCTTATTTTGTGTAATCCCTTCCTTCCAAGCAGCCCTTGCCATGGGCCTGAGCTTTATAGACCAGCCTTGTTTTGTTTTTCCTTTTAAAAATATTTGTGTGATCAAAGAGCCTTCCTTAAAAAAAATAAAAAAAAATTGCAGTGCAGCAGTTCAAAACAAGGAAAAGTACCTTTTTTTGATCCTATCATAACAGGATTTGTCCATGGAAGTGTGAACTAAGCAGGTGGCTTCCTGTTGATTTTTAAGCCAGGTGGGCAAATTCTTGGTGATGAGTTGGTCTCCCTCCCTGCCCTGCTTTCCCTGGGGCAGGAATTTGCTTATTCCTGTGTCTGGAGGAGTGGGATTTGGGCTGACAACTTGTAGGGATAATGCTGCTGTGGGAATGAGAGGGAAACAGCAGCCTTGTCTCTCTCAGAAATCAGGGATTACGATGCATTTTATTACCTCCAAGGTGGCAGCTGGATCTGCTCAAGCAGCCTGCGAGGACAGGGTGTTCACAGCAATCTGGTTTTTGCTGACTTAGTGTCATTAAAGGGTGTCTAACCTTCCTTCAAGGGTGTCTTCTGATTTTTGGCTCATCAAACTGATTATGAAACTGCTGGTTCGTTCAGATGGGTTAAACAAACCAGAAGCTGGAGCAAAAGAAATGATTCAGCCTGAGAAAGTCCTTAAAATCTAAAGAAACAAGCTTTTCCACTTCCAATCCAGTATTTCAGCTTCTCTGCTGGATCGTTCTTTCTTCAGCTGTGAATATTTGCTTTTTTAACTCTCCAGTCAGGAGAAATATCTGGTGCTGGAGAGTGACTTGGTGGTGGTGAAGTTCCCCACCAGTGTCCCAACTGGTTCCTCCTCTCTCTGAGCTCCCTCCAGCTCCCTGGCATCTTTGCAAACGTGGCCATGTGAATTTAATTTGGTCTTATTTGAGTTAAGACAAGGTTAAGAAATCCAGTGTCTGTTTTTCACTACATCTGCAGCCTCCCTCTGCAAACCACCATCAATCCCAGGGTGTTTCCTTTGAACAGTTATGGTGTTGCCATAGAGAGAGGGACAAATGTGACAAAAGTGCTGATTAATGTCATCAATTTGACCCTCTGTTCATAACTGTGCATATCCCTCAGCTAAGGAAAGAGGAAGAGGATGATGGACAAAACAGAATAGTTGGTGCCTTCTGTGGTCAGATGGCTTCAGCGCAAACTCTGAAAGATGTGTCCCTTGTCAGGATCCCGGTGATGAGGACTTGCTGTTTTCCCTCTTGGAACACTCTGTGGGAAGGGTCTCAGATTTGGAGTTAAGGATGAAGATTGTCCTGTTTTGATTTGATGAGAGGAGAGAGCAGGGACTCGTGGACTTTGTTAAAATGTTGGAATCACAAGGATGCTCCAAGAGCTGGAGCCTCTCTGCTCTGGAGCCAGGCTGGGAGAGCTGGGGGTGCTCACCTGGAGAGCAGAAGGATCCAGCGAGAGCTCAGAGCCCCTTCCAGAGCCTAAAGGGGCTCCAGGAGAGCTGGAGAGGGACTGGAGATGAGGGATGGAGGGACAGGACACAGGGAATGGCTCCCCACTGCCAGAGGGCAGCGATAGATGGGATATTGGGAAGGAATTCTTGGTGGGGAGGCCCTGGCACAGGTTTCCCAGAGAAGCTGTGGCTGCCCCTGGATCTCTGGAAGTGTCCAAGGCCAGGTTGGTTGCTCCTGGGGCTTAGAGCACCCTGGGATAGTGGGAGGTGTCCCTGCCCATGGCAGGGGATGGAGCTGGATGATTTAAGGTCCTTTCCCACCCAGCCCATTCCGTGGTAACAATTGAAATCAGGCACAGAAAAGGCAGCCAAGGGGAACTTGAGAGCTTTGCTGAGTTGGACAGAGTTTGGATACTCTGCTGAGCAGATTCCCAAATTTCCATGTACGCATCAGGGTGTGAAGTCTTCCCTGCACTGGATTAAGGGATGTGAATCCATCTGTGATGTGTAGTTTGTCCTTTTTCTCCTTGGGGACAGTTGGTTGTGCCCTTGGGTGTTTGGATTTGCAGACTCACAGCGCTACAAACCCGGTGGGTGTGGGTAAGGGAGGCTGGAGGTTGGTCTGGCTTTGGAGCAGGAGGTGCTGCTGTCTGTGATCATTAATTCCTCAGAAATCTTGGGTTGTAGCCTCTGATGGACCTCCAGAAGGCTCTGCCTCAGTGATCCTGGTGGAAAGTTCTGGAATACCTCAGTATCCAGAATTTCCAGGGTGGTTTGGTGGCCACCTTGCAACTACCTCAGCTGGAATTAAAAACCAACATATGTTGGATAAACTTTCAGCTCCTACAAAAAGTCATGATCGAGGATGATTTCACCATGGATAGCAGAGTGGACAGAGGGTGAGAAGTGTGGCTGTCCACAGCATTCAATTTTTGATTTTTTTATTTACTGGGATTTATTTTAAACCTGCTCTGTTTCACCGGGAGCTGAGCTTTTCCAAGTGCTGGGAAGTGTTTTTGATATCAGAATCCAACCCAGCTCAGGGTAACACTGATCCTGTGTCACCTATGTGGTACAGGTTGTTTTTTAACAAATGAAGGGAAGATCAAAAATATTGCATGCCCTAAAATCCTGTTTTCCAGAATTTTGAAGAATTTAAATGTCACTCCATGCTTCAATACTTGAAAGAAAATTATTTATTCTCAATACTTTTTTACAAAGAAATATCTAAGCTTGGGAGCAGAAGAAAGTTTCTGTAGTACAAGGTAGTCAAAGGCTAATGCTAATTAGGAAATGTTTTCTAGTTCACAGAAAATACAATTTATTTATCTTAAAATTTTTTTAAAAAAATTAGTTTTAAATTGTCAGCTTGTGTATTTTGCAATAAATATTTGCCATTAAAAATAGTAATTGGGACAAACATCTTGCTGTGGTCAAGTGCAAGCTTGAAGGTGCTTTTTTATTATTCATTAAACCACTGTATCTCATACTGGAGTAAAAAAATCTTAGATGAGGAAAATAATCAAGCAATTTTATTATTTCAGGAAACCCTTTATTTATATATAAATATATAAATATATTTATATATTTATTCTTTGATGTCTCATAGTATGGATATGAAGTTTATATTTAGTGGAGAAAAATAGGATCAGTTCAAGTAAATAAGCAGAAGGTTTTTGTTGGTTCTCTCCAAATCTCATCTACTGCTTAAACTCTTAAAAATATTGAAAAATCACCAAACACTCCAAGTTCCTGGAAAAGTTCTCAGGTTTAGTGAAATATTTGTTAAGTCCTCTGGGTATCAGTGGATGTGGAATTTCTCTCCCAACTACTAACGGATTAAGCCACTAAGAAATTTGATACGAAATATGTCAAAGACTACATCCCAAATTCTGTCTTGATGCATTTTGGGGGTAGCTGACTCTCCATGTCCCTGCTGCCACATCCAAGCAAAAGCTCTTTCCTCCAACAATTCCCAAATTATTTTAGAGCTTCAGATCTTTATTGACTTGCCTGGCTCAGCTCATCCCAGTATCAGCTCCTTAATCAGTTTGTAAACACCACATTTAGCCCAGTGGGTTATTAAGTTTTCTAAGTATCTCCCTTTTCTAAGGACTCAGTCTGTGCAGTGATAGCACCAGTTCAAAACTCCAGTTGTTCCATGAAGACCACCATAATATATAAATTATGTAAATTATATAAACTTCCTGGTGCTGCTCAGCTCCAATCTGGGGCAGTGATATAACAAAACAGGTGACTGTCGAGTTTTCCAAATTGCTCTCAAATTCCTTCCCCCTAAAAATGTTTCTCCTCCTGACTTAAAGAGTGAATGTTCTTTGGAGAGCAATTCAGCCTTGGCCAAAGTAACCTAAATTCAGCCTTTTAATATCTGTGTCTGTGCTGATGCTGGGAGCTTAAGCATTCATTTACATTTCGTCTTAAGAGCAGTGAGAATGCTGGGCCAAGCTTTGAGGTGATGAGAGAAAATTGGGTAATCCTACACGTCAGCAAGCGGCTGGAAGAGGAAGTTTTTTGTTGGAACTTGCACACTGAGAAGGCACAATGTCCCTATTTTAACTCTGCCTTGCTAAACCTCCTATTAATTAATCACTGCATTTGAACTCCTCTCTCCCAGCCCCTCTGGATTTTGGAGGATGGGATTTGTCTGTGGTGGATTCCAGGAATGTGGCTCAGGTGAGGCACAAGCCAGGCTTCAGTCAGGGCTCTCTGGTTCCCTTTCACCACCTGCTGTGCACAGCCTTGGGTCAAGTTTGCATCCCAATTTCCCAACCACTAAATCCTGGGATGATTCACGTGTTCCAAGAAAGTGGGTATCAGCCTGATTTGTGTTGTGGGTGGTTCTTCATGAAGTGCATTGAAATAGTGGGATGATAATTGAGAATTTTGAAGTGCACCCGGGTTTCTCCCAATGCCTATTTCTGGCAGAGCTGTTGGAAGTGTTCTCTACGTGCTTCCCTGTTTACCTTTTGAACTTTACAGCCACGGTGCCCATATTGTGGTTTTAAGACATTGCAACTTAATTAAACTTTCAGAGAGTCCTGGAGCGTGACTGTCTCTGGCTTTCCTGAAATCCCTGCAAAAGCAGGGCTGTTTACATAAAATCGGGATACAAGAGTGGTGCTGTGCTCCAGAGCATCCCCTGAGGGCACTGCTGGGGGTGTGTAACCCTGGATATTTGTGGATCTCGGGAAGCCGAGGTCAGGCAAGAAGCGCAGGAGTAATCTCACCTTGCAGAAGTGTTTGTCTAAGTGGTCAAGTGGAGCAGCAGCCCTTGTTTTGACAGCCAGGACTTCACGTATCCCTTGTGCTGCTGATTCCTTGCCCTCCTCTCATTCCAGCAGTCCCCCTCTGCCCAGGCTTTCCCACCTGGAGCACTGCAGGCTCCAGGGATGGATTTTTTCCCCCAACTGCGGGGTCAAGTTTTTTCCCCCTTTTCCCCACACCTTTTTTTTTTTTTTTTTTTTTTTTTTTTATAATCCTGGTGTTTGTCAGTTACCGAATGGCAAAGGAATGCTGTGTGTAGCAACTGCGGTGGATCTGGTCCAAAGGCAGGGAGCGTGGCCCGTTCCTTTTTCCGGCGTTGTCGTAGGGAAATGGGCGTCGGTCTCCAAGAGACGCTCCCAGCAGAGCCCTTGCTCCGCAGCACCGCCGGGGGATTCTCATCTGAGCCCTCACTCCTGGAAAACACAGCTTCTGTCACTCCTGGCAACTAGCTGGCCCTACAAAAACACTGATAACAATAAAGGGCTCCCTGCCCAGTCCAGGCTTGCTCTTGCTTTCTGGGAATCTTCCAGGGTAGAGGAGATGCTGCCCCTTCTGCTCCCGCATTCTGCACCTCCGCAGATCTAAAGCCATGCAGGGCTGTGGCAGATCCTCCTCCAGTCACAGAATTCTGAGTCTAGAAGCTCCTTTCTTTCCTGTATCAGCTGAACAAAATGCTCTTCCCTTCAGCCACTCTGTGAAGGTGAACTGCTCACACTCTCAGAGGAAGCTTGGGAAGTATGAAAAGTTATCTCAAGTTCATGTCAGGCAGCAAGAGATTAGAATTTTGCCATGACATCTATAAAACACTTCTCAATACTTAATTTTCCAACAAGTTTTTATGCTTAAAAGTTTTGGACTGAAAGCTGCAAAACTCTTTTATCCTAATTAATAACCAATTTTTCTGCAATGTGGATTGTCAGGCTGATGGGAGAATTCTCTGTTTTCCTGAGTTTGAAGTCCTTGAAAGAAAAGATGAGATTGCACCCAACGGGGAGTTGTGGAGTTTGACACCACTTAAGGGCCCTGACACAAAATCACCTTCAGGGTGTCATGCAGGAGGCACCCACTTGGATTTTTTTTGTCCTTCAGGATATCTTGTTGCTCTGGAGATTTGCTGATCCTGATGGATTCGAGGCAATATTCTCCAGTTGTTTCAGAGTAAAGCTAAATGCCTAAAGGAGAGGGAGATTAATCTCATCTGAGAGGTTAAATACAGTGATGTAACATCTGAGAAGCAGAGGAAAAGCTGCGGTGAAGGGCCATTTAACCTGCTTAAGGTGTGAGCTGTGCATTTGAGGGTCACCTCTCACCATTGGATATGAAGATTTCAGACTCCAGATGTAAAGCTTCCACTAAATATTAAATATTTGTTTGGAGCTTTAGGTACAAAGCTCTTGGTTTATAATCATATATTGCAAGTATATAAAAGCTTTGTATTATTTTCCTTTCCATATAGGTACTTAGCAAGGCAATATGCTTTTGACAGTCTCGGTCTTACATTTTTCATAGAACAGAATTACAGAATGGTGGGAAGGGACCTTAAAAATCATCTTGTAGCAGCCCCCTGCCATGGCAAGGGACGCGCATTTTTGGTTCTGCTGAAAGGATTCAGTCCCAGAACATGGCTAGGACCTCAAGGAACATTGGAAGGGACCACATGTACAGAAATTATTCTGTAGATTAATGCCACTTCCTAACTTATTCTTAAATAAATGATCTTTCTGCCACTTCTTTGCTTTCCTTTCCCAAGTTCTACAAATAAAAATAACTTTCTGTTAGAGATACAAGCAGAAATCCTTCTTAAGGCAGGAGCTTTATGCGTCCAGGAATTTATAGGCATCTTTTCCCCAGTGTGCAGCTCTGTATCGGTGCCTGGCTCTTATTTAGGAGGGTATATTATTCACTTTTCTCCAATATTTGGGAAAGCAGGACATGCTGCTCATTTGAAAATCATACCAGCTCCTTTATCACTGCCAGTCACAGTCAGCAACGCTGCATTCCCAGCTTGACACGAAGGAGGAGGTTTGCCCTGAATAAATAGAGGAGATAAATGGTCTTTCTGTTCCTCAGAGGAATTTGGGCCACTTCTCAAAGTTGGTGCCAGGAGTACAGTAGCAGAGTGGCATGGTTAAAGTTAATTGCCCTCAGATTTTAGTTAAAAGTCTAACTAGCTTGTCAGCTTTGAATTTATATTTTCACAGTTCACTAGGGAGTGATAATAGGGAGGCTTTGATGTAGCTGCCTGTTTTCTGCTTTGTACGAAATGCTCTCAAGTTTAGTAAATAAACTTTTATTGAGACGAGGAGCAGGATTGTCAGCTTAGAACCAGCCAGGAGAGTCATGAATATCCCCTCATCGAGGGGCAGAGGGGCAGCAGGACATTGGAGTTGCATGGCTGGAATGATAAAGAAGATTTTCGTTGAGTACCGTGCTGAGCTCTCTAAGAAACAGCTCATCAGAGATTTGTTAATTAGGTGTCACCGGAGACTTGCTGAAACAGTGAAGCTGCAGATGCACAAAGCACTACCTAATTAACTCTTTAACAGCCCTGGAATACGCCAGCCAGTTCACTCCACCTGGGAAACTGAGGAATGCTGGATTAATCCCCTGGGGCTGCCCGAGGCTGTCGTGAGCAGCATTTGAGAGAATAGAGATGTGAGACTGATTCAGAGCTTGTAACAGGAGACTGTGGCTTCTAAACCAAAAAAAAACCTCGCTAAATTAATTGGTTACAAAGATGATTGTTCTGGCTTTAACTGGAACCGAAGTATCTTTCAAAGTATCTTTTCCTTTTTTTTTTTTTTTTTTTTTTAAATTTATGATGACCCTTGCTCTATACTGTACCTCTCTGCCCTATAGCCAGCTGGGAGGGACCCAAGCTGTTCAATTGTCTGTCAAATACAGAAGCAAAAAGGCACATTCAAAAGCATTTAAAGGATTTGCTACGTCTTACTCTAATATTATTATCTTATTCAAGGTTACTTAATAATGTCACTCAGAGGGTGGTGAGGCCCTGGCACAGGGTGCCCAGAGAAGCTGTGGCTGCCCCATCCCTGGAAGTGTCCAAGGTTGGACAGGGCTTGGAACAACCTGGGATAGTGGTGGATGTCCCTGCCCATGGTATGGGGCTGGAACTGGATAATTTTTAAAGTCCCTTCCAACTCAAACCATTCTGGGATTCTGTTATTGGTTAACTTTCTAGTCACACCATTATTAGGGTTGATACCTTCCAGGCAGCTTTTCTCTGGTTGAAGGGCAGATCAACTCCAGGAAATTGCAGTGCTCCCCCTAATTCTTGCTGAAATTATTCTTGAACATTTTTAATTTTAATACATTGTGAATCCTTTCTCATTAAATGAGAAGGAATAACTTACTCTCCTGTTTCACCTGGTGATGTGTGAACAAACCATTGAGCTCCTTGAAGGTGCCAGTGGTTTTCTTGGCTCTGCAGCCAGGGTGGATGAATTCCGTTGCCAGGATCCTACTGCCATACAGACCTTGTCTCAGTGAGCTGCTGTTTTTTGGAATCTGTTCTTGAGCTGCTCTTTTCATTGCGAGTGGTTTTGCAGAGCGAGCTGGCTGCATTTGGACACGGAGACAAACTTGTGCCTTTGTGCCTGAGCTTTCACAAGCACAGATCACCTGCTGGCCACCAGGAATGTGGTCTGATCTTGTTCTGGCTGACCCCAATGAAAATGGGAACTTGCATTGCCAAAACCATTGGAGCATCCAGTGGCTCCGAGGAGTCCAACAGGCTGCAGACAGGTTTGAACGGTCTGAGTGGGAAGGGACTTTCTGTTTTGCAAGCCCTGCAATATTGATTTCAGCACTGCCTGGCTGGGGCAGAGCTGATGTCAGCTCCTGGAGGAATAGCTGTTGCTCTGTCGGAGGGAAAACTTGGGGTTTATCCACTCTGAAACCATAAAAGTCTTACTTCCTTCAGAAAGTCCTTAAAGTTTTTGATGGGAAGAATCCATTTTTAAGGCAAACAATTAAATAGTTACATGTAAAAAGCCATTATTGCTTTAACATAAAGTCATGGAAACACAGGAAGGTTTGGGGTGGAAGGGACCTTAAGTTCATCCAGTTCCATCCCCTGCCATGGGCAGAGGCACCTCTCTGCTCCAAGGTTGCTCCAAACCCCGTCCAACCTGACCTTTGATGTAAATTTCCTCCAACTGATTTTTAGTGAAGTGTAGGTTTGAGTTTTGGTTGAACTCAAAATTCTGAATTGTTTCACAGTTTCTGCCTGGTGTCATAAGCACTGTATTTGAAAATTATTTGTTTGAGGGAGAGGATAGTGCTCTTGGGTTTTTTTGGCAAATTTTTGAAAGACATTTCTCTTTGAAAAGTTTATGCCTTTAGGCTGTCTTGAAAAATACTTGCGTAAATACAATCCTTGAATCCTGGAATGATGTGGATTGCAGGGACCTTAAAGCCCCTCTAGTTCCACCCCTCTGCCATGGGCAGGGACACCTGCTGCTGTCCCAGGTTGCTCAGGGCCTCATTAAGCTGGGCCTTGGACACCAATTAATAAAATCTTTCAAAATTTGGGGGGATTTTCCTTTCATAAGGCACTTGAGGATGTCATACAAGGAATGTTTAAGCCTCTCTGAGGATTTCAATGCTTGTACTTCCATCAGGCTGGAATTGCATGTTCTCCCAGAGAGATTTTGGGCTGCCTGTGCTGGAGTTGGTTGAGAGGGTCAGGCCATTTCTCCTAGAGGCCTTTATGCAATGCCCTTCTTGTACAGTCAGGAATTTAAGGTTTATTTCATCCTTTTTCTGCTCTCTATAATATGACTTCTCCACATATTATACTTAACCTCATCCAAATACCAATTTGTGAAAAAAAAAAAAAAGAATCACTAAACAAACCCCCCAAGAAATGCTGAATCTGAGCTTGATTGTGTAACTCGACTCGCTCCAACCCTACAATGAGATTATTTAGACAATCATAATTGTTAATTACGTAATTATGTACTGTTCATTTCTCTGGAAATGGCACTCACATCATAAATAGCTATTGAGTTTTTGGGTTGTTTTTGTTTTCATTTAGGGTGTGCCCTTGGTCTTTATTTACTACATGCAGTTCAAATGCATGTTTAGAAGACAGGATTGGGAATATTCTTGCTGGGCGTTTGGGAATATTCTCTCCATGTTGTTGACTGCAGATGTATCTTCGTCCTTTGTGATTTGGGGATGGTATCAGGTACTTGTAGAGAACAGTTTGTTACGTGCTGAAGAACAAATCAAAATGTGGAATTTGGGTGCAGCTGCCCCACAAGGCAGTATAGATATTTACTAATTTTAGGTTTGCAGGTTGAGATGACTGAGACCTCAGCTCTTTCTGTTTTCATATTGCTTCAAATGTCTGAGTTTGAGCCCAGATTTACGCATCTGGAGGTGAAAGATTTTGTGTTTTAACTACCAATCTGTGGTGAGATAGCTGAAGTAGTAAAGAGGAGACAGTTTCTGGTGTCAGCCCTGCTGCTTTGCTGTTTGTTTGTCATACACGGGAATGCTTTTCTCATCCTTCCACATATTCCTGGATTAAAGGAATAAGCCTTATTTCAGGTGATATTATTCATGACAGCACAGTGGGAAGTTATTGTTTTATTAGAGAGGCAAATATATACCTCAGGGAAATACGCTGGTCATTCCACCTTCCATTTAGAAGGCTATTCCATCTCTGATGTGTCTGCAAACAAACCAGACAATTTTGGAGGTTTTTTCCCCTATTGGATTCCATTTTTTTATGTATTGACACTCCTGCCTATTTTGGGAGGGGTTACAGTTTCTTAGATAAGTACAGTCAGCTCGCTCACCAGGGAAGGGATATAAATACCTGGCTGGGAACTCAGCCTCTGGAGTTACTCTATTAATTCATGCCATCCATCTGGGATGCTGCTGATGGATGTCACCTTGTGAACAATGCAGGTGGGAAAATGGAGCATGAGAGCTTTCCAGACAGCATTTCATGTAAAAATACCAGGTGATATTTTCAGAGGCCTTTGGTTACCTGAGTATAAGGGATGTCCATGTGTTTAATGCCCACAAGCCTGGGGCTTGTCTGTGTGCCTGGAAGTGCTTGTGAGCACAAAGTCACAGCTTGTGCCTTGCTGGCGTGGTTTATTAATCAGATTCAATGGATGGCACTCATTGGGAGTTCCCTGTGAGCACTTCAGAGTGCTCCTCCATGCACAGATTTTCATTGCTTACACTTCCATCAGGCTGGAACTGCCTGTGTGTGATTCCTGGTGCATTCCATGTGGTGGTGTGGCCTGAAGGCTTCTGGAGTCTGCAGAGTGCCTCATTTGGGATGGATAAAGGTGCACAGAGAAGAATTCTGCTCCTCTCAGGTGACATCCCACCTGCAGAGCTGCCTCCAGCCCTGGGGCCCAGCACAGGAAGGACCTGGAGCTGCTGGAACAAGTCCAGAGGAGGCACCAAGATGTTCAGAGGGATGGAGCAGCTCTGCTGTGGGAAATGCTGAGGGAATTTGGCTTGTTCAGAAGAAGAGAAGGCTTCAGGGTCCCCTAATTGCCCCTTCCAGTATCTGAAGGGAGGCTACAGGGAAGATGGAGAGAGACTTTGGACAATGGCATGGAGGGACAGGGCAGAGGGAATGGCTTCTTACTGCCAGAGAACAGGGATAGATGGGATATTGGGAAGGAATTGCCCCCTGTGAGGGTGGTGAGGCCCACAGGTTGCCCAGAGAAGCCATGGCTGCCCCATCCCTAAAAATGTTCCAGGCCAGGTTTGATGGGGCTTGGAGCAAGCTGAGGATACTGGAAGGTGTCCCTGCCTGTGGCAGAGGGAAACTGAATGGATTTCAAGGTCCTTTCCAACCCAGTCCATTCTGGGATTCTGGGATTTGGAAGGCAGCACTTTGCTTGATGCACTTGTGTTACAGAGAGAAAAGCATCTGTGTGTGTTTGCTCAGTGGTCTCTTCACACTCCAGTTTCCATGGCTGCAACCCAAACCTTTTTCCATTTCCCTGCCCTCCCCACAATTTGTGACCTCATCATTTCTGATGTTTTCATTCAATGTGAAACATGTCACAGTGGCAGTGTAGCAATCATACAGAGTTTAGACCTCGCTGAAAAACCTGGAAATATCCATTTTTGTGAATGCACAAACTGTTTACTTGTTACTAGTGTGGAGTGTTTTAAGAGAAGCAGCAGGAGGAGTACCTGTGGGTCAGGTGAAAGTTTCTTGTGCCAGGTGGTAAAAGCATCAATGATTTGTCAGTATTATGGGATGCTCCTCTGCTGTGTCACACTCCTGTGCCATACTTTGTCCTTTTCTACAACTTTCCAGCCTGAGCTCTGTTTTTGGGGTGGGTCAGGGCAGAAAAGGACAGCTTTGTGTTTCTTGGAGAGCCATTAAATTTACTCCTGGAGAGAGAGGCAGGAGCTGTCCAGGTTTTCTCCCCTTCAAGATACATGTTATCACACATGAACTTATCTTGATTAATTCTGCACCAGATATGAGAGCAGTTCCCTGGAGTTCTTGTGAAAATGAGAGGGACCTGCTATCTCCCCATCATCCTCCCTCGGCGTCAGAGTGTCTGTCTCTGGCATGACCGGGAGCCAAGGGAAATTGCTTGACATCACTTCAATTTCTGAAGCTCTCAGCAGCAGCAGTTTTGGCACTGGGAAGGTGAATTCCAAAGCCAGTTTTATCCATTGGATGGTACAGATCGTGTTGACACACTTCCTTTTGCCCCTTGTACTAAATCTTCCAGGAAGACTTCCCCAGGTGGAGTCTCAGCTGCTTGAAAAATTGAGGATTTTTTTTTTTCTTCTTCTTCTTTTTCCTTCTCTGTTTCTTTGCCAGAGGTGGGCAGATGCCACCTTCCTCCCATCTAACCCCAGACTATTTCTGAGCATTAAATTGCGATTCTGGTCACTGTAAGATCCAGATGTTTTCCCCAGTCTGAGGTAAATCCTCTTTTGCATAGTACAAGCAAATTAATAAACTTTGGATAGAAAGTCACATTTTCAAGCCATGATTTCAGTATCATATCCAGGTAATAGGTCTGCATGTCTTCAAGACAGGAATTTATTAAAATATGTCACTTTCGGCTCATTTCAGTTGATGGAAACCTCTTTTTTTAAAAAAATTCAAATAGCCTAGTTTCTGCTGGGGAAACTTTCTTCTGAATTGAGCATGAAATGCCTTTTTTTTTTTTTTTATTCAGAAAATCTGTTTCAGATGTGTTTCAGACTTTTGCTTTGATCAACAAACAAGTTGCCAATCAGCCTATTGAAATTCACTTTTCCAAAGGAGACCAAAAGAAAAAAAAAATGTTTTAGGAAGTTCATTCTGAGTTTTGTTTCTTCAGACACCACCTCAAAGCCACTTTACCAAACAGATTCCCCCTGAAATGGCTGGGGTGTGTGTCTGTCTTCTTTTTTTCTTTTTTTTTTTTTTTTCTTTTTTTTTTGGCTTTTGGTTTTGTTGTTCTTTGACAAGATTATCTCAGCAGTGTCAGAAAGGACCTGCCTTCCCCAAAACAGCAGCAGTTAACGAAATCCAGCCTCTGATCCGGGTTTTCCTCCCGAGACTCGGCTGAGTTTATTTTGCCATTCTTGAGAGGTGGTTGCTTTTCCAGTCAGCTCTGCCTTTGATATCCCAGCTAAGTAAAGCTGCTAAATTTGTCCTGGCTGTGTTTTCTTTATGAGCATTTTCTGGACAAGTGTTTCAACTCTTCCTTTCCTGTCCTGTCTGATATCCAGGGATAAACACACCCAGACACACACACACATACATACACATGCTGGTTTATCCAGAATCCTGGGCTCAATGCTGCTTTCATGTGATCAGAGTCTTAAAATATTTCTTTCATTCCAGTTTGAAGGAATATTTGACATTTTTGATGCCATCACTATAATTCCTATCTTGCCCAAAGAGCATTTCATCATTATTTCCTTATTTCCTTGTGCAGGAGGTTTGAGTGAGGAAATTTTTCTTTATTGTGGTAGAACTTAAAGAGAAATGCGAGAATGCAGTTGGAGAAATGCTGAGCTCTTAGGATTTGCCTTTTGAATTGTTTGCTCAGTAGCAGTAGGAGTAACATCATAAGTTTTGGTATTCCATGTAGGCAGAGAAGTGCTTTTTTCATTTAATGAGGACACTATGTCAGGTTTGAGGGTAAAAATGTATCAGCAACACAACTGTTTTGAAAGCAGAATTTTAGAAGCTTCTTTTAAGGAGTTGGAGGAACAGGAACTTCTGAGAGGGAAGTTCTGCTTTGCCTAATGAATCAATACATGGATTATGGTTTCATTGATCTGTGTCCATTTTGGGTCTCTAGATGTTCTTCTGAATAGACACATAATAAGGTCTTCCAATTACCTGGAAAGTTAATTTATTTTAGGATCTCTGTGCTTTTGAAAATGAAACTGGATTGTTCTTTTAAACTTCATCCCAAACACCATGTCATAGAAGAAATTGGTAGCAGAATTCCAGAATTTGGGAATCTTGAAGTGCTCAAGGACTTTTTCTGCCCTGTCATGTCCATAAAGTTCTCCCCCCATTTTTTGGCAGCCTGTAACATCTGTGATGGGGATTTGGCAGCTGCTGCAATTACATGAGGGGTGTTTTCTAATATTGTTTAAATTTATAAATTGACAATGCAGCCATGATTTTAATAATGATATTGAAGGCTGGGGAGGTGCATGGGAGCAATTCTGGAGGTTTCTAAAACAGCTGTTTGGGAATTATATGTGGGTATTTGCTATATGGTTTTTGGTTTTTTTTACATTGGTAGATCCAGGTGGGGCTTTTTGGAGAGCTGGACTCTTGGTTTCCATCTGGAATGTTTATTTATCACCTCTATGTTCCAGTCTCACTTGAAGGTGCCTCCTAAAATGACATTGAGTTCATCTCACTTACAGCTGACAGTGTTTTAACAAGAAGCAACCCTGGTTTTATAGAGGGTGGAGACTGAAGCACCCATAAATTAAATCCTATGTGGGCAGGAGATGGGAAGATGGGAGATAACCCAAAATCCTTGGAGGCTCTGTCTAGCCTGTCCTCTGCACACTAAGAAAATGAGGTCCCAGGACTGAAGGAACATAAAGAGAAGGAGGGAGCAGCGGAGAGAGGAGGAAAATCAGAAGAAACGATGAAATAAAAATATTAATTTATAGAATGCGGCTTGGTGCAACCTGGTCTAGTGGAAAGTGTCCCTGCACATGGTAAGGGGTGGACCAGGTTGATCTTTAAGGTCTCTTTCAACCCAAACTGTAACTCCATGATCATTTCAATATGCAGGGAATGTCTTTTTGCCAGCTAATTGGTTTTATTTGCAGGGGGAAGAATTCTCATGTAGTAAAGATTATTTAGGCAGTGAGATATCTTTTAAACCCTAAGTCATCCTGGGTGTGTTAGAGTAGGTCAGTTTACACTGAGAATCCAGAAGATTTTAGGTAGTTTTCAGTACTCCTAAAAATCTTAGCACAGTTTTTTTTTTTCCAAAACTTCAACCTTTTGAATTACAGTTATGAGAAATACTTTTTTTTTTTTTTTTTTTCTCCTTTTGCTTAAGTTTAATTTTTACTGCCAGCCTTGGTGGTGTCTGCTCTGGAGAGTAGCAGGAAAAGCTGATAAGGGCATAGGACAGAAATCTTTGTGCTTATCTCCCTGCAACACATGGAGCTGAGAGTGCATCCTTTTCCTGTCCTAGGACAGGAGACGTAAACTGACCATCTCCTGACAGCAGGGACTTCAAACAGAGCCTCCAGCGTCCAGAGGGTAGGAATCTTCTCTCAACTTCAGAGGCCAGCTAGGTGAAAGTGGGTCACTGGATGTTTAGAAAGCTGGCTTTGTGCCAGAAAGAATAAAAAAAAAAAATCCCTACCACATTTCTGATAATGCTGGGTCAATAGACATCACTGTAGGTGTTGTGGTGTTTTGTGGTGGGTTCTTTTTTTTCCTCATAGGGCATAAATTCAGCCTGACTTCTAATTGTTTGTTTAGACTTTTCACCAGATGGCAAATTAATTTTAAAACTAGGGGAAGAAAAAAGTGTATTCCAGGAGAGTTTTACGAAATCAGAATTTTGCTGTCAGATTTGGAACAAAGGTCAGACAAAAATTGTCTTCACAGAAGGGGTTATTTGGACAGTGTTGTTACAGATGAACATCAGAGGTTTTCTTTTATGTATTGTCTTTATGTGACCTGAAAGTGAAGGGTCTAAGGCATAGGGAGTGGGAATTGGAGCAAAGAGAACCTTCCACCAGGAGTGCCTGAGCCTCGGTGTGCTTGCAGCTGTGCCAAGGGCTGGGTGTGATTCCAATTTGGGAACCAGTTCTTGGAAAACCATAAACACAGTTAGGAATTGGTTAGAGTACCTCATTTGTTACACTTAATAATAGTTAAAGTTCATTCCTAATTTTCACCATTAAGAGAGGCACAGAAAGTCCCGGCTCATTTGGCTCCATGTGAAAATCCTCCTCAGTGGCCAAAGCCCAGGAAGAGAAATGCAGGAAGCAAACCAGGAGTCCCCACATCAAATATTGATGCTGAACAGTTTGGGACAAACTGTTTCGGTGCTTCCCAGGCCTTGGTGTCCCTGGTGTAGGACAGCCCAAGAACTCCATGGTAATGCCAAGTTCAACACAGAAGATCACAATGGGAAAGAAACTTTGGAAGTGTTTTTTTCTTCTAATTAAGTGCCTGCCTGGCAGCCTGACCCTTTCCAGAGTGGCTTTGCTCTGGAGTCTCCCTTCAGGGAAGTGCAGCCCCAGAGCTTCATTTTCCCAGAAATCCTGGGACTCTGCAGGTTTCCCAGCTCTGACAGCAGCTCACATCAGCTGAAGGTGCAGCCTCATTCTCTGAAAAATTATTTATTGCTCTGACATTGGCAGGCCTTGCTGAGGCAAGTCTCATCTGCTTCGTATGTTCACTTGGAGACCTCACCAAGGCTGAAGAAACAGCGATGATCTCATCCTTTCCCTTTGTTTCAGGATGCACAGCAGTTCCTCCAGAATGATTGATTTGTTGTGGGTTTTTTTTTTTTGTTTTTTTTAACAGTCACTTCAAATAAATGTGAGAGCTGGAGGAATTAAGAGCATTAAATCTCGGAAGGTTTTCAGCTCTAGGCTGGGAATTGAGGTTTACTACAGTCCTTAATCTCAGCCCGTGGTCACATAACTTTGATAAAGGCTGGCTTTGAGAGGAAAACCAGCAAACTTTTATCTCTTCCCTCCTCCCCATCTGATATTCCTGTCCCAGCAAACCTCAAATAACTTCCCAAATGCAGCTCAGGCAGTGCAGAGCAGCTCTAGGACCCTTCAGCAGGGGGATGAATGGGATCCCTGGAGTCCTGTGATTAATCCCATAACAATCCAAGTTTCCTTGTTCTCTTCCAGTCCCTGTGAATCAGATGCAAATTACACCGGTGAGGTTGGCTAATCTGTCATCAATAACAGGCTCTCAGCTGCCTCTGCAGGCTTGTGGTATTTCCAAAATCATCCTCAAACCTTTATATTGTTGTTCTTTCACGACTTTCAGCTCTCCAGGATTCACATTATTGTCAGCTCTTCTTTAAAGACAAAGCACAACTTCTGGGGAATGTTGTAAAAGCTTTTCCTAAAGTGGCATGAATCTGAGACAGTCTTAAATTTGCTGAGATTAAGGGTTTTCTGCAGCCTTCAGACTAGTGATGGGCTAACCTAAATTTGGAATTCAAAATCCAAATATAGGGATGCTGAGATTTCTGAGAAGCAGAGGAGCTAGAGCTGGGAGTTCAGCTCCCAGTTTACACCCACATCCCCTCTTCTCCAAGGCAGGAAAACTGGGAACTGCTCTGAGCACAGGGTGTGAAGATCCCAGTCTGGGAGGGAACATTCGTGTACACAGCTCACCCTTCCCCTGGACTTGGCAAAATGAGCTCAGCTTCCTCCCTCTGAATCACTTTTGCCTTCTGCACTAGCACAAAGTTGCCTTGGTTGGGTGCTGAACTGGGGTAGAAGATGCAGAGGCAGAAATTTAGATGGTAATTAGAGTTATGGATGGTTTAGGTTGGAAAGGACTTTAAAGATGATTTAATTCCAACCCCCTGCCATGGGCAGGGACACCTTCCACTATCCCAGGTTGCTCCAAGCCCTATCCAGTAACTCTTGTGTAAGAAATTTACCATCTGCTGTTGAGCCTGAAGAAGAATTCAAGTAGCTGTTGGTTCTGCAAAAATTTCTGTCCTCTTAGAAGGATCCTGTCCTGCAACTGGAATTTATCCCCATCACTTGGCCACTGCCTGATAGGCCACGTTACCCAGCAATTCCTGTTGGATGTTGCAGAGGCTGTCACTCATCTCTGGAGCTGCCCAGCAGCTTGGTAGGAGCCGTTGTTAACGTGAGTCCCATCAGCTTTTCCGTGCCCCGGGACATTTGGGAAGCGAATCCCACCACCTGCCAGGGATTTCAGGGCTGTCAGTAAATTCCATAGTTCCTTGAGAAATGTTGCCATGGAAGGTGGCCTTTTATTCCTGTTTGTGCTGGCCCGTCTGCATGAGTGTCAATAGCAGCATCAGACTGGGCAAAATGAAACCTGTCAGTAGCTGCCTCCCGATGTTAACATTGGCAGCAGCTCCTCGGAACTGTTGCAGGGAAGTAGCTCCAGTGGCCAAATTCTTTCAGAATTCAGATATTACCTGTTTGAATGGTTAACTCCTTCAGGAGAGCTCTCAACCCATTTCCAAGATGCTGTCCAGGTTTCTTTACATAGGAGATAATTTAGGAGGGGGTCTAAGAGCTCATCAAATCCATCACCTTTTTTTTCCAAGAGGGATCAGCTCTGCTCACATGAGTCTTGACAGATGTATTCAAAAATCCCACTGTAGCTGGTGCTCTTTTACATCAACCCCACAGGCTCTGCGCAGGCTGTTATGTGTCTCACGAAACATGGAAAGGCTTCTCCAGCTCTTTAAAAAATGCATCTCTGTTGCTTCTGTTTACAATCATTATTTCTTTACCACAGGGAGCAGAACATGGAGGTGAGACCATCATTCTCTCCCAATCTTTGACATTCATGTTGCTCCAGGAATGATAATCCCCAAATCATGCATTCCTGCCTGTGTCCCTGGTTAAGGCTCTAATAGCTACTGGCACTCCAGGCAGAGATGAGGCTGGCAGATTTTCAGGTTTTCTCAATCATCAGGGCTAAATTACCATTTTTCTCCTTACAGCGAGTATAACCTGACCAGCCCTCAGTGTGAATCATGGCAGGCTCAGATCTGTAGTTTGGCATCTTAGCCATTATTGTGACCCTGAACCAGCAGATTGTTGCTGTGCCTGACCTTTCGTCTGAGCATATTTTAGGGAGTTAAACCGGAAAAGACATTTAATATTGTTTAGAAAGTGTGTGTGGGAAGGGGGGAGAAGATGGGTAGGGCAGGTTGAAAGATGAAGGTGCTGGAGCGCCAGGAACAGCTGAGGGAGCTGGGAAATGGGCTCAGAATGCAGAAAAGGACGCCCAGAGGGGACCCTGTGGCTCTGCACAACTCCCTGAAAACAGATTGTAGCCACGTGGGGGTCAGGCTCTTCTCCCAGGGAACAAGAACCAGGATCAGAGGAAGTGGATCCTCCACAGAAGTAAATTCCCTCCCAAACTCTTCTTGGAAGTGAATGAGCAACCCCCCTTTGAATTTCTGGAGACAGTCTCAGGAACCCTTCCCATTCCAGCCATATGGACTAGACTGAACCAGATCTGGCTCCTTCCACCCTTCCAGTCAATTTTTAATTCCCAAATGTGGCTTTTCAGAGGATGTCAAACAGGTGCCTTCACTTCCACGTTGGGAAAGCAGTGATGCCTGGCTGTGCTGGGTGGGTTTTGCAACAATTACACTGCTATTAATTGAAACCCAGCTTGAATACACACACACACACAAAACTTGTACCAAGAATTCCCAGAGCAGCGTCCCATGGTGAGCTCCCTCTGAGCCCAAGCAGAGAGATAAATCCAAATTTGTGCTTTTTAACTCCTACAGATGTGCAGCAAACGAGGGGAAGACTATTAAGGAATGAAGAATGTGGTCTCTCTCCAGAGAGTTTAATCTGTCCTGGTGACTCCAGGCTTAGCAGGAGATACAAATGGTTCTGTTTCGCTGCTTTGTTTTAATGTTGATTTGTTTGTAGTCTGCCCGAGGTACTAATTGGTGTTTTACAAGTAAAAATACAAAGGTGTCTGCCCTGAAGAACTCACTAACAAAAAGCACTTCAACACCGTGTTAATGACAGTCAGATTTTCTGCCTAATGAACCAATCGCTTTGATAAAATCTCTACCTCCTGGTGAATTCCCTGCTTTGATTTTCCCCTCGACTCCCATCTCCTTTTACACCTCACTTTGTATTCTTTTTTCCCCTCTGCTTTAAATTTTGGGGGCGGTTCGAGCTCTAATCAACATTTTACAGTGCAGCTCCTGGAAAGAAAGTGAATCACGTCTTTCATTAGGAGCAAACAACGCCGGGCTGATGTTGCAACTGTGGATATTTCAGCTGAGAAAGTGGAAGCCCCTGGCCTGGCACTGGATTTTAAGAGGGATGGTGGCCTGTCATTAGCTTTTAATCCCTTCAACATGCTGCGGTCCCTAACAGGTTGTAACATGGATGTCAGTGCCTGCATTTGCAATGCTCATACCCGGGATAATAATTGAACAATTCCTCCTCTTCAGCGCTGCATTGGCTTCTTACCACCTATGACTTAGCACGGATTCTTGCGTTTTCTTTTTCTTCAGGAGGTGTTGATTGCTGCAAAAATAGTCATGTTAATGGTTGCCATCGGCACCTTACTCTCACCGCTTCCATTTGGATGTTGTTGCCACTTTTCCAGAGGTGATTTCCTCTCGGGAAAAGGGTCTGTGCCTGCTTCTTGTCTGCTTCAGCACAAAATATTATTCTAAATGGTCTTTGGTGGTCATTTATACTGTTGTTCTTGTTTCTTATTGAGCCTCGTTTCCACCTTAAATCAACACCTCCTTTTAGCACAAGTCTTGTTTGCATGAAGGAGGTGAGAGAAACGTCTGAGAAACCATATTTGGGGTTGTTGGAATTCATGGTAAATAGTTCTGGCACACTTGATTTTGGGGAGCCTTGGACCAATCAGCATTATAAGGCTTTCATTTTAACCTCTATCTGTGTGATATACTGCTTTCTAAATTGTCCAACTACTTTTGGATGTGATATTTTAGACATGCAGAAGCAGCAATAACAGGCTGGATGAAATACATCCTGACTTTCTAATTTTGTACTATTTCATAGTAGGTTCTATTTTACCCAAATGCATTTCTTTTTATTTATCAACACCAAATTATTTTGGGTTTATCTCAACTACTTTAAGGTCTGCTTCATTTTTAGCCTGGCCTCCAGGTTAGCTAAAGAATAGATGATTTTTATTATTTTTTTTTTTCAACAGTCACCATCCTTGGAAGTGTTTGGAAGATGCGGATGTGGTAATTGAGGATATGATTTCTGGGCAAACATAGTGGTGATGCTGGATTGACTTTTTCAACCTTAATGATTGCATGATTCTGTGATTTTTTTTGGTCTTTTCTGTCATCTCTCACTGATTTGAGGCCCAATCCACAGGCAGACAGCAGCCTCACAAATATAAAGTTTCTATTCTTTGTGAAAAGAAATGGTTGCATGGAAAGGAAAGACAAATTGTTTTCCCAGGCAGGGTCAACTGTGTCATTCAACATCAGAGAATCCACATGGAGGAAAGGTATTAAAAACTCCATAACCACAGTTACAGCTTCTATCAGAACCTGTTAGAAGCTTTATTAGGTCCAGGGTCATCCAGCCACAATATCCAAAGCCACAGGAAGTGGAGCTGCTTTGCTTAGAGTTACCACAACCAACTTCTTCTAAATGAAAAATGAAGCTCCCACCTCGGAGTAGCCGTGACTTTCACCTGTGCTTGGAATGACTTCTTGGAGAACTCTGTGGCTCCACCCTCTTGCTTTTCTCAGGGCATGAAGTGTGGGGTAATGAAGGGAATGAACCTGGGCTGGCATTGCTCAGTCACTGCAGGGATTTGAGATGGGGTGACTTATTTGGTGGTGGAGGGACCACCCAGCTCTGGAGGCAGCAGGAGGGAAACCCGATGGATAAAACAGGACAGTGAAGGATTAACTGGAAGGAGGCAAAGCAAAATTAACAAGCAGATTTATGGTGGATTTTAGAGTGTAACTGGGGGTAAGCAACATCTCTTGAAGCTTCTGTGCTCCTGCTAAATGTGGGGCCACCCAGGTCTGCTGGATCAGGGGACACTCCCCATGCCTGGAAGTGTCTAGGTCAGGTTGGACGGGGCTTGGAGGGACTTGGGATAGTGGGAGGTGACCCTGCCCGTGGTCCTTCAAGTCCTTCCAACCCAGACCATTCTGTGAGTCTTTATTTCCCTTTTCTCTACACTGTTGTAATGCTCAGCATCAAGCAAAAATTTCTTTGCTGTTTGGCAACTCTCTGATTTTTCCTCTGCTTCAGGACACTTAGGACTTCTTGGGAAGCTCTTCTGAGCCTTCCATTATGGATTTGAGACTCCAGCCAATATCACTTCCCACAGCTGAGGAATGGGAGGAGGCTGGGGACAGCCAGCTCTGTGCTGGGCTGATACATCAGGAGGATGCAGCCAGATAGGGGTCTGGCTCTTCTCCCAGTGACAGAACCAGAGGAAATGGCCTCAAACTGCACCAGGGAAGGTTTAGATCAGGTATTAGGAAAAATTTCTTCATGGGAAGGGTTGTCCAGCCCTGGCACAACTGCCCAGGACAGTGGTGGAGTTCCCATCCCTGAAGGGATTTAAAAGCTGTGTGCATGTGACACTTGGGGACATGGCTCAATGGTGGCCTTGGCAGTGCTGGGGGATGGTTGGACTTGGTGATCTCAAAGGGCTTTTCCAACCTCAAGAATTCCACAGCTCGGTTTTCCTTTGCTTACCTGCAGACAGCAGAGCATTAGGAGCAAATGAGACGTTGGGAACAAATTGGTCTTCCCTTTAATCTGCCATTTCCTCTTCAGTCTTCATTTTGCTGCTTATTCCTGGAGCAGTCTGCTGCTGGGCTGTGATAAGCATCCCATTCCCACTCCTTTTCCAGAGCTCTTGTGCCAGGAGACATTCCAGCTTGGAACGAGTGCGCTGCCTGCAGGATCAGCTACCTGGCAATTATTTGTATTGTTTTGTACTCACTCAGGGCTTTAACCTGCAATTCCCTTGGGGCAAAGGTTCTGTGTTTTGTGTGGTTTACTGGGCAACCACAGAGCTCTTCATTCACCTCAGGGCATTACACAAAGTGTTAATAATAAAATTTCCTAGGAAATCTATCTGGAATTGCAGGCACGGGGATTTTCTCTTTTTTTTTGCTTTTCTGTGGAATCTTTATGCAGTTCCATAAAGCTCACACTTGGTGTAATGAAAGACAAGTGTGGCTTTGTAACTCAACCAGGTCAAAACCAGGGATGCAGTCATCACCAAAACAATGAAAAAAGAAAGGGAAAGCACCTCTGCTCTGGAGCCAGGCTGGGAGAGCTGGGAGTGATCACCTGGGGAAGGGAAGGCTCCAGGGAGAGCTCAGAGCCCCTTCCAGTGCCTAAAGGGGCTCCAGGAGAGCTGGAGAGGGACTTGGGATAAGGGATGGAGGGACAGGACACAGGGAATGGCTTCCCACTGCCAGAGGGCAGGGATGGATGAGATATTGGGAAGGAATTGTTCCCTGTGAGGGTGGTGAGGCCCTGGCACAGGTTTCCCAGAGAAGCTGTGGCTGCCCCTGGATCCCTGGAAGTGTCCAAGGCCCAGCTGGACAGGGCTTGGAGCAGCCTGGGACAGTGGAAGGTGTCTCTGCCCATGGCAGGGGGTGGAACTGGATGAGCTTTGGGTTCCCCTCCAACCCAAACTATTCTGTGATTCCATAAAAAGCAGTGCAGAAACTCAAAGGTCGGCCGTGGAAAGCAGCCCAAAGGCAAAGAAGTCCAAGGATGGGTTTGAAGGTGGAAAATGAGGCTCTTCACTCCCAGGAGAGGAATTTAGTGTAAATCCAAGGGCAGGCTGGACAGATATGGATGTGAAATAAAAATGAATCAAATGTTTTAACCTTTAATGCTTGAGAGATCAGGACTAGATTGCCCATGAGCAGAAAAGCTGAGACGAGATCCTGACTGTGAGGCTACAAAGTGTCTCAACATTATAGGATCAAACAATCACAGAAGGGTTAGGGTTAGAAGGGTCCTTAAAGATCCATCCTTAAAAAAGCCATGCTGTGGCTTTTTTATCAGTTTTGAAGGACAAGACCTCTCCTCTTGGACATTTTAATTTTTCTTTGCCACTGAAACACGCCTGGGAAATGTCTATCCCATAGATGCTGATCTGAGCTGTTCTCTCCTCAAATGACCTAAGGTTAAACCAGGTGAGTTGTTCTGCAGGTTGGCAGAGCCAAAGTTGTTCCAGGGATGGCGGATTTCACAAAGTGACCACGAGGATGCTTTGTCCCAGGTCACAGCAGACGTGCTGTGTCTTGCTCAGGTTGCAGGGCTGGGTGAGACATTCTGGCACTCTCATGCTCCAGGGATTATCCATAAATTAGTGCAAACTGCTGCATTACGGCTTTTCCAGCTGCTTTGTGGCTGAAATGTGCTGTTCACTGTCCTGTTCTCAATGGGGATCACCTCAGTTTGGTGTTTCAGGACGGGATCAGTGGTGGATGGATCTAAAATCAAAATTTCAGAATCATCATTGTTGACCTACTCAAGGCTGTGAAATGTGGAGGTTTAACCACATACTTTCTTCCCCTCTTTCCTCAACATTACTCCTTCTATGTACGTTCCAAATGCCATCTTTCTCCTTCCCAAAAACCTCTCCAAACTCGTAATTTATCTTTTTCTTCCTTTTTCTTCATCCTCCTTTATGCTTGCTTGGCTCCTCAGCAGAATTCTGCTTCAGTCTGATTAGAAACCTTTGTCTAAAACCTAAATTAGAAACCTTTGTCTAATTGCTTTGGCACCTTATTTTTCAGTATTGAAGGGATACCCAGGACTCATAACACTTCCTAGGAAGTGTGCAGGAGCCTGGAAGAGCTGTCTTTACAGTAGGAAGCCTCAGGAACTGGAAATATTTTATTTGCTGCTGAAATAAGAGCGAGTTTTTAGGCTTTCCCTGATAACTGTTACTGTCGGGGGGGTTTCCTCACCCGAGCTTTAGGTGGTTTAAAGTCCTTGGCCCTCTAAAAAGCCCCGAGTCGCGTCCGTGTAAAAAAGCAGAGTCCTCAAGGTTTGTTTTCAGGTTTCTCGTGTTGTTTATTATCTGGTATCTCAAAATTTTCTCTGCTCCCAGCCGAGGTCCGGACAGCAGCTGAGACACGAGGCGACTGCCCCACAGATGGGATGTCCCCTAACATTTATACAGATAATTACGTACTAGTTATTTACTATTTTGTGCCAATGCCCAGTGCCCACACCAGAAGTGACATTCTACTTCGGTCCAATCTACTCTAACTACTTTGTGCCATCACCGCCCCAAAAAATGGAGGACGAGGAAGAAGGAGAAGTACATAAGGTACCACCCAAATTCCACCATCTTGTCCCCATTTACTTCTATTCTAAAAATTCTAAAACTATTGAATTCTACATCATCTACTGTGCTAGACTACAATTTTCACATCCTGGAGGTTTGTAATTACTTCTGCAATGTTGAAAGCTTTTCCCATGGATCAAAATCAAACCCGGTGTTTTCCTGGGCTCTGTGCCAAGGTCTCCGAGCCCCTGGACCGGCTCCACACCCCCCTGTCCAGGGCTCAAACTCCTTTCCTCAGGTCCTGGCCATCCAAGGGGATGTCCTGGACTCCAACAGTTACCATTCCGTACTGGCTGTTGTGGGATGTGTGGGATGGAAACTCAAGTATAGGTTCTGCCCTTGTCTCCTCCAGCAGTTTTTTCATCCTAAATGATGTCATTAGGTTAGTGTTGCATCTTGCTCGTGGTTACAGTCATCCTGTCTTTCCTTCCTTTGGTGCTCCCGTTGCCAGAGTTAATTTAGAACCAAATTATGAGCCTTTCACCTCCAATTCTGAGATTTATTGTAGTGTTCTCTGTGTAAATACTCACAACTGGTCATGTTAATGAGCGGGGAGAAGCAGCAAAGCCTGGAAATCCAAATAAAGTCAGAACATCTTATGTCTTCTTTAAAGCACAGCGTTCACCTTTGCTTTTGTGCTGCCTTGGAGGAGAATCTGTGCCTCCAGGAACTTGGAAGCTGCGAGTGAGCACGGAACAATGCAAGTCTCTGCAGAAATGGGGCTGTGATAACTTGGCTTTTTTTGGCCTACATTTCTCAGTGGTTATTATTTGTTAATTATGTTGTAGAGTGCTCACAAGTGGGCTAATTGCTTCCCCAGAGAGCTTGCAAGGGAATGATGGACAGAACAAGGGCAGGATGTTACACATCTCAGACAGCGAGAGGGTAAGGTAGGACACGGGCAAGATGGGTAGGGAAACACTTGGAGCAGCATTTTGGAGCTGAGAGGAGAGGAGTTGGGTTGGTTTTTGGAGGATGAGTCCCGGTTGGAATTGATCTGAAGAGCGGATTGTCAGAAGAGTTGTTTAAGGAAGCATTGAAACTAAAGGCAGAAATGAAGAAGAAATGCAAGAATTTATGACAAAAAAGGTTGCAGAGAGGTTATACCTGGCTGGGTTGTGGTCACTGGGCTGTGCTGTGTGAATCCTTGAAAACAAGGTTATGATCCTTATGAATTGTGGGCACACTGTATGAATGGCATTCCTTAAAAAATAAATCCCATTCCTCAGACAAACTCTTTTCTTCAGACCCTTACAGATGGGAGAGAAGGAAAAAAATGTGCATACACAGTCCTGCTGTTGTATTTCAAGTTTAATTCTCATTCTTGCTGTTTGTGTTTCTGCATCTGTCTTCTGGCCTGCACAGGAGGGCCCTGCTGGTATTTATGGTATTTCTGGTCCTGCCCCAAATCGTGAAGTTCTGATTCATTTCCCTGTTCCTCTGAGTCCCTCTTTGCACCTGCCTAGAGGAAAGGAACCCACCCTGAGGAAGGCACACTAAAAAGTGACAACAAAGTGACACAAAGTATTTCTCAGGGGCTCCTGGGTCTCTGCTGGTGCTGAAAAACAGGAAACGTCTGTCCCCTTGCCCAGAGGTCTGAGCTGGTGGATCAGCTCTCCCCCAAACCACCCTCTCAGATCAGAGGAATGGAAGAGGCTCAAGTGTTGATCTTCCTTTTGAGAAGCATTTTCTGAGGGGAAGGGGAAAGGAGCAAAGCTTTGGTGTAAATTACCTGCTTTGAATACTCCTGGAAGCTCTTCATTTGTACACAGATCTGCTTTTCTCCATTTGTTACTAGAAAAGAGCCAGAAGAGGAGTTTGATACAGGCAGGTGTTGTTTTCAGATTTCGAAGCACACGTGGTTTCCTCTGCCAGAAGCCAAAGCTGTGATGCTGTGACTGTGCTTCCTCTTGGAATTACTACCAGAACTCCTTTCTCTCCTCTGGGTGCTTGCACTGGTTTTTATTTCATTCTTTCTTTCGGCATCTCAAATCTTGAGAGCCCTCATTGATACCTTTCCTTGTATTCACAACCTTCCTGGCCAAAGCCACTTGTTACTTCTTTTGGGGTTCTTCTGTATCTGTGGAGCACAGGAAGAAATCCTGAACTCGAGAATTAGCGAGGGTTTGGTCTCCTGAATCCTTAATAGCAGCTGCCCATTCCACACACGTTACAAAGGGATAATAAAAAGTGCCCAAGGAGTGACAGGACGTGTGGAGAAGGCTTGGATTTCTTCTGAGCGTGGCACAGTACCCGCAGTCTTGAGGACAGGAATGACTGTCCAGGACTTTTGAAGACTTTTTAGACATTTAGAGTCTGGATTTAGGATTAACAAAACAATCTGCACTGATTTGCTTCCTGGGCTGATCCCCAGTGTGGGCAGCAGGGGAGAGAAGGATTCTGCCCCTCTCAGGTGAGACCCCACCTGCAGAGCTGCCTCCAGCCCTGGGGCCAACAGCAGAAGGACATGGATCTGCTGGAGCAAATTCAGAGGCCACAGAGATGTTCCATGGGCTGTAGCACCTGGAGCCAGGCTGAGAGAGCTGGGGGTGTTCACCTGGAGAAGAGAAGGCTCCAGGGAGAGCTCAGAGCCCCTTCCAGAGCCTAAAGGGGCTCCAGGAGAGCTGGAGAGGGACTGGGGACAAGAGGTGGAGGGACAGGACACAGGGAATGGCTTCCCACTGCCAGAGGGCAGGGATAGATGGGATATTGGGAAAGAATTCCTGGCTGTGAGGGTGCTGAGGCCCTGGCACAGGTTTCCCAGAGAAGCTGTGGCTGCCCCTGGATCCCTGGAATGTCCAAGGCCAGGTTGGATGGGGCTTGGGGCAGTCTGGGATAGTGGGAGGTGTCCCTGCCATGGCAGTGGGTGGGACTGGATGAGCTTTAAAGTCCCTCCAAACCAAACCATTCCATGTTTTTTTCTCCTGCCCACTCCTTTAAAATCCAGTATCTGAGACTCCTGGTGATTTGATTCCTCACAGATCTGTCACAGAAGTGCTGCTGGGTCAGGTCTCTGTTCAGTGTCCCAGCCCCAGGTGCAGGTGAGTTGAATTCCAGGGTTATTTCCATCCTTGTTTATCTGGGATACCCTGTGAAGGATCTCAAGGCACCTTACAAACACTTCATGAAACTCTTAGCTCTGCTGTGAGTTTCATGCAGTTGATCAGGCATGTTCTGTGCTTTGATAACCTGTGCCAGAGCTGCAGGGAATAACTTCTCCAGGGTTTCCCACCAGCTGGGAAGAGAACTTGGGAAACGTGACCTTCCCAGTCCTGTGCTCGTTTTGCTGGACTGTACTTCCTCTGTTATTCAAGGTGAGAACAGAACAGTTAGAATTGATTTAGGTGCTTTTTGGGAAGATGAAGTCACTGTGTTTGCATCTCTGCATCGTGCCAATAGAGAGATCCTAGGGGAAATCTCTTCCTTTAGTTTTGTTTATATCCAGTCTAAGGCACAGATGTAATTTGCAGGGAAATGCGAAGGAAGAGGGGTTGTGCTGGCCTCAGCAGAGGAGCTGGAGTGGAATGAGATGTCACAGGGATATCTAAGTGTCTCTCAAGATACGAAATGGATTTTCTCTGCCATGTGCTGAGTTTTTTTAACTTTTTCCTTATGTGCCTTCAGCCTTCTGCACCTCTTGGGAGTTACCCCACGGTGTGTATTCCCCCTTAGCCTCAGCTCCTGGATTTTACTCGCTGCCTTTGTTGTGCAAAAGCTTAAATAAATCCAGGGGTTTTTCCTGAAAAGTGTAAGAACAGTAGGAGGAAGTGTGTGTGTGTGCCCTGTGGGACACAGTGCCGGGATTCCCAAGCTGCCCTTGGAAATACAGGTGCTGTGGCCTGACCAGGATCTGCTCAGGACAGCTGGAATGAATCCCCAGGACTATCGTTGCAATCAAGTCCCTGGCCAAAATTTAATCCGTTGCACTTTTGCAACCCTGTTGTTTCCTGTTCCTCTGGTGTTTGCAGGCTGGAGGCAAAACCTGGCTGAGTGTCACAGCTCTATTGTGCAGCTCCTGTTTCACTGATGGGATCAGGCTGGGCTCCAGCTCATCCTACACCCCTGGAAATGGATTGTTTGTATCACACAAAAATGGCATTTTGCATACCCAGAGCATTCAACAAGACAGATGGGGGCTTTCTGTTGTGTGAATTGTAAGAGTGAATGAAAATTGCTAAACTTGGCCACCTGCTGAGGTACAGCATGAGCTTTTGACAAAAATATAAAATAGAAGGACGAGACAAGCTGGGAGAATTTGGATGTGGTTTTAATAGAAATGCATCACTATGGAATTTAAAACTGAAATAAAAACAGAATCAGCAAATACAATGTAAATGAAAAGCAAGCACCTGTAGATTGCTGCAGTAGGGTGAAATGGATGCTGTTATGTGGTGATAAAACCTCCTCATTAGGATGTGGTGCCATATCCAAGGCCAGGCTGGATGGAGCTTGGAGCAGCCTAGGATAGTGGAAGGTATCCCTGCCCTTGGCAAGGGGTGGAATGGGATTAGCTTTCAAATCGCTTCCCACCCAAACCATTCCATGAGTCTGTAATCAGAATAGGGATATCCTGAAGGATGGTAAAACCTCTATCTTTGGAGGTTCCCATGACTCCACTAAAAAAAGTGGAGCTGGTCTAGCACTTACAGTAGTTCTGCTCCAGAGGTCAGTGAATCTATTAATAACCTCCAGATTATTTTAGGCATAGATTTACTATAATAAAATTCCTTGGCCTTTTGATTGCTGGAGAAACAATCTGCTCTTTTGTAGTTGCAAGTGTAGCAAAAATGGATCTTCATAATTCCATGGAAAAACATTCTGTATTTTAAAACATTTTTCCTTGTCCCCTTTCCATTAATTACTTCCTCACCTCTCTTCTTGTCCTTGCTGGGTTAGAGACAGCTGGTGGCTCATGTGGAGTGTAGAAGTTAATATCAACTGCAAGACAGCAGCTGATGTTTCAATATATTCTGGCACAGAATTTATTTTAACAGAGTCAAACAGGAAAGTGCTTCTCTGTAGTAATTGGAACTGGTCCTTTTAACAAGTATCATGTCATCCAGGTATTGGGCATGCAGGGTTTTCATTCCATTTCTCATCAGGGGATTCATCATTCTATTAGTACTCAGGCTGAAGAGCAGTAAAATTAAACCTTCCTATGTGGTGTGTCCTGGTGATTACACCACCATGGCCAACAAAAACTAGAAGTTGCAGGTGGCCTGAATTTTTACCATTCTTGTCCAGGTTCAGCATCCCTGCTTCTCATCTCTTTTATTAAACCCTCATTGGTTTTAACAGGCTGCCCATGGAAGTGGTGGAATCATCATTTTAAATTCCAGGAGGGATTAAAAGCTGTGTGGAGCTGGCACGTGGGGACATGGGTTGGTGATGGCCTTGGCAGTACTGGGGAATTTTTGGACTCAGTGGTCTGAGAGCACTTTTCCAACCTTAACAATTCTGTGATCACCAGGAGGTCAAATTGTATCCCTGTTTAGGTTTTTGAAGCATTGCAGGACTGAAAAATGCTGCTGGTGTCCACATCCCACATTTTCCATTCCAAGCAAGGATTAACTCCCCCTAACACTTCCCTGGTAGTTGTCTGAGTTGCTTTCAGTGGTTGAGACTCCCAGTGGTTGTTGAGGCTTCACAAAGATACTGATTTCTCCTACTGGCAAAGGTTTCCTGTGGATTATTTCCATCTGCTGCTCATCCTTTTCCTCATGAACACCAGGGAAATTGTCCCATTTTCCCTTTGCATCAGCCCTTTCTGTACTGGGGGTCTGTTCTCATCAGCTCTTCGCAAGATGCTGTCTGCAATAAACGCAATTTTAATCAGGTAAATTAAAAGCATTAGAGCCTCCTGGGTACCTGTTCTGATGCCAGAATTGACTGCAGAATTGATGGTATGTGGCCTTATTTATGCATGTATTTATTTTAATCCTGCTTAAACTCATCAGGCTACAGGTCTTTGTTCACCCTCTCGCCCATTTGATCCCAATCCAAATGTTAATGCTCGCACTTAACTTGAAGTTGTCAACTCCTTAAAGCAGGACTCTGTCATCGTTGATGTCTGCAGAGCTCCAGAGTGACTCTTCAGGAATTATCTGCAGACATTCCTGGGATGGAAAGATACAGGGATGCCCTCAGCTCTTGCCTGGCCAAATTTTGTGCACTGCGTGGGGGGTCCTACCAACCTCTTGGAGAGGATCTGAAGCAGCAGGAACAGAACAGGATTATTTTAATCCTATTGTTACAGTTTCTCAGCAAGAAAGTTGGTAAGAAAGGCAGAACAGGTGTGGCTGCATTTTAAAGCTAAGAATGATCCCGTGTTTTCCATGGAACTCAGGCTCCATGTGCTTCTCCATCCAGCTCACTTTCTGTCATTTAAGTGAGAACCTACTGAAATAGTTTAGCTTTTTTCTGCCTTTTTCTGCCTTCTGGACTTTGCCTTTTGTGTAGTTTTTGTGAATCAGATTTCACAGAAGTGTTGTGAATTAGTACCAACAAAACAAAGTCATGGTGAAATTACTGGCCTTAAGTAATAGTAGTGCATATGTAGCAGATAGAGATGGTATAAGAGATTCTTTTATTCCCCTATTTTAAGATTTTAAGTGCTACAAAGGAAATACTTGCATTTTGAAGAGGAGGAAACTTCTCTGAATTAATCCAGGCTGCTTCTGTTGCTCCTGTATGTTGCCAGACCCCTTTGCTCTGTGCATGGGCATCTCACTTTTCCTCCCAGGGTAACATGCAGGTGCAGTTCTTATTTTTGAATATTAATGATAATAATCCCAGAATAGTTTGGATTGGAAGGGACCCTAAAGCTCATCTCATTCCCCCCTCTGCCATGGGCAGGGACACCTTTCACTAGACCAGGCTGGTTTTCAAACCCATTTGATTTCGTGAGTTGTCCAAATCCTTCCCACTTTGGACTCCTTCTCTTGCCAAACTGTTTTCACTGATGTGAATTCCTTCCATAATTGACCATAACTCCTTGTTTTTTCCTTTCACTAAATAACTGAAAGGTGCTCTGAGAGTGGGATGCCCTAGAGATGCAATCCTGATCCTGCAGGATTCAAGGGAACCAGGATTTCCCTCTGTAAGTTTAGTGAACTCCCTTAATGATTTAATCAGCAAGCAAAGAAAGGCAGAGAAAAACACGGTGGTACATGGAGTGCTTTATGTCCTTTAGGTTATTTTCCATACATTTCACTAATTACATCAACAGATGATATTTACAGGGGACTTCTCCCTGTAATTGACCTTCATCTCTTCCTGTGCACTTCCCAACCTCTCCTTGAATTTTCCTATTGTTTCCTCTTACTCATTCCACGTTTAACACCACATTTCAAGCAGTCCTTTTCTTTTGCTTGGGAACATCCTACCAATTCCCTGTTCCCAGTTCCTTCTAACTTCATCTCCTCAGCTCAATTTTGTGGGCGATTTTGGAACTCATGGTATGGACAAACATCTTCTCCAAAGCCCAGTCTGCAGGTTTCCCTCCAGTTACAGCACAATTCCTCTTCCCTTTTACCTGATCATCAATTCTCTGGAACAAGAATATTTCTTTCTGTCTTTTATCTGGTCTTTCAGAAACTGCAGCAGCACAATCCGCTTTTAGGGATATCTGCTTTATATATTTTTTTAAATGCTTCTCTGTGTTGGGCCATGCAGGGGAGGAATTACATAAACTGTCAGGGGTTAGAGAAAACCTCTGGTTAGAGTTCAGCAGTGTTCCCATGGCTACTGGGACAGGTACACCACAGAAGCAGGAATACCTTGGCATTGCCAGCAGCCCTTCCAAGTGATTTATGGTTTTACATAAGCTTTTCCTAAACCCAGAGGTTTTCTAGGGGTGGCACCTCTTTGCTTGTCTCCATGCCCTGTTAGTTCTGTGCTCAGTGGCCCATGGTTATTAAAATTCTTATCAATAAAGGAGGTTATGAGCAGGGTTCTTATTTTCTAAACTCGAACATACCTTTGCAACTCCTCTGCTTAACCGAAGGAACATTTGTTTTTATGCCTAATGTACTTCACGAAAAGAAAGAAATGTGTAGAGTTCAAGTAATATTTGCCTTCAATTACAGTAATTAAGTTGTCAGGACTTGAAGTCAGCAAGGCAATGAGAAAATCCTTTCCTGGTTGGCCAGGGGGTAATGGGTGTTCTGGGCCCAAGTGTGTTTTACACATTGGGGTGGGGAGGGAAACGGTTCTGGCTGAAAACCTGGGACTCTGTTTGTCCTTTTGCAATCCAGGGTGTCAAAATCCTACTGTGGGGGAAGGAAAATGACCCTGCTTTCCTGAGCTTCAGCAGGGCCAGGGAAGTGATTGTCCCTCTGTGCTGGCACTGCTGGGGCACCTGCAGTCCTGGGGACACTTCTGGGACCCTCCCAACAAGAGACACCCTGGAGGGGCTGGAGCATGTCCAGGGAAGGGAATAGAGCTGGGGAAGGGGCTGGAGCACCAGGAGAGGCTGAGGGAGCTGGGAAAGGGGCTCAGCCTGGAGAAAAGGAGGCTCAGGGGAGACCTTGTGGCTCTGCACAACTCCCTGGCAGGAGGGGACAGCTGGGGAGGGTTGGGCTCTGCTCCCAGGGAACATGGATGGAGTGAGAGGAAATGGCTTCAAATTGCACCATGGCAGGTTCAGGTTGGACATCAGGAGGAATTTATTCATGGAGTTGTTAAACACTGGAAGGGGCTGCCCAGGGAGGTTTGGCATCCCCATCCCTGGAAGTGTCCAAGGAAGGCCTGCACATGGCACTCATGCTTTGGGCTGGGTGACAAGGATGGTCACAGGGTGGGCTTGATGGTGTTGTCCAACCTGAATTATCCTATCATGACATGAGATTCTCTGCTTGTTGGGTTAGGTATAATTAAAGACAGTTTTAATAAAAATACAGCTCAGCCCATTTAACCTGGGAATTCTGTTTTGTTAAACTTCTGCTGCAGCTCCCCTTTCAAATGTAACCTGTGTGGAGATGTGTGTGGATACATCCTGTTTTTCCCCGTGTTCCACATCCCTTTTCAGGCTTCTTTGCCAGAAGTCAAATAGTTTCAGTTACTTCATAACCCTTCAGGAACACTACAACATATCCCTACAAGAAAAGTCCCTAATTTTGATAAGTGCCCACACAAACATCATTGGAATCTCAAGTGCAGCCTTACTTTCGTTCCACTGGAATAGCTCTCTTGAAAGCAGATGGATGAGGAAATCACCACTCGTAATGCATCACTAATGACACCAATTTTTGCATTCCTGCTCATGGGAGTAAAGGTTATGGATGCAGAAGGAGCCAGACCTGGAAAACCTTTACTCACAAACCTTAATAAACCCCACTTCAGCCAGCAAGTTTAACGATGCCCTCAAGAGAGCCAGGTCCCTTATCTGCAGCATCATGCAATAACTATAAAGTGTTGAGATAAGTGGGGTGTTATCTCCCAGCTCTCTGCTGGCCTTTCCTGAGTATCAGCTTATGGCAGTGAAAGTGGCTGTGAAATCTGACTGCTCTGATTTGGGCAGGCAGGCTTCAGGATGTGTGGGCAGAGCAGATGCTCTTACCCATCCCTGCATTTATGAACAAGGAATTCTCTCTGACTGTAATCCCTGTGGATCCCCTTTCCTTCAGGAAGGTGTTGTAGGGCAGATGTTGGTGAGGATTCTACACCATCTTTTCCAACTTTTCCCATCTGGAGGGGGTACCTGGTTCCCCGTGGTGTGCACAAGGCTTAGAAAAAAAAACAATTAATCAGCTGAGGGAGCTGGGGAAGGAGCTCAGCCTGGGGAAAAGGAGGCCCGGGGGGACCTTGTGGCTCTGCACAACTCCCTGACAGGAGGGGAAAGGCTCTGCTCCCAGGGAACAGGGACAGGAGGAGAGGAAACAGCCTCAAACTGTGCCAGGGGAGAGTCAGGTTGGACACCAGGAGGGATTTCTCCATGGAAAGGGTGGTCAGGCATTGGAAGGAGCTGCCCAGGGAGGTTTGGAATCCCCATCCCTGGAGGTGTCCAAGGAGCAATGGATGTGGCACTCAGTGCTCTGGGCTGGTGTCAAGGTAGGATCAGTCACAGGTTGGGCTCGATGGTTTTGGAGCTCTTTTCCAATCTGAATGATTCAGTGATTCTGTGAAAATCTGGGACATTTCCAAGAGTCATTTGTGACTTCTGCCAAGCAAAAGGCTTTACCACAAAGGCTTTGAGTGCTTTGGTATGTATGTGAACAAGCCTTAATTTCAGCTCTCTGGTTTGTTTCTTTTGTAAATCTCAGATAATTTAACAAATTATACATTTCCATCTTGTGGCATTTGTTGCTTTCTCAGTCAGTTCTCTTTGCACCATCCATAACATCCAGCTCCAGAGCTACACTTTACTTTTAGTTTGATATTTCCTTTCTAGAAAGGAGATTCTTCACCTGCAGCTGGAGATGAGCAGCTCTTTATTTCATGTCTGCAGAAACCTTGTAAGATGTAACCTGTGATGTTGTTTGTGCCATCTGATAACGTGTGATCAAATGGAGTCTGTTTAAATAACAACATCCGAGACACCCTGACAGCGGAGCAGCTCCGAAACAAACATTCCCAAAGATCAGATAAGATGGAGGAGATGCCTCAGTGCTGGATTGCTCCCCTGGATCACAAGTTCTTTGCTGAAGAGTTATTCCAGGCATGGGATTTCCTTTGTGCCACGGGCTAATGGATTGTAGTGGATCATTTTTCATGCTGGTTTATGTCTTGCAGAGACATGTGCTTTGTAAAGTCAGTGTAATGCACTGAGTATGGCAGTGGTAGACATGAGTTATGTAGGAGGAGGTAAATTTAAGGAAATCAAAACAACTGAAAATAGTCTTGGTTTGTGTTCTCTTGCTGCCTTCCCTCCTTCCACCTCTTTTTCCTAAACCTGCAGCATCTTTCACATTAAGGGCTGCCTCACTTCCACGCAAATCTGTACTTGCACAGTTAATTTTCAAAGCACCACGTTGCTTTTCAGTATTTTCCTTATAAGTGTGTAAAAAAAAAACAAAAAACCTAGCATTATGTTTAAAGCCATGACTCCTGACTTACTTCTGCTCCTCTCTGTTCCCTTGCAGGAGGATATTGCTGATCCTGACTCCCAGGAAGAGAAGGAACCCAGCCCTGGAGATGGGTCCAATGCAGTGAAGAGTGTTCTCACTGTCCAGGAATACTTTGCCAAGCGCATGGCAAAGCTGAAGGGATCCCAGAAGGAGACAGAAACAAAGGTGGATCATTCCAGCCCAACAGCTGACGAAGCTGTGGAGCCTTCAGAAGAGCTGGAAACCAAAGTCAAAAAGAAAAAGAAGAAACAGAAGAGAGAGGATGAGGCAGAGAGGACAGAGGACTGTGAGAAACCAGGGAAAAAGCCAAAGACAGGGAGCTTGAGTGGAAAAGAACTGGGTGATCCACTAAATGAATGTCACAAAAGGAAAAAAAAGAGGAAACATAAAGAGGAGGACGAAGGAGAAGACATCAGTTGTGATGAAAATACAGGCAACGGAGAAACTTCTGTGGGAATGTCTGAGGGGGAGGAACTCAGCGCAGAGGAGCAGGAAGAAAAGCAGAAGAAACGCCACAAGAAGAAGCACAAAAAGCAAAAAGAGGAGACAGGGGAGTGTGGGGAAGGAGCACCCAGAAAGAAAAAGAAGCACTGCAAGAACATTTAACCCTTTCAGGCTTAAAGTCTGTCTTAGAGGAGGCTCTGTGTAAACACAGCACCAATCCAGGCTTGGACAGTGCTCCAGCTTCAGCAGGGACAGGCTGGATCTAAACACAGGCTGGATTTAAACACAGGCTGAATTTAAACACAAGGTGGATCTAAACACAGACTAGATCTAAACTCAGACTAGATCTAAACACAGGCTGGATCTAAACCCAGCTCTCCCAAGGGAAAACTTGGTGATGGGCCCACAGGAGCTCCAGTGCCACATTCAAAAGGGATCCACATGGAGGATTAACAACATCAAGACTTTGAAAGGCGGAGAATGACTTTCTGCTGCTTCACACTGACTGTGTTTTTCTCAATTCAGGAAGAAAAAATTAAAAATCACCCAAGTACTGCCTTTTTATTAAAATTGTTTTCACTTGTGAGAGCCCAGCTCTGCTTCTGGAAGCAGGGAGGGGTTTGCAAAACTGTCTGTCTTTTTTTCATTGGTTTTTGCAAAGTGGTGTCTAATTTTTACATTCATCTCTTTTTACATATAAAATGAATGTTGTTTCTACCCAAAATGCTTACTCTGATTAAAAGTTTGCTCCTGAGTGTCAGCACTAAAGGATGAAATAAAAAGACCTCCTTGTGCCTCCAAACCATTGTCACAGTTTTAACTTTGCAGCAAAGCTAAAGGAAATGTGCATTAACCTTACCATTTATTAACCATACCTAAATCTTTGATTTCCAGGCAATACTCAGGATCTCTTCACTGGTACCTCTGGAATGCAGAAAGGTGCCTTGGATAGAGCCTTTTTTTTTCCTGAAACTGGGAGACCAGTAGATTTTAAAAGCACAGTCAGATTGCTGTTGCCATTCACACATTGAAAACTTGCAGTTTGGATTTATAACCAAACTAGAGCTTGTTTCTCACTGTAAGCCTGGAAGTAAGGAATGCTGGAACTGGGCACTGCCACGAGCAGTTTTGTGGGAGATCTGAAACATTCAGCATGAATTTTGGCATTTTAATGTCACTCAGAGCTGTCAGAAGAGATGGGTGAGCTTGAAACTGGTGGAATGGGAAGAAGGATTCACCTTCCTGGTATTTGTTTGGCCACAGCAAACCAACAGCACAACCCTGAACACCAGCCAGTTATCCTGGCAGAATCCAGAATCCAAATCCATGAGCTGCTCGTTTCATCCAGGCCTGGCTGGGTTTCATCAGTGTAAATCTAAAACATCCCATTGGCTGCTCTGCTGAAGAAAATGGGTACATTTTTATATTGTCTCAGCTCAGCAGAGTTGCTTAACGTGGTCTGAGGGACATTGTCAAGATGCAGATGTTAACAGGGGAAAAAATCTCCTTAATCTGCCTTTATTGTGCAGTGGAGGAAGCTCCATCTCCAGTACCCAGACCACATGGATGGTTTGGTTGCAGCTCAACTCCTCCTTTTTTAAGATCTCTTGGTTTCCAAAGCACCTTTTTTTTTTTTTTTTTTTTTTTTTTTTTTTTTTTTTTTTTTCCCCTGCCCTCAGGACATGCTCATTCACTGCAGCAAAATGAAGTTTCACTTCTTGTGTGGGAGAACAAGATGCCTTTCCCTGGATTTCACATGCCAGGGGTTTTAACCCTTGTTGCATCTCCTTTGCAGGCTGTACAATTATTATTCACCATTATCTTCTTGTCCCTTGCTTCCTTAAATTAAATACCACCAAATACCATCAGTTGTCAAACTGGGAGGAAGCTCCTTGCTTGAGGTGAAAAAAAAATCATCTTTTCAATGGAAGAAGACAGCAAAATAATGTTTTATGTTAAACCTAAGCATCCCTCCTGATTTCTTGCTCACCACAAGTTGGAATTTTTGTTATTAATTTTGTCATTAGAATCCAAAAGCCTGATTGTTTGCCATTATTATTTTTTGACTCTTAAGCCAAGTAGACCTTACAGCCTCTCTGGGATTTCAGTTTAAAAAGGTGCTAGTCAAGGAGTAAGGTTTCCTTCTCCAAATACTGCTGGGCTCGTTTGTTTGTTCCCTCTGTGAATTTTGATGTGTTTCTGTGTGCTGATTCTTGTGGGTGCTTGGCCACATTCCAGTGTCAGTTACAGGAAGAATAAAACCAGGAATAAACCTTTAAATTTGTGCTGTTGCTCCTGTTAAATTCAGGATACTCAAGACTTAAATCTGGCTCAGATGGAAGTATCAACTACCAATGGAAGGGTCTCGATTTCTACAATAAATGGCACTTTACCCCGGGAAATGTGGAATTTTAATGTGCCCCAGCTCTGCATGTGGTTGTAGGAGGGGAAAATCATAATAAATAAATAATCATAAATCATAAATTGCTTGTATTTGACAGAAGCAATTGATTTAACTGCTCTGCTCTGTGTTTGTGGTCAGCGTTACTCAATGAAAAGCTCTTCTTACCAGATACTGTCCAGTGAAATGGATGATTGGAACAAGAGGAACATGTTTCAGAGTAATAAATTACATACATATATTTTTGTTTGTTTGTTTCTAGTGGGTTTTGAGTTTGGTTTTAACCCAGCTCTGGGTTTGGCAAGAAGGCCTTTTTTAGAAAGCACAAGAAAAAGAATTACGTCAGTGCCCAGATGGTGGAATTAGCAGAATGTGAGCACAAAGGAACGACTTGGTTTCATTTCCGCCAAAATCAGACTCTCCAACTCCGAGGCCTTTTGTTATAAATTCACCCATTGTACTCTCAGAATGAGGTGGCTCCCAGTGAAATTACCTGGACACCAAGGAAAATGAGACTTCCCTGCTCTGACATCGCTCCCGAATGGGGAACGAGGCAAACACAGCAAAGATATTGAAATGTTTTCAGTTTTGGTAACCCCAGGTCAGCAGCAACTGAAGGAAATTTCCCTTTTTGCTTTGGGAACTTTCCAACACTGGTTTCTCCTGAGCTGTTCCACTCTTTGCAGGGATAGGGCTGTTCTTGGCTTTGAGGCTCGGAATTCACTGCGGGATCCACGGCCAAGGATGTGATTGGCAAGTGCAATGTTAGAGCAGCAAAAATGGAGGTGGAATTGTGCTTGTTAACACCTGGAGGCACCAAATTGCCCTGGGAAGGAGAGACCATGGAAAAATAGTCCTGGTACCATTGTTGGACCCAAATCTGTGTGAACTTCATGGACTTTATTGTGCAGTGGAAGAAGCTCCATCTCCAGTACCCAGACCACATGGATGGTTTGGTTGCAGCTCAACTCCTCCTTTTTTAAGATCTCTTGGTTTCCAGAGCACCATTTGCTTGCTCGTTTTGGAGACCATGGAAAAATAGTCCTGGTACCATTGTTGGACCCAAATCTGCATGAACTTCATGGACTTTTGTCTGATTGTGGAGCTTTCCTTGGAGCCAGGGAGATGGCACCAGAGCACCCCAAGTGACAGCCCAGATGTGGTAAAGGCAGAATTCCTTAAATCTTTTCCAAGGCATTCCAGCTCTGATGCTTCACACACAGCCAGCATAAAGCAGAGGTAGAGTTGTGGAATCATGGAATCACTGATGTTGGAAGTGTCCTCTAAGACCATGGAGTCCAACCATTCCCTTAGCACAGCCAAGGCCACCACTGAGCCATGTCCCCAAGTGCCCCTTAGAAACAACCAGGGGTTTTTAAAAGCATAAATCCAAGACACCGTGAAGGATTTCAAAACCACCTGTGGACGTGTTTAAGTGAATTTGAGTCCATTGAGGTGCAGCTGCTTTGTGACTTTTGTGAATTGAAGGGGCTGGGGGTGAAGGGAATTGAATGGAACAGAGCTGGGGAAGGGGCTGGAGCACCAGGAGAGGCTGAGGGAGCTGGGAAAGGGGCTCAGCCTGGAGAAAAGGAGGCTCAGGAGGGACCTTGTGGCTCTGCACAACTCCCTGACAGGAGGGGACAGCCAGGGGGGTCAGGTTCTGCTCTCAGGGAACAAGGAGAATGAGAGGGAACAGCCACAGGCTGTGCCAGGAGAGCTTCAGGTTGGACACCAGGAGGGATTTCTCCATGGAAAGAATAGTCAGGCATTGGAAGGGGCTTCCCAGGGCAGTGGAGGAGTCCCCATCCCTGCAGGGATTTCAAAGCCATGTGGATGTGGCCCTTGGGGACAGGGGTCAGATGTGGATGTGGCCTTGGCAGTGCTGGGGAAGGGTTGGACTCGATGATCTCTGGACTCGATGATTTTCCACCCTGAACCATCCTGTGGCTCTGTGAAGTATTTGGGGACAGCTCAGCATCGTGTCCATGGCAGCAGTTCTCCTTTCAGCTGCCCTGGTGCTCTCCCCCTCCAGCTCCTCAGCTCTCAGCAAGGACAATTAGCTGCATTCATCAGCGTAATTAACCAATTTTCTCCTGTTTAAACACACAAGACCGAAGCTGTTGCGGCACCCACCTTCAAAAGGCACAATTTACGTCAGGAAACCTCCGAACCTGCCAACACTGAGGGAAGGAAGGAAGCTCCAAGGAGAGAGGGAAACCACACAAATTCTATTGGAAACACTGCCCAGCATCACACCTGGCTGGAAAAAACGACCTGGGAATAGTGTATCCTATTGGATATAGGGTGAGGAGTGTGAGCATCCAAAAGCCATCCTTTGCCTAATTCTCCCTCACTCCTGGGCAGGAACCCCCAGGAAGGATCAGGGCTCAGAGAATTTGGGATAATAACCAAGGTTTTTGTTTCTGTACCTGCTCCATCCAGAGATAAACCAATTCTTTCTTGGATCAGCAAACTTGTAGTGATCTGGGACTGGGAAATGCAGTACAAATACACAGTTTTGTGGTGGCGGAAGTGGGAATATTGTAAAACAAAGGTCTGTTTCTCAGCAAGTCAAAATCTGCTTCTGAATCGCTCAAATAAATCTTTTTCTTATCTTAATCCATCTTTGTAAATTTAAAGGTGTAAGAGGGAAACTCTTACTAGTTCCTTTTAACCTAAAGGCAGCAAAATACATATTTTTGTAACCTTAAAACTGCATTTTAAAAGTAATAAGAGCAGAAATATTCAGCACCATGCCGAAAAATCTAGCATTTCAGAGGGAGGAGGTTTTCTGCATTCTTTTGTATAATGGGAAAGCTCTGGGTTTTGTTTTTTTTTTTTTTTTTTTTTTTTTTTTTTTTACCTAGGAAATAAATGGTCCAGGTAGCAATCTCTGGGGAAAACCTGGTGGAATCAGGGAGGATGGGCAGTGGGCAGAGTTGGGAACTGCAGCACTTGAGGGAATCTTCTGCTGGGAGCGCCCAGCTCTCTCTGCAAAAACTTCCCTTGGGAGGCGAGAGTTTCATCAATAATTAAGGAACATGTGAATATTGAGCTAATTTAGGATTTGCACTTTCTCACAGATTTTAATGTCCCTGAAGGTTGGTGGGGTGCGAAGTGGGGAGGGGGTGAAAATAAACCCTCCCTTTGCAGGAGTAAAATTCCAGATGTCGGATCCACTCCCCTCCAAAAAAAAAAAAAAAAAAAAAAAAAAAAAAAAAAAAAGGATATTTTAAAGATATGGCCAATCCATGCAGGGTTCAGCCACTCATTTTCTGCCTGGCCCACTGGGAGTTGTTGCCACCGTTCCCCATCCGTGAAAATGGGGGAGAACAAAGCTTTCTTCCCCCCTTTGTCTGCTCCGTCTATTTTCGCTCGCGGCTTTTCGCCGTAATTTCCCTGTTCCCAAAGCCCTGGGAGAGCTCTGCTCGCTTCCTGTGCCCCAGATACAGGTGAAGCCTCGCTGCAGAGCGGGGAAGGTGAGCACACACACACACACACACACACACAAAAAAGGTAATCCCGAGGTTTTTCCAGACTAATTACCCCGATCTGGTGGCAGTTAAGAGGTGGCATTTTCACATGGCCCCAGCCTCTCTTTATGTAACGCGGGAGCTTCCGACAGGACAGGTTTGACCAGCATTTTAGGCAGGGTGCAGAATGAAACCCTCCTTACTAATGCCATCAGAATGCCAGGTGCTGCAGGAGAAGGGGAAAAAAAAAAAAAAAAAGAAAAAAAAAAAAAAAAAGAAAGAAAAGTGGTTATTAATAATAGTAGCACTGTTTGCACTTAAAATTCTGCGTGGGGGCCGTGGGAAGAGAGGAAATCCAAACGAGGAATATTCTGCTGGATTTCTTTGTGCTGTAACCACACAGGAGCCCCCAGATTGTGTCCCAGGAGGTTCTGAAAAGCCACGAGTTGACCCCTGCGATACCTCCGGGAGGTCAAATGTTACTCCCAGGATGTGGAGGGAATAATGAGGATGAGGAACACCCAGAGAGGTGCTCCGAGAGCTTCCAGGCTTCGGCAGCAGAGGCAGGAGGTGGGTGCAGGTTCTGTCCTCGCTCAGGGTTTTCTCCTCTCCCAAACCTTTCCATCCATCCTGCAAAACGTGGAAACACATGGCAAGGTGGAAGCAGCCCTGTAAAAGGGATCAAGTGGAATTCATCCATCTCTTTCCTTTTCCCAGGAAGGGAAATTCTGCTGCCTAGCTACTACTAAAAATTCCTGGCCTCTGGAGCATTGACAGAGGTGTTTTTATACTCTTGATATCCAGGTCCTGAGCATCCTGAGAGTTAAAAAATAGCAGTGAGCCAACATATTCACCATACCCGAAGTACCACCCTTTTCAAAATAAAACCTTGCAACCCCGGGCAGCCTCTTTCTCAGGACACTTCCTACACGGAACCAAACAAAACTAAGGATGTTTCAAATTCTCACTGCCAACCTCTGCAGCAGCTCCAGCCTGCAGAATGCACCCGGGGAGACCTGTGCAGGGCAGGGTGGGAGAGTTTGGCATCCTCCCTCCCTGCCCCATCCCGGCACTTGAAGGCGTGAGACGGTACTTTGGGAGAGATCTGGAGCTGCTGGGACAGAACAAGCTGTCCCCAGGGCTGTCCCCAGGAGCGTGCCCGGCTCCAAACCCCAGATAAAAGGCAGCTCCTCCTTGTGTGTCTGTGTGTGTGTCTGTGTGTGTGGAAAGGGTTTATAAATCTGTCCCGAGACCAGGAAATCTCCTGCGCCTTTTAGATTTAAGAGAAGTTGCCTTCCTGTTGTATTCCCAGATAACGCAGCTCTGATGGAGCCCACTTGTAAAGAGCTTAATAGATTTAATCAGTTCCTTTGGAAAATGTTGTTTCTTCCGCAGGCTTTAGTCCAGTCCTGAGGAAAAGCTCGGGGAGGGCAGTTGCTGCTTGTGCCGCTAGCGAAGTTGGCAGGTTCCAGCTCTCCTGACCCCAAAATCGCTGCAATCCACAAGAAACCAGAGCCACCTCGCTCCTGTGCAGAGGGAAGAGGAGAGACCAGGAAGCCCAGGCGGATCCTGCCCGGCTCACATTTACATGAGCTCTCTCCATCACTCCTAATCTGACAAGAGTCAATAGGAACACCCAGGCACGTGGAAACCCGCTCGAACTCCCCGGCCTGGGATCAGCGCCGGGGTTTTCCCCCCTGGCTTGGGGTCAGATGGGGCAGCCTCGGCCGGCCCCAGGGAACGCCCGCCCATCCTGCGCCCGTCCCGCTGCTGTTCGGGCAGCGCGGAGGGGAAAACCACCGTCAGTCACCAGAGCCGCTGCAGCCCCGTGTCCGAGGGTCAAAATCATAAAGGGATCCAGCCATCAAAGCCATTCCCCAGGGCGGGTTGCAGGGATGAGCCGGGAAAGGGCGGCCAGCTGGGGATTTTTGGTGCCATCACCTTCCTGGAGATCCTTTGTCCTAGTGAGAGGAATGCTGCTGGGATGACTTTCCCACCTTTGGGGACACCCAGCTGGGGTCAGTGGGGAGCACCATGGTGTGGCTTTGGGACTTCCATCCCATTCAGCCTTTTTAGGGATGGGGCAGAGCTCCATAAAAAGCAGCAGCAAGGAAAAGACCCTTTGTCTCCCAGTGTCCAGGGATGGACAGTGGGGACCGACTAGGGGCATTTCAACCCCTTTGAGCTTTGTGCCCAGCCCCATCCCTGTCTTATTTTCCCCTAAAACTTCCACTAGGGGCTCGACCAGGCTGGACAAGCGCCCGCCAGCAGGTTGGTCATGTCCCAGTTTCCATCCCATACGAGGTGACCTGGAACTGTGGGGTGAAAACCCACATGAGGTGGGCAAAGCACAGCCCGGGCTGGTGGTTAAAGCAGAAGTGGGGAAAAGGTGTCCCTGCCTGTGGGATCCGTGCCTTGATTTCCCTTGGCAAAGAGGGTTCCTGGGGAAGGGCCCTTTTCACCCCAGTGGGATCTTCCTTTCCGTGCCATTTTCCTTTCCTTTCCAAGCTTTCAGTGCCTTTTTCTCCTGTCTCTGTGTTACCCCACAACCTTTAGAGTTTGAAGGTCTCTGAGGTGCAGGGGGGCAGCGGGGCTGTTTGGGGGCGGGACATCTCCAGCTCTCTCCTCGCTCCCTTGCAGCGGGCAAAGTCAGGAAAAATAACAATAAAAGAGGGGGAGCGGGGGGAGTGGGAAGGAGAAAGGGAGGTGTCGGGGGCGCTGCTTCCCCGGGGGGTGCCGCGCAGAGGGTGGGGAGAAGTTTTCTCCCAGCACCATCCCGGCCGGGGCTGAGGAGTTTGCAAACAAGGAGGAGCAGCGAGTCCCTTCGGTGTCATTGGAGGAGGCTTTTTCCAAGGAGCTCATAAATACGGGAGAGGCCGGGCAGGAGGCTGGGACTGCGCGGGGACCCCGAGGGCAGCGCGGCGGGGCGGGGGGGCCGGGGGGCCATGGCTGCGCTGCTCAGCACATTCCCCTGGCCGGAGCGGCTGGAGGGGGACACGGGCGAGGGGCTGTCCCCAGGGCCACCCCCCCGAGCGTCGCAGGGCGAGAAGGGCTCCGAGAGCCGCATCCGCCGGCCGATGAACGCGTTCATGGTGTGGGCGAAGGACGAGAGGAAGCGGCTGGCGGTGCAGAACCCCGACCTGCACAACGCGGAGCTCAGCAAGATGCTCGGTGAGGAGCGCGGTGGGCGCGGGGTTGGGGGGAGGCGAGGAGCGGGGCGAGGTCGGGGACCCACCCGGGCATCCCCTGGGTGAGCAGCCGGGCACCCACTCACCCATCCAGGTGCAAATCCTGTGGGGATTCAGTGCCCAGGGGCACCCACCGGAGATCCCTGCGGGTGCAAACCTTGTCCGGATTCGGTACCCGTGGGTCCACCAGGGTATTGCCGGGGGTGCAAATCCTGCCGGGATCCAGTGGCCCGGGGGAGGCACCCACGCACCCACCCGGGCATGGGATGCACACCCTGCTCGGATCCAGCGCTCCGGGCTGGGTCCCTGGGCACCCACCTGCGGTCCCTGGAGTGAAAACCTCGTGCGGTTCAGTGCGATGGGGTGGGGATGCAGGCACCCTCCGGCCATTCCTGGGGTGCAAATCCAGTTGGGATCCAATGCCCTGGGGAGAGCACCATGCACTCACCCGGTCATTCCGGGCTGCAAATCCCATCCGGATCCAGCGCCCCGGATTGGCCATCCCTGGGGGTGCCAAGCCTGCCCAGGTGGGGACCCGGTCTGGCACGCAGCAGGAGGACACCCCTACACCTACCTGGCCTAATTGGGGGTGCAAAGCTAGCCCGGGTGCAGCACCCTGGGGTGGCAAAACCTACTGGAGTTCTGCGCCTCGGCAGCAGCACCGGGCACCCACAGGGTGCTCACCCCAAAACTGTCCCACACTCCGGGTGTGCAGCCACTGCTCAGGGTGCAAAGTCTGATGGTGTCCTGAATCCCAGGGGACAGGCATCCTGCCACCCCCTCTGCTGCAAACCCTGAGGGTGCTGCCCTTGCTGTGCAAGGAGACACCCCAAAATTTTCCTGGCCTGTCTTTGCTGTCCCACTTTGTCCCAGTATTACAAAGCTCGGGTGTGCGTCTGTGTATTTCTGCTGTCACTTATGGGGGATCACAACCCATTTCGAGCACACATTTGTTTCCCACTCCCCGTCTACTATTTCTCCCTTTCTCCCAATCCCCATTTTGATGTGAAACCGGGAGGACAAACCAAAATTATCAGCCCAGACAGCCTGAGAAAGAGTTGCCCAAATTGCGACACAGCTTTGCTGCCCAACCTCTCATCCAAAGTTTGTGTTTCCCTGGACACTTCTGTGGTGTTTTCTTTGGTGGTTTGGGTTTTCTCCTCACTGCTTTGCCATGCAGCATCTCAGCTTATTAGTGTTATTTCTGCTGTCTCAGGCCATGGGAAGGCATCAAAGGCTTTGATGTATATCCTCATTTCTCTGCCTTACCCTGAGGAGCAGCCTGGGACAGCCTCACTGTGGGATAAGCCCCCCTCTACCCAATGCTACTTTTCTGTCCTGTGTTTTGGGGACATTTTATGTCAAACAAGGAAGAGCAAGGTCATAGAATTAATTACAGAATTATGTAATGGTTTGGGTTGGAAGAGACCTTAAAACCATCTAATCCATCCCCCTGCCATGGGCAGGGACACCTTCCACCATCCAGACCTGCTGTCACAGTGCCCAGGTCTCCTTGTGCCCTGGTGCAAGTCCTGGCAGGGCACAGGCTGGGGCACCTTAAAGGACACCACGTCCTGACACTTTGCTCAGCCAGCCTTGGCTGTCCCTGCTCCACAGCCAGGCTCTCTGTCCCAGCCCATGGAGCTGGAAGAGTTCATCTGCCTGGATTTATTTACCAACCGTAAAACCACTTTGTGTGGGGACTTGGGATGAAGGGAATCAGAGACCCTATAGCAGCCTGACATCCCCCCTTCTTCTCCCACCCGCTCCTGCCACATCCCGCTGCGAGGTTTTGGGGATGTGTCCTCTGCGTGTGCCAGGTGGGATTTTGGGCTCCCTCGGGAGGCTGCGGGTGCTAAGGGAGCGTCTCCTCCGTTTCAGGGAAGTCCTGGAAGGCGCTGAGCCTGTCGCAGAAGCGTCCCTACGTGGAGGAGGCCGAGCGGCTGCGGGTGAAGCACATGCAAGATTATCCCAACTACAAGTACCGGCCCCGTCGGAAGAAGCAGGTCAAGCGCATCGGGAAGCGGGTGGATCCCAGCTTTCTGCTGGGCAGCCTGACACGGGATCAGAACTCTGTGCCGGAAAAGAGGACCTGCAGCCGGGCCGGGGGGGACAAAGAGGGCCCGGGTGAGTACCCGCCCCGCCCGGGGCTGCCGGCCGTGCGGGGATACCGGGAGGCTCCGGGCAGCGGCAGCAGCACCAGCGTGGACACCTACCCCTACGGGCTGCCCACCCCGCCGGAGATGTCCCCTCTGGATGCCATAGACCCCGAGCAGAGCTTCTTCTCCTCGCCCTGCCCCGAGGAGCACCACCGCTCCCACCTCGCCGGCGCCACCTTCTCCGCGGAGTACGCGGGCGGCTCGCTGCCGTGCGGCCACCACCCGCTCAGCCCCATGCCACAGCCGGCCACCTGCATGATCCCCCCGGCCTCCAGCTGCCCTGCCCTTCCTCCTCCTCCTCCTCCTCCTCCTCCCAGCTACTACACACCCGTCTTCTCCTCCTTGCCCCCTCCCAACCTCCATGCCCACCTGGGCCAGCTCTCCCCGCCGCCTGACCACCACGGCTTCGACCCCTTGGACCAGCTGAGCCAAGCGGAGCTGTTGGGGGAGATGGACCGCAACGAGTTCGACCAGTATCTCAACAACCCCGGCCACGGCGACCACCACGGCGGGGCTTTGGCCAGCGGGCACGGCCCGGCATCCGGCAGCTCCCACGGCTCCGAGAACAGCCTCATCTCCGTCCTGGCCGACGCCACGGCCACCTACTACAATAACTACAGCGTCTCTTAGGAGCCCAGCCGGGGCCGCCTGGACCGGCCGAGGAAGGACCCGACTCTGTTCCGAGGCGTTGTTGCTCCTCAGGGTGACCCAGTCCGGACCGCGGGGCCCTGGAGTCTCCTTGGTGTTGTAGGTAAAGGATTTGGGTTGTTGGCTCACCACCGTGCAAAGCCTGGAGTGCTCTGCTCCCGCCGTGGCCAAGGGGGCACTTCCCAACGCCAAAGCCCTTTGGCCAAGTCCCTCTTCCGAAGCAGGGATGCTCCTTGGGAGCACAGGAAGGCTGCGCCTCGTTTTGGGGCGTCCCCAGCTCTGCTTTGGAGTCAGGAGTGCGGCAGCACCCCGCAAACGTCGGGTCTGAATTCCCCCCTGGAAGGGGGAAAGGCAGGGATGGGAGAAGGGGAGAATTCGGTGAAGGTCCATGAGCTGGTTTTGGGTTCTGGTGGCGGCGTTGCTGCAGCCACCCTGACCTGCCTGATCACTCCAACGGGGGTTAAAAGCCCCCATCCCCTGCCCCAGAGCATGGATTGGGGGCTGCATCCCTTGGGAAACCCCGGAGGGGATAGGACACCAGCCAGGAGAAGGGCAGCCAGCCCCAGGGGTGCTGAGCCTGTTCTGGTGTGGGGTAAGATCAGGGCTTGGAAAGGCAGGATCCAGCCGGCATCCACCCCTGGGAGCAGGTCCTGGGAAAGACATTTTGGTTAAGAGGTGATGATGTAGCAGACACTTTTTTTTTTATCAAACATCCTTTGAAGGGGAAGGCTCCGTGTTTGGAGCTACAGTGCCCGATGCCTCTCCTAACTCTGGCGTTTTATTGCTTGTAATAAAGCTGTACATTGATTTATTCCTTCCATTATTCCTCTCCCCCCACCCCAACCTCGGATTTTGTATTGCTCAAGTTCTCTTCCTTTCCGTAAAGATGAAGCTTTATTTTAAATCAGTTATATGACATGATTAATCTTAGTGTTTACTGTATGGCACTTGGTAATGACTAGTTAGTAACGTGGTTATGAGTTCCTGGTTTCAGTCCCCAAAAATGTATTAATAATAATTGCAAAGAAAACAAACAAAAAAAAAAAAAACCCAACCAAAAGTTCACCGGTTTTTAAGCTAATACATTCCATCTCTTTTGTGTGACTCTAAGCATTTTGAATGAGTGTAGATACGAGTTTGCATAAAATATTTAATTTAAATAAATGTTTTTATATGATGATTGTTCAATGATTTAAATTGCTGTTGCTATTGACAACAGTTTTCAAAACAGAAACATTTCCCGTGCAAGTGCTATTTTTTTATATTTTTGTTGTCGTTGTTGTTGGTATTTTCAGCCAAATTTTTTCTACTTCCATTTTTTTTATAAATAAAACAAAGATCTGTGGTTATCTTTACAAGCTGTGGATTGATTTCTAGCAAACAGACTCAGGGCACGAGGAGTGCTTACCCTCACTTTTCATGGAGTGTCTCGGGTCACTGCTGGCCTTGATCCTGCTTTTGCCATCTCACATATGATCTTTGTAATCCTGTTTCCATATTACAGTGAAGTCAAGAACTTTGCCTTTGGTGTCTTGGTGAGCACAGATGATGTTGGCGATTTATGGAGCGAGTGCCAGTGCCTGGAGCGTGGGTTTTAGTCACCTTTAAGGCTCTCTTTTCTTTCAGAGTTTGGGCTGATTCACCTTTTAAGATGCTCCTGAAAAGGGTCCTGGTTTCAGGTGCAGATTGAGGCAATGAGGCCTCAGAAACGTGTGGGGGTCAAATTTGGGGAGCCACGTGGAGGTGATGTTGAGTGATGGTCTTCAGGCCTGGCCAGCAAAGAGAAAAGCTTAATCCATGTTTTTGGATAACATCACAGCCTGCTCTTGCCAGACATTAAATCAGGCTGTGTCCCTGCTGTCCTTGAGGTCAAGCCATGCACAGAGAATCTCAGAGTTCTTAGGTCTGGAAGAGACCTCTGGAGATCCAAGGCAGGGTAAACACATCCTAAAGCAGTGTCCTCCGAGGCTGGATCCTCCTGCTTGGCCCCAAAAAAGGGAGGAGCACATTTCCTAATGCACTTTGTGATGTCACCTCTGTGTGGTGGCTGCGAGGGGTCTTCAGAGATCTCCCAACCCAACCCTGTCCCTCAGGGGGGTTTGTCTTCCATAAATGACATCTCGGATCCACCAGCCCATGGTCCCAGGAAGGGGAGGCTGTGTGAGTATTGGGGGAAGCACCAACATGCTCCTTTCCTCTGCTCCTCCATCCCACACTTGTATCCCCTGGATTCAGCTCTCCCATCCTGCCTCTTCCTTCTTCCAGCTCTCAGGCATCCCAGCTGACCTTTGACCTCTCATTTTTAGGGGGAAAGGAACCTTTGGGTGTCCTCCTAGCCCCAGGTGCTGTGGTGGCTCCCTGACGCACAAATGTGACCCTTCCAAGAGGATTTTGGAGCTGGAGGGAGGGAGGTGCCAGGATCCTGTTTTGCCTCTCTGCCCAGCAGCATTGACTCACATGGGACTGTGCCAGGAGCAGGAGTGGGGCTGGAAAAGTCCTGCTTTTCCCTTCTCCATCTCTCCCTGCAATCCCTGTGGTGCCCCAGCCCCGAGAGGCAGCTGAGAACAGTGAAACTGCCTTGGGGAGGAGGATCAGCTGTCCCAGCCCCCTCCCAGAAATTCAGCTCTGGGTATTGCCACCAGTCTGATCTGGGATGTCACATTCCTACCCTACAGAACCCTTTTTCCAGGACATTGGCTGCTCCTACTGGTCCTTCTCCTTATTCCCATGCCCTGAGCAACGTTGGGATCAACTGCACCACCCTGTCAGCTTTTTCCCTCCTTGCTTTCATCCCATGCAGGGCTGGTGGAAACAAACCCCTCTCCAAGAGCTCCTAGAGTCTGATTTCCCCAGGAAAAGGGGTTTCTCCAACGCACCCCATCCCCAAGGAGCCCGTCGTGCCGGGATGAGCGGAGATCCCCGCCAGCCAAGCCTGTCCCCACTTGCTCAAGCCGGGAGCCACGTGAGGAGAGGTGGGAGCTTGTCCCTGTGCTCTCTGCACGCCAGGAACAGCTACAGGCCCCAACCGGGAGCCGGGGCCCCCCGAGGGCGTTGGGAGCCGCAGCCAAGGCGAGGTGCGGCTCCCTGGGAGCCACGGCCGGATCCGGGCACACGCCCAGCGCCGGGAGCAGCCGGCTCCCAGCCCCAGGACACTGCAGCCCAAATGAAATGCAGGGGCAGAACCATCTTCTCTGGGGGGATTGGAAATGAGATGCTGTGTGTCAATCCCCCTCTACCCGCAGCAATATTTTTTGGGGATGCAGGGCGTTGCTGCAGGGAGCAGATGGAAAATAGGTGGGTGGCAGAGGTGGGAAGGAGTGGTTTTGTTTGGAAAGTGAATATTCATGTGAAAGACTGCTGGCCATCGCTGTTTGCGGATGTTGGGGGGGTCACCACCCCAAGCAGGACTTGTTCTGCATCAGTCCTGGGCATGTTTCTCCTCCCTCCCCATCCCAAATCCAGGAGCCCATGGCTGTCTCTGTGCATGTGGACGAGTCTTGTGGTTTGTGGCCTGCTGTCCCCAGCCTGGGAACCAGCAGGAAAATCAAATCAGGGCTGCAGGAAGGGATAAAACAGCCTCACACCACATTTGGGATGTCAGCCTGGGCCAGGACAGGGGGATCACCTTGCCACGAGGTGACAGGGTGTGAGCCCTCTGCCCCCAGTGTCTGGAGACCTTGGACACTCCTTGGCCCCTGTGGCTGTGCAGGTCATGGTGCCAGGCACTGGGAGCAGGGATGAGGTCACCTTCCCCCTTCGCGGACAGCTGGAATTTGGGCTGGCCAGGAGCTGCCGTGTGTGTCATGCCCTGGGCGATTTCCTTTCCATCCCTTGAGCAGGTGGTGACTCCTCTCCTTCCCCTCTCTGCTTGTCCCAGTGCCACTGGGCAGGGGTGGGCCCTGGTGACAAACAGCCACGTGGATGTTCCATGCCTCAGTTTCCCTGTCTGTAGAACAGAGATAATTCTTCCTTCCCTCACATCATTTTTCCAGCCAGCGCTGGAACATGACCTGTCTCTTCCCCAGAATCTCAACAGGACTAAATGCTTGTGCTGCCTTTAGCATGAGTGGTCTCTGCCCCATGTGAAAGATCTGGATTCTGCCATGAAATCATCCGAGATACAACAATTTTCTCTGATTTTTCAAAGCAGAACCAGGTGAGGGAAGTAGAGGCAGCAAAAGAGGTGAGGTGACTGGACTGACCTCACCCTGCAAATCAGTGACAGAGCCTAGAGAAACCCTCAACACAGCCAACTCCCCTAAATCCTAAATCCCATTTCCCCCCTCTTTTTGCTCTCCTTCCCTCTCCATCCCTTTTGTTCCCCCTACCCCACCCTGACTCCGAACCCTGCTGCACCCCACTGTGGGGAGGGCAGGATCAGGCTCTCCCTCCCATCTCTCCAGAGGAGGGAATGAGACAAGCTGCTGAGTGGTTTCCTGCCCAGCACTGCCAATGGGAGCTGCTTGGGGTGCCGGGAGCAGGGGAGGATGTATCCGGAGCTGAGTGTTTCCTGGCAGATAAGGCCAACCCCTCCTGCCGGATGTTATGAGTCCAGGTCCTACCTCCACGTTTCAAGAGAAGGGGCCGAGGAAAGGCTTGGATGTTTATGTCAAGGAAAAATAACTTCTCCCTCTGTGTGTACAATCCTCTGGCTCCCCCAGGGCTACGTGCGGCAGGATAAATGCTGGGAATAGGATGAGGAGGGCTGTGGGCAGGCTGGGGGCTCTCCCTGCTCGCTGGGGCTGTGTGGGAATGTGCCCAGGCAAAGGCAGGATGGATCTGGGGAGAAGAGCCTGAGGGTGGAGAGTGCAGGCTCAGCGCCGTGGGATCAGGCTCAGCATCAATTTGGGGTCACCTCGGCCAAACCCAGCCTGTCACCCCTTGTGTCCACCTGGAGCAGATCCAGCCCCCTGCTAGGATCTCTCCTCATCCTTCAGGAGAGCCCCTTCAAGGCCAGAGCCCCTCAGGGCTGGAGGTCAGGGTTATCCTGCCCACCTCAGTCATCCGGGGAATCAGAGATGCTGGCAGAGGGAAGACAGTGGCAGAGTTGGGTCTGGCAGCCTGGCTGGCTGGGGAGGGGGAAGTTGTATGGGGGGAATGAGAGAAACATGGATTTTCCCCGTATTTTTCGCAATGGATAAGTAGAATCCAGTTCTGGCCAGAATCTCCTCTTTGGATTGTAGCTGTGGTCTCCTGACATCTGGGAACATCCCCAGGGCTCAAGCCAGAACCTGTGCACTGCCTGAGGGCTGGAACATGTCCAGGGCCACCTCTGGATGATGGAAGGAATGTGGAGAGACCTGCACTAGACTTAGACTGGTCAAGAAATTCGGAGAGGGAAGACCCCAGCCCTCAAGCCTTACCATTCCCACCGGAATTACCCCAGATCCCAGCACAGCCATGCCCAGGACAGGGGCAGTGAGGACATTCCTGGTGAGGGTTTGGATGTGGTCATCTGGTTTGGATGGGTCCAGACATCGAACAGCTTTTCATGGAGAGTTTTGTCTTCAGCATCAATAGGGAGAAATTTGAAATTAGACGAAATCTGACAATCTCCTGTCCAGGGTGATTAATGAGAGCTGAGCTGCCTCCCACTCTCAACTCAATCCAAGAGGGACTGCTGGAGGTCCCATTTCCCACCCAGTGGGTCCAAGAGAGGACTGGAGGACAACCTGAGAAGAAAGGAGGGAAAAGTCCTGTTCTTCCTCCCCCGAGCTTGAGGAGCCCATGAGGCATCCAGGGAGCACTGCTGCGTTCAGGGAGAATTTTGGGATAAGAAGCCTGGTGCTGGAGCCCTGACCCATGCCCTCCTCCAGCGTCTCCCACCCTTCTTCCATCAGCACCCGGAATTCCCCGGTGTCCCATCCAGCCAGGACACCGCACCCCGCCTCAGCCAGCCCGAGATGTTGTTCTTTCCCTTTGATTTCCAGGAGCTCCCACTTGGCCCCCAGAGCTCCACGGCAAACAAAACATCAGAAGGCCAGGCTTGGCGGTGCAGGAAGGAAACCGGCTCATGCGGGGCTGAGTCACGATCCCGCTGCTCCTCCCGGCATCCCAGGGAGCGGGATCGGGTATCAAGGGATGCCAGGTCCCACCGACCCCCGTCAGGAGCACCAAAAATCCTCCACCACCACCCACCACCACCATCATCACCCCATTGTATTTGTTTTGGTAAACAAAACACGGTTTGTGGGCTTTTTTTTTTTTTTTTTTTTTTTTTTTTTTTTTTTTTTTTTGTTGTTGTTGGAATGGGAAAGGCTGGATTTGCTTCCCTGCTGAGGGAAGAGTCTCCACACTGCTCGTTTGGGCTGCAGCCAAAATTCAGGGAGGATGCCAAAAACCTGAGTTTGAAAGAAGCTCCTCAGCACCCTGACCTGGGACCAGCTACTTGATTTTCTCCTCTCAGGGCCAGACTTCTTGTCTAGGGCTTCACATGGTTGTGATTGACACCACTCAGACGTCTCCAACTCTCCCCCTCATATTCACTGTAGATAAATTTTTTTTTTTTTAAAAATATACACGCACATATATACATATATATATATGTATGTATTTATATATATATAAAAGAAAGATGGGTACTCCCAACTCTATCCCTCTCATTCACTGGAGATATCAAAAAACATATATTAATATAACAATATGTATTTGTATATAAATGTATATAAATATAAAAATAGATAAACATACATACATAAATGTAAAAAATATACACATACAGGAGATATGACAGGTACATATGCTTATATATATGTGTATAAGGGATACATATATATATGTGTGTGTGTATAAGGGATATATATATATATATAAGAAAAACGAGTTCAAACTTTTTAGTGAGGCCAGTCATCATAGGATTAAGTGTAATTGCTTTAAACTAAGAGAGGGCAGATTTAGATTAAATATAAGGAAGACACCTGGTCTAGTGGAAGGCATTCCTGCCCATGGCAGGGGGTTGAATGAGATGAGTTTTAAGGTCTCTTCCAACCCAAGCCATTCTCATGTTCCGTGATTTTATGATTTTATACGTATTTGTGTGTGTGCGTGTACACACAGGACATAAGATATGTGGCTTAGAGAAAGCAGCATCCCTTGGTCTCCTTTTCCACAGCTCCCAGCACAGTCTGCTGGAACTCTCAGCAGAGTCCATGTCTCACATGTCCTTTTAGAGTGGATATCAGGAAAAGGTTCTTCCCCAGAGGATGTTTGGGCACTGAACAGACTCCTCAGGGAATGGGCATAGCCCCAAAGCTGCCAGAGCTCCAGGAGTGTTTGGACAATGCTCTCAGGGATGCACAGGGTGGGATTGTTGGAGTATCTGTGCAGGGCCAGGAGCTGGACTGGATGCTTGTGTGTCCCTTCCAAATCAGGATCTTATTTATGATTCCAGGATTCCGTGATTCTCATCCTCTTCACCACTGGCCTGGGGGAGGTGACAGCCTCTGACTGTGCCTCGGTGGCCTGGTGGTCCAGAGGCTCCAGTGATCCTCATGGATACACCTATGCAGGAAAATGAAGGGATCAGCTCTGAACACAACTGGTCCATCCTCTCAGCCTCCCAAATGTGGACAACAGCACCCAAACAGTGTCCTGGGAATGATCCCTGGGCTTTGCTCACCTTGAACCTTATCTGGGAAGTTGTTGCATCCCTGCCACTGGATCTGGGCTAAAATCACCCCCAAACAATTGGAAGGCCATTGGGAAGCCTCTGACCCTGCTCCTATTCCTTGATGGGTTCTTCCAGAGTGTGAGTTTCTCTCCTGGGCTTTTACCACCTTAGAAAACATTCCCACTTCCATCCCTCATGCCCAGGAAGATGGAAGATGTGTTGCAGTTGCAGAACCGTGTGCTCCAGGATTAGGAAAGGCCAAGCTGGAGCGTGTTTGTGCAACCTTCCTGCTCCTTCCAAGTGCCAGGCACTACAGGAGTTGCAGGAGTTCCCAGGATGTGACAATGCACTGGAAGTCACTGATCTCTTGGCTACAGGATCACAATGAACTTTTCTACCATCTTGGACCTCTCTCAGCTCAGGCAGATTTGGTGCATCCACTCAATATTTAAGTTTTAACAAGGTCTGCCATGTCCCTTTCCAGTGACTGCACTGGGCAAGCCTGATCAGTGATTAAAGGTGGGATTTAACTCTCAGGCGTGCCCAGCTGTCTCCACTCTGGTTTGGAGCATAAATCCATCCTGGTGCAGTTTTCATCTTGATTGGTTGGAACGTGGAGCCAATAATGCCATGGTTGTGGGTGTGATCCCTCTATGGGAAATTCACTCAAAAGTTGGACTTGGTGATCCTTGTTGGTCCCTTTTAACACAGAATGTTCTGTGATACTGTGATTGTCACAGAAATGCTGAGGTCCTAAGACACCTCTGGAGATCCCGTGTGACAGATCTTTTCCTGGGTGGAGGCCTGGCTTGGAGGCAGAAGGAGGTGGGTCTCTCCTGGGGTTGACTGTCCCTCTCCAAACCAGCATGGCATTCAAAAAATGCCTTTTCCTGGTGGCCTGGAGGCCCTTCACTTGAAACAGAACCCACATCTCCACTAGTAACAAACAGGTTGAGTATCTCAGCACCTCGGTCCCATAGAGGATCCACTGAGGTCTCTACTCTCCCAGGATCTCCCAGGCCAGAGCTCCCTCCAATCCAGGCTCCTCTTCCCTTCTTTTACTCAAGGGAAAGAAGAGAAGGAAACCCACAACCCAGACACCCTAGACCACCCTGCCTGCATTCCACCCCCAACCTCCTGAAAAGTCCCAAAAGCCACTCCAAGGGAATTTCCCCAAGGTATGGGTCTCCCCTGTAAAGTATTAAATGACCCATCACACCTTCCTGGTTGCCTTTCCCCGCTGCCTTCCCGGGTTCAAAAGGTGATTTAGGATGACAGGCTCTGCTCTACGTGAACTTGCCAGCTATTGCCAGCTCTTGCCAGCAGCATGACGAGACACCCCTTCATTGTACATTAATTCCAGCAGGCGTACGGCCCAGCAATCAAAGTGCCTCATTAAACTTTAATTAAATTTCCCAAGTGATTTGCTCCCGGGCGGAGAACCTGCAGGGCAAGCCCAAGCAAGTGCGTGTGTGTGTGTGTGTGTGTCTGGGCTTTTGGGGTGTCTTTTTTTTTTTCCCCAAAATGTTATCTACACTTCATGGCTGGGGTATGAAACAAAGCCAGAGGTGGAAATGCAGGCCAGAGGAGGAAATCCAGAGGAGGAAATCCAGTTCAGACTAGGAAGAAAAACCAAACTGAACAGACTCTGCTCCTGCCACTCCTGCTGGGTGCTGCTCTCGTACAAGGAGGTTCTCCAGGGCCCTCTCTTCTCCAGGCTGAACAATTAAACTTTCCCTGCTGTTCTCCTGGAATACCAGGAAGATTTTGCACTACAGAGCCTTTGTAGGATGTGGACAGGGGATAGAGTGGTCCGGAATTAGAATTCACTCTCAAATGAGTTCCCACAATCAAAGCTTAGTGAAAAAACAGAGGGACAAAGGAATTCAAAACTTTTAATGGATGGCAAACAAAACTAGATCTCTTTCTATCAATGACAGGTCTTAGAATCAGAGGAGTGAGGGTTACAAAGGACCTTAAAACCATCTAGTTCCACCCCTGCCATGGGCAGGGACACCTTCCAGCTGGAGCAGACTGCTCCAAGCCGTGTCCAACCCGGCCTTGGACATTTCCAGGGATCCACAGCCTCTCACAGGACCCTGTGCCCATCCTCTGCCTTGATGACCAGTTGGCTTGATCTGGTCAAAACTCTCTCCAGAACAAGGTGGCTGCATCTGCACAACCCCCAGGAATGGTCCTTGGGCTGTGCAGATTCCTGACCCAGGGCTGGGATCATTTTTGGGCTCACTCCAGCAGACTCCAACCCAAGCCAGGAGCGCAAACGAGCCACGTCCAGTCCACATCGAGGCACATCCAGGTTTGTCTCTGTCATTTCCTGCAAGCTGCAAGTTGATCTCCAGATTCAAATTCCCTGAGGACTCCGGAAGGAGCCAAAACCTTGGAGGTTTTGTTGGAGAGGCCTTGTTGGGGGGACTGCACAAAACCGACCCTGCGCGGGCTCCTGCGCCGGGATCCTGCACAAGGTGAATTTTCCCCGTGTTTTCCCTTGGGCTGGAGTGGATGGATGGCAAACAAAAGCGAATACTGGAGCGCTTATTCACATCGAGAGAGGCACGAGCACAAAAAACCAGTCACCCCCTTGAAACTCGGAGTGAGGTGGGGATTTCCATGTATTGCCTGTGCTTCCAGATCTGCAGATAAGGGTACAGCTGGTCAAACATTTTCCATTGATGATTTCCTTGCAGAAAACATCCTTCCAAGGGAAAAAAAAAAAAAAAAAAAAAAAAAAAAAAGCCCAGTAACTTAAAGAAAACTTAGAGTTTAGCTTTGTTTCCCTTAAGCGCACTAAAAAAGAAAGTGCATTTTATGCAAATTTTCAGGTTTTTCTGAAATAGAGAAGAAAAATAGAAGTGATGATGGACCTGTCAGAGGTTGTTTGATTTTTTTTTAAAGGACAAGATTTTAAAATATCCAAACTCCCTCATAACATCTATAGAAAACAGAGGTCTTTTTTCGTGTTCTGTACTTTTTCCTTTCCATTAGCTGTACTTACCAGTTTCTTGGTCAAGTTAAGCTTCATCCTCATCACCAGATTCTACCAGTTGAAGACCTATTTAGTTTTAGGGGTCAGAGTGGGTGATCTTCAGAGACCCCTTGCAGCCAGGGATTCCGTAATTTAAACCCTTTCTACTCTAATATTAACTATATTCAGGTGTATAACTGTGAGTAAAAATAAGAGATTTTTCAATAAAATTGATAATTATAATTCTCAATCAAACAAAGATAAAACTGAAATAGAAAAGGCCATTTTTCCTCTAAAAAAAGGAAAATTATTTTAATAAGATTTTTCTTTTTCTGAAAGGCTTTTTTTTTTTTTTTTTTTTTTTTTTTAATTGAGAGAAGAAAGATGAGAACCTCAGCTGGGAGAACAATTGGGATTTTTCAGTTGTTTGTTGCTGATGTTGCCTGTCCCTTCAGTCAAACTGGATAAAGACATTTATAGAATTAGGGAATATTCATAAAAAACACGTTTGGAAGCTGAAGGGAAAACAGGGATCTACTTCCTAACTCTGCAGTCTGCATTATCTTAATGGAAGAGAATATTTAAGAATGGAACCAGATCTCAGCATTTACATTATTTTGCTCCTGCCACCGAATCATTCCACACCTTCTGCCAGGTCCCTTAACCCCAGTGAGCTCTGTCTGACCTGCCAGCAGTACTGGGATGATAATTCCTCTCTTAAGGGACCTGGGGACATAAATTATTCCCTGCAAGATCCTAAAGTGAGCGCACGCTGTTGTTGCTTCCCTCCAAGGTGACATGAACTAGTTGGAGAGAGCTCAGTGTCTTCTGGGAGAGATGTCTGTAGGAATAGGCTGAGCCTTGGGGGATGAGACTGTTAGCATGGAAATATTTGTCTGGGAAGCAAAATCCATGGCAAAACCTGGCAAAAGCCCAGCCCAGCCCACTGGGGAAGTGTTGGATAAACTGATGTGGTGATTAAGCCCAGCATTCCCTTGATGCCTTTTTGGTGGGGAATATCTTAGACAACTTAATTACAGGAGGCTGGAGGAGCCTGATGCCCACTGATTTCACTTGGAGGCTCATTCCTGGACTTTCTTTGGGCTGGATGTCCAAAAATGAGTCATGTCCCTGGAATGGGGTTAAGGGGTGAGACTAGGAATTGACTGGGTACGCCTCATCCTGCCTAGGCATGAAAAATCTTTCAGAGATCCTGTGGGATGAAGAGGAACAGGTTATTGTTGTGCAAAGTGCCTGGCTACTACTCTCCAACCTTTTGCAATTATAGGTTCATGAGTAAAAGTGGAGTTTGCATCCTTTGTGCATTTGTACAGGTGAAAAAAACCCTTGCAGGGCTGAAGTCCCCAAATTCTGCAGCTTTGAACGCATCTCCCAGCAGACAAGGAGCAATATTATTTCTAGGGAACTGCAGACTGGAGAGCCACCCTGTGCTTCTGATTAATTCTGATTAATTAATAGTGAAAATGGCAGCATAAGCCTCAGCATCTGTCTTCTGATCCCGATCTTCAAGGTCTTTTCCCATCTTAAGGATTCTGTGGATTCTGTGAGCACAGAATAAAATGTAGGGTGCTGTTTATCCCACCCAAAATATGGAAACTCAGAGCTTTATCTCCATTAGTTGTCTAAATATTCTAGGGGAGGGTGTCCCTGCCTCTGGTCTTTATGGTTTCTTCCAATCCAAACCCTTTTATGATTCTATGATTTTACTATGACTACTTCCTGCCCAAATCATCATAATATTAAAGATTTTAGGATGGTATGCTTACATTACCTGTTGGGAATCACCCTAGGAATTACAAACTCCTGAAATCTGCACAGGAATACACCGAATCTGTGCTGGTTTTCCAAGAGAAAACACATTTCAATGCCTTTGGTCTCTATCAGATGGGACTGCAGTGCTCCAGCACTGGTGCCTTGCGACTTCCAGGTTTGCTGGAAGATGAATAACCAAAAATTCCGGGTCTCAGCTAATTTAATTTGCCTCTAGTCCAAGAGGAGGACTGACAACCTCCAGACACCGTCAGGGTATTTTTTATAGCTATTTAGAAATAAGACAACTTGTCTTTTTCAAAAACAACCTTTGTTCTTACTCCATCCTTCAATTTTATTCTCCGGAAGATGTAAAGGGAAGCAAGGGCTTGGATTTGTCCAGCTCCAGGGTGTTTCCTGCACTTCAGTGAATCCCAACAACACATAAAGAGTCTGGCAGCCTGTGCCGGGGCTTGCCAACCCTCTCAGGGAACACGCTTCTCCTAATATCCAATCTAACCCTCCTTTCTTCCCAATAACATATCCATCCCTGCCCTCTGGCAGTGGGAAACCATTCCCTGTGTCCTGTCTCTCCATCCCTTGTCCCCAGTCCCTCTCCAGCTCTCCTGGAGCCCCTTTAGGCTCTGGAAGAGGCTCTGAGCTCTCCCTGGATCCTTCTCTTCTCCAGGTGAACACCCCCAGCTCTCCCAGCCTGGCTCCAGAGCAGAGGGGCTCCAGCCCTTGGAACATCTCCATGGTTTCCTCTGGACTCTCTCCAACAGGTCCATGTCTCTCCTGTGCTGATGACCCCAGAACTGGACACAGTTCAATGATCCTCACCCCAGAGGCTGATCATCCTGCCTTTTCTTTGCAGGAAGATATCACAGGTCAGGGAATGAACCAGAAATGTTGTGTTTCTGTTTCTCACTCATTTCCTTTTTCATCCAAGTTCATCTAAATGTTGTCTGCTGGAAGCTTTGAGCTTCTTGTGCTCCAGCTGACTTTGCTCTTCCAGCTTCTCACTGGAGATTTCCTTCACTGGAGCAAAGCAGGAAGAGCCTTTTGTGCTCTCTAAATATGAAGTCATTTAGGGTGGCTTAAAATTCCCATGTAATCAAAGCCATGCACTGTGGTTACAGCCACTGACCTCAGGATTTCTCTTAAAAAACCCTTCTGAGCAGGGACAATTTCTAGGCTGGCAAAGGGAATATCTGAGCAAGTCCTGGGAGTTGCTGGAGAGCTCTCCAACTCTCAATTTTCATTGCTCCTGACCCCCCCCCAGAGCTTCTCTCACTCCCAGAACTCCACATCCTCCTTGCCTCCTCCACTGGTCCCTGTGTTTGTGGGGATGTGTGAGAGCAGGAGCTGCCTCAGGGTTTACTTTCAGGTATTAATACTTCTGTTACAGGAGAGGAAGGGCAGTACCAGAGTGAGCACCCAGAAGGCAGTTTCTGAAGTTACCCCCCCTCCAAAAAAATGCACCTCCAGAAATTAGTCAGGAACTCAAAAAGTCCTCAAGGTTTTGCTTTCCATCCTTGTTTCTTACACTGAATTTTTGTTTTTTAATCGCCATCTCTCCTCCTCCTCTCAAAAAGAAAGGAGTTGTGGAAGTACATCTTGGCTCCTCTGCAGGACTTTGGACTGTTATTAGCATCTCATGCATTAATCAGTGGGCTGATTATGAATGAATCAGCATAGATCCCTCCCCTTGGAAAGCTGAGAAAAGCTACAGCTCTGTCAGAATGCCCCATGGCCCTTCCTGACCCAGCTGGCTGCAAAGGGAGATGTAATTTCTTAGTGACGTTTAATTAAAATTTAATTAATTTGTGAAGAAGCAGTGGATGTACTGAATAGATTTTTATTTCAAAGGGAATGCTTGAGAATTGGTGCCCCGATCCTGTGTAGTGCTGGGAAAGTTCTGAACGGGCACTTTTTTACAAGAACTGGGAGATCAGTGGGGCAAGAAGCACAGGGAGGAGGGTTGGGGTGGGATGTTTAATCCATGACTAAATTTTTGTTATTTGCAAAATAAATAAGGGATGAATGATTATGAAGTATCTTCTGATTAGGAACACCAGCGAGAAGCAAAGACCCCCTTCAAGTTATCAAGCCTGGGATAAATTCCACCCAAACCCAGCAATCCTGGAGCAATTACCACAGTGAAATCCAGCTGCTTCTCCCTTTTCCTCTTTCCTCCCTCTCAGAATTCACCCTGTGACAATTTCCTCAGCCTGACAGCTGATCCCGTATCGAATGTGCTGAATGGATAAAATCTGCAGCAGCAACAAGTTGTCTGTGAGATTAATTTGTCTCTGGAATCAACATTATGCAAACGGGACCCACCCTAATTTGTGTGAACTGACTGCGGGTGTTATCTTATGATTAAACAGCTTTGTAAGCATCAAAATATCTCATCTGGCTTCCCTGAGCAGGGTCTGATCCAGGACAGGCTGCTACCTTCCCTTCAGCTCTGCTCTGCACCTCCAGCGTGATCCTCAGGACTTATAAGATCCCAGCACTTTTTTTTCAGGGAGAGGAACCGACTCTTTGTCAAGTTATGAATTAGTGGCATCTTAATTTTATTTCAGAGGAACCCTAAAAGCCCAAAGGTTTAACCCAGCATCAGCACAACCCCCTGTTCTCTCTCTTTAGCCATGCCATGGACACAGCCACCTCCCAAATGTGGGTGAGGTGGCAAGAAAATTAGAATATTGTGCAAAATTCCACGGTGCTGTAGCACAATTCCCAAATTCCCTCTTTTCTCTTCATGCAGTGCAGGGGAGATTTTCTCATCCAACTGTTTTGTGGAAATCTTTTGAATTGAGCAAGGTTCCTCTCACCACTTGCTCTCTTCTCATTCTCCATGGAGGCACAAAGGGAAAAGGGATCATCTTCATCTTTCTCTTTGCTTGGATCTGATTCCTGCCTTAGATGCATCAATTCAAATGAGAAAAAAAAAAAAAAAAAAAAAAAAGTACCAAGAAGACGGATATGAAAGAGTCCAAGAAGAGGAAAATCCTTATTACACATTCTGGAGTAAAATGGGGTGTAAGAGAACAACATCAGTGTGTCTTAGAGGACTTTTCTTTTTTTTTATGGGAGGCTTTGGTACATGTGAGACACATCCAGAACACTGCGCCTGGTCAGAAACGTCCCAGTTTTGAGCTTTTCCACAAAAAGGAGATTGACAAGCTGAAGAGAGTCGGACAGAAGGTCAGATTATTTATATTTATTTGTTAGTTTATTTATTTGTTTAAATAAATAATAAATGCTTTTATTTATACATGTCAGTATAAATAAATAAATGTTTAGATAAATAAATAAATATTGTTATCTCTTTATTTATACTGACATGTTTAGGGAGATAAAGAGCAGGATTTAGAAGCAGAGGCTGTGTTTGTTCAGCCATGGGAGGGTATAGAGAATGCAGAGTTAGATTTTCCTTGGATGTCCAAAGTGAAAAGAAAAGAGACAGTTGACTTTAACAGCAAGAACAGAAATCCCAGTTAGACATTTGGGGATTGAAAGAGGGGGAAATCCACTGTGAAGACAATATAAAAAATTGGGAGGGGTGACCCAGCGATGCTGGGGTGGTCTGCATCCTTGGAGATAAAATATTGCTGAGTACGACCCTGAGCAATGAACTTGCACCTAACTCTGAATGGGGTTTTGGATCAGACACCTCCTGAGGTTCCCTTTAATCCCCACTGCTCCGTGGTTCTGTGAGGAGTCTGGACATGGCTCCAGCTGCAGCTGGCCTGATGATGGTTTGAAATGGTCCTAACAATTCAAAAAACTGAAGGGCTGAGTGGGTTCAGTCTGCAGCCATTAACACAGGAAAACTGAGGCTTTTGCAGGGGGAAGCCCTCAGGATACTCTTCTCTGTTTGTGCCTAAGATATTCAACAAGCCACAAACCAACAGAGGCAACATAAAAAACCTTTATTGCAATATCTATAAATCAAACAGTGTCTTTTGCATTCTGTGGGACTTTATCCACCTGCCGTGGTTTGGACATGTCCATCCTGTCAAGTTCAGCCTTCAAAACAGGGTGGACCTGTGCTGACTCCTGATCCACACCTGGGATTTGTTCCTGAGAGTGGTGCAAGGTCATGCTGAAACTCTGCCAGGGATTTGACACTGGGCTTAGAGGCAGCCAAAGTTCCCAGTGACTCAAGTCAGGTTATCCATGCACAGGCACACTTCAAGGCTAATTCTTTCCTTAAAATTATATTCCTGATGATCCTCGGGGCACTCCACTGCTGGAAGGGAGTAGAAAATGCTCCATGAAGGATCATCTCACCTCTCATTAAAGAGCTGGGACCACTTCAGTGGAGAGTCAGAGGGGGTGACATTCGTACAGCATCAGGGGTGGAGGATCAGCAGATCAAGACGTGGGGTTTGGAAGAGAAAAAGTGCAAAGGCAATATCACCCTGATCTTTTTCAGCCTTCTGTTGTTTACATTTTGGTACTGGAGTTTCTCACAGACTTTCAAGTGATGTCATGGCAACTGTCCTTCTTGTTTTGGAAACTGCTCTTGATGTTTTCTCATTCCTCTCTGGAGGAAGGAAAATTGATGGACTTCCAGTTTGACCAGTGGGGCTGGAGAGGTGGCAACCTTCATTCTCCAATCCCAGGTCATTGTCCAGGGTCTATATAAACCCCAGGGAAAAATAAACCATCTCTCTTTTTGCTCTTACAACCTGACTGCATGAGTGTTGTTCTTTCGTGTCCATCTAGTGACAAGGAAAACCTTGTTCTCTGGGAAGAGTCCATCTGCCCTGGGAATTGCAGCAAGACTCCTGCAGACTCCACTCAGTAGAGCCAATTTCTCTCTGCTGGACAGACTGTAATGCCCAACATGAATATAATAATCAGCATCAGGTGAGGGGGTTGAATTCTGGATTTATTTTAATGGTGTAAAGCCACAGTAGCTCCTTCATCTTTAATCTGATCAGATCAATGCTACCATGAGGGAGAATCTGCGTCCAGACCTGATGCCCCAGAACATCTGTAAATCCAAAGCAATATAAGATACAAGTAAAATCAGTAGCAATATTTTTTAGTGCAATACAGGGGACTGAAGTCTCAGGGGTTTTATTTAATTTTTCTTTTTTGAAGTGGTGTAAAGGCTGGGACAAGGAAAGGAGCTGGATAAAACCCAAGACCTGAGTACAAAGCTGGAGTTAAAGAGCCAGTTTTACCCAGGAGCAAATCCTCACAGATCTCTGTATGGGAAGTGTGTGTGTGTTGAGTAGAGTCTGCTGCTGCACAAACCACTCAGAGGTGTGCAGGGGCCGTGGGCAGGACCCCTCCAGCCCAGCACCACGGAAAAGTTTTCCCTGCCACTCTCAGATCCCTGCTTGGCAGGGCACAGATGGATGTTGTCATCCCTGTTACAACACAGGGAAGCTCTTCACAGCTCTCTGGGAGGTAGGTAGGGTGAGGGCAGGATTTCATACCAGTCACAGCGGTGTGAGCACACCAGCAACCCTCACCGGACTCGTTCTGCAGGGCTGTGCTCCCAGACACTTCACCCAGAGCATGACTGCTCCTGGTGTCCCCAGCAACCACAGCTCCAACAAACCCTTCCCTCCCGGGCTCATCCCAGCCTGGGGCCACTCTCAGCCTGCCATGGAGCTTTTCTGCCTGTTTGAAACAACAGGGGGTTGTTGTTTGGGGTTAGGACAGGAAGACACAGCCTTAAGCTGCATCAGGGGAGGTTTAGGTTGGACATTAGGAATTTCTTCATGAAAATGGTGACTGGGCATTGGAATGGGCTGCCCTGGGAGATGGTGGAGTCACTGTTCCTGGAGGTGTTTAAGGAAAGACTGGATGTGGCATTCAGTGGCATGATCTGGTTGACAAGGTGGTGTTTGGTCACAGGTGGAACTCAGCGTTCTCAAAGCTGTTTTTCCAGCCTTGTTAATTCTGTGGTTCTGGGTTGGAAGGACCCTTCAAGACCATCCTGTTCCAAACCCCCTCCCGTTGGCATCCACTTGCTGTGGCCTGGATTTTGAGCTAAACACCCCACACTCTTTGTGTAAAACCTCTCTGGGGGCATCTTTCCCGTCTGCTCTCCCTACTTCCCCTCACCTCGTGAGACACAATGGGCAAACAGCTCATGCTGGACCACACGAGATCAGTCCTCCACATCCTTGAGGAGCTTTACATCTTCCTCACTGCTGTTGTAGAGGAGAGCACTGAAGATCCCAAATCTGGTTGCAGTGGCACTTTTTGTGCTTGGGAGGAGTCTTCAGGCTCTGCAAGAACCTTTTGGGAAGCCAGAGCAAAGATATGGAGCCCTGTTACAAAATTATTGACTCCCACTATTGGCTGCTTCCAGGGAAAAAGAAAATAAATTCATTCCTGAAGGTGAAAGAAAAGTGGAAGGGAAGGGAGAAAAGAAAAAGAAAATCCCTGAGAAGAGCAGACTGAAGTAGCTGGAAGAGCGGATTTTGAATCCCGAAAGAACACATGGTGCATCCTGTAACATTGTCATGCTAGGGAGTTATAAGGCATTTCCCTTTTCAGCAAAGCCAGGAGACATCCAAGCCACTTTCCCTGGAGGTGTCAAGTCCCACAAGTTGTTTAATCAAGTTGTGATTAAATCTCTAAATCTCATCCCCTGAAAGTTTTTCTCAGAGGACCAGGGTTGGGTGGTGGGTAGGGAAGGAACCTCCACTTTGCACACAGTGTCATTTCCCTGGGGAAGCTTTTCTGCCCTGATTCACATTCCCTCTGGCACTCGAGGGCCTGACCAGTGCCAGATCTCCTTTTCCTCAAGGTTCTCCACCCTCTCCATCCTGTTCCTGGCTTTCCTTCTGTCTCCAGCTTTTTCTGCTCTCTGAATCCAGCAAAGTGATGATGCTGAGAAGAACAGTCAGGGACAAGCCCTGGGTTAACTGCTCTGTAAAATCTGTTTGACCACAATCCCAGGTCTGGCCCAAACTGGTACCAAAGCCCATCCTTGATCCAAGACAGGAAACATTCACTTCATTTTGGAAGAAGTTTATTACTGTAGATATTGCCAGCCCTGACAATTGTTGTCAGGAGCAGAAAGTTACTCCAAGCACTGATTAGTTTCCTCGTAGAGATGCCACCTTCCTGTCCTGTATCAATATTACATCCTAAAAACCGAGGTATGAAAATGCTGGAGCGAGCAAATCCCGGTTGTCATCGCCTGTCCTCTCTAAACCAAAACATCTATAGTGGTTTTATCCGAATTCTGAGATTATTACCCAGCTCTCCCTTCCCAGCCTCCTGAGGTCACTTGTGTGACAACCCCAGAGAACACAGGACATGCTCCAGCATTCTCCAAAGGTGTCTTCAACTCCTGCATCCTCTGGTTTAACCATGGCTGCTGATCAGGTGAGATGAAATAAGAGTTTGTGTCCCAGGTTTAGAGGATTTGCTAAAGCATTCCCAGACTATGGCACAGCCAGGAGAGTACCAGAGCTTTAAACTTCCTACTCATTGTTTCCATCACCATATTTTGGACTTTAAAGTGTTCAAACAAGCAGCTCCTGGATGAGTGGGAGAGGTTTCCCCATGTGCTGACATGACAGGCCAGATTTTCAGTTCAAGATTTAAGGAAGTTGCATCATTCCTCAGAATACAGAGATTTCCACATTTCTACCACCTCCACCTCCCCTGCATGGCCTGAGTTTTTCCCCAGGAAATATCTTCCCTTAGGAAGATCTCCATCTACTCTGCAAATACCTACAGCTTGGTTGGATGAACTCAGGCTGATGCAGCTGAAATTATGGGAAAAAAACGAGCAGTGAGAAGCTCTGCTTTGGAGAAATTCCCTTTGGACCGAAGGCAAGGCCTCAAAGTGGAAGGTGTTGGGTTATGACTACAGCAATCAGCCACAGCAGCTGATTCCTGCTGGGAAATTGTATCATCTGAGGAAAATGGGAGATCCCAAACTGGCACGTGGCTGTATTCGAGTGTAGCTGCAGATTAGGGGTGATCTAATTCAGGCTTTGCAGTACCTGAAGGGACTCTACAGGAAAGATGGAGAGGGAATTTTTACAAGAGCCTGGAGTGACAGGACAAGGAAGAACGGCTTCAAACTGCCAGAGGGCAGGATTAGATGCAATATTGGGAAGAAATTCTTCCCTGTGAGGGTGGGGAGGCCCTGGCACAGGTTGCCCAGAGAAGCTGTAGCTCCCCTGGATCCCTGGAAGTGTCCAAGGCCGGACTGGATGGGGGACAGTGGAAGGTGTCTCTGCCCATGGCAGGGGTTTGGAAAGAGATGAACTTTAAAATCCCATCCAACCCAAACCATTCCATGATTCTGTGACTCTACAAGACGAGAAATGAGTGCTGGAAAGCACAAGGAGCAGGCAAGGATGGAGCCCTTTAAAGGCCAGTGACGTGGTGGGCGGGGGCGTGGAGGTTGCATCATTAATCAAGTCCCTAATGCTCTTACAGTGCTAATCCATTAATGCCTCTGCATACGAGGCAGTTACTGCTCTCTCAGACCAATTTTGGGTCCAAGGGGATTAGGACAGAAGGGCTCTCATCTCCTGTGTTTGTGTTGTGCAGCATACCCAGGGCTCCTTGCATCTGCTGCACCTTGGAAGGTGAAAAAATAAAGTCCTGAAACTGCATTGCCCATTGCAGGTGCAACTGTGACAAGACCAGAAATTTATCCACAGCCCAGCAAGGCTCACAGTAACATGAGATCCTGATCTTGGAACCTGTGGGACATGGATTTGCAAATGATGAACAAGGCCATCAAAGACATCTTTTCCATTTAAGAGAGAGGAGGAAATGTGGGAAATGGATTTGTAGGGAATTTCTCAAAGCCTGACAGAAGGCTCACATTGTATGTATCTGCATGCAGACTTCAAGGTAGAAAATGCTGGCTTAGAAATGCCATGGAATAGGACAGACATTGTTGAGAGAGAAATGGAACTAGAAACGAGTTTAAAGGATGGCATTGCAAATAAGACTAGATACTTTGGAGAAATAGAATTATGTGCATTGTAGTAGTACCCAAGCAGGGTGATTTTAGATTATTTGCTTTAAGGCATTTACAGCATTGTGTGGCAAAAGCTGATAGGCCAAGAACCGCTTATAATGTATTATAATTCAGAAATAGTTTGGCTTCTGATTGTGATGACGTGAATTATACCATCTGTATTTTCTCACCCTTCACACGAGGCTGAAAATGGAATAAAAGTTTTTAAATGCCTCTCAGTTGCCCCATCTCTAAGTCAAAAAAATGTGTGGTCCAAACAGAACCCACCACACTGAGAGAGTGGTCAGGGCAGGGATGTCACCCTGGGCATCTGCTGCTTGTTTCCCAGCACCAGGAGATGGAGCCCTGAGGAGAGGGCAGACACTGAGCTCCAGGTGTGATGAGCACAGCCAAGCCTGGCAAAGCTCCAGCTCTCCTTCAGGCTCACCCAGAAGAGCTGCTGCTGATGGAGGGTTCTGCTCAGACCACTGTGGGGAGCTTGGGGTTGGTTTTACAAGGGGGCCCAGGCAGGAGGTGAAAGAAAACAGCTAGAACATCCCACAGCCCTGTCTTAAACCTGTGATAGACCAAAGCAAGGTAGTGTCCTGCCAGCCAAACCTCCACACAATTAGTGTTTTGAGACCAGTGCTTTTGGCCTCTTACTGCTGACCCTACACAGGACATCCTCTGTGCCTCAGAGCATTGTCCCAATGCTCCTGGAGCTCTGGCAGCCTTGGCCATTCCCTGGGGAGCCTGTTCAGTGCCCAGCCACCCTTCTTTCACTGACCCACGTAGCTTAATGCATTTATACTGCTTCATTTCAGGACACGGTTTTCAGGCTTGTTTGGTTTTCAGGTATTTCTATTTTTATAAAATTCCAGAGCAAATGGAGAGCTTTCTCAAGTGACCCTGCAAGGCTGAAGCAGAATGTGTGTTTGGTGAGGAAAGAGGAGAGATCTGGCAAAAAAAAAATAGCTTCAGTCTCAATGGCAAAGAGGAGTCTGCCTGCAGCTGCATTTCTCAAGTTTCTTGACTCCTCTTCTACAGAATAGAACCATGGAATGGTTTGGTTTGGAAGGGACCTTTAAAGTTCATTGAGTCCAGCCCCCTGCAATAAACAGGCACATCTTCAACTAGATCAGGACAATCTTAGTAACACCCAGGCTTTTAGACCTCCTAGAAGCTCCTCACCCACCACTGGGATCATCTGAGCAAAGCAGTCCTTAAGTGCAGTCTGCCTAAAATTGTACAATTCTGATGTGCCACCGTACACACAATGAGAATTTAATTTTCTCTGGAGATTATTTTGGTAGAGGGCAGAAACTGATAACTGATACAGGGAGGTCTAGGCTCGTTCTCATTTCCTGGGCAGCACAGTCACCTCTTGATGAACACCTCTGGGAGGCTGGGACTGAGGTCCTTCCACTCCTTGGAAAATAACTCCATAGGGAGAAAGTGATGACCTATTCAGAAGAGGAAAACACAGGAGTGGGTTAAAAATATCCTGTAAATGAGGCACTGGCTCATATTCCTATGGGAGCAGGGTCTAAATGATTTCCCCAAAATAATCCCAGTTGTACCACACTGAGTTTTTCTGAGTGAGACCCAACACTGTCAAGTGTAAAACCTTTCAATAATGGATTAGAAACAGGTGCTAATGGTATCCAAACATAAGGAGGGGTTTATGGGAGTCAAAGGGATTACAATCTCCCTGTCTGTCAGTCAGCAAATTTCTCCTGTCTTCTGCTAAATTTCTCCTCGAGAGGTAGGCGGTATTTGGTAGGAGAGAAGGGGATTAGGAAAGGGGACCCCTGGATTTGTTGCATGACCTGCTGCTGTTCACTGAAATGTTCACTGGCTGTTTGAGCTCAAGACCTTACAGAACTCTCTATCTGGGGAGGAAATAGGGTCAGAAGAACCACTGTGGTGAGGAGCTGGGACCTACAGCTTTAATTTATTAAAAAAACTGGAATTTGGGTTCATAGTTACCCGCCCTGGTGCTTTCTCTTCCCTGTAGAATTTACTGGGGTTCAGCCTTGAATTTGAGCAGTGGTCCCAGCAGGAGTTTTTTCAAGCCTAACACGTTTTCCAAAATGCCTTTTCCCACTTGCATTCTCCCTTAACACTTCATAAAAGCTTCTCAGCCACCTTCGTGGCTGAGTGAAGTGTATTCTCATTAATGCCTTGAAATTACACAGAGATTTACAGGTAAAACCGTCCAGGGAGGCTGCCAAAATGCAATTAATTATAATAAACAATTAATTATTGAGACAGTCTCAGAGGAGAAAAATGCTGGGAGTCCCACTCGGAGCAACTCTGCGTAATCTCCTTTTGGAAAAAACCCCAGTCAGCCACGGCAGCGTGAGGTCAAGCTGATCATGTGCAGCTTTAGGTGATGAAGCCACGGCACGGGGTAAAGCTGGAGAGATTCCCCCTGTTCTGATGATAAACAGCTACCAATCTCCGGGGAGATTTAACATGACACCTGCCTGGAGTTACAGCCTGCAACGTGTGGAATCCTCACACATGGCTGAAATCAGTTCCTTCACTGGAATCTCAGAGGGGATGGGGTGAGGAAGGAGGTGGGAGCGCAGCACACCAAGGGAGAATCTTTTTAAACCACAGCTCTGGTGGCCTTTTCTTTTGGGGTGTTATTTTGGGCCAGTCATGCAGAATTTTTAGATTTTTCTGTGGTTACAACCATTGAATAATTGCAAGCAGCCTCTGGTCTGTCATCAGTGAAGCAAGAGTCACTTGCAGGGGTAATTCAGAGCTGGCTGAGCCTTCCCTGTTTCCCCCTAGAGGAAACAGAAGCACCTCAATGTAGGTAAGAATTTCTGGGACTTTTTCATTTACAGCCACACCTCATTTAGGATTATAGGATTCATTGAACTGTTTATGCTTCCACTGCACATGTTTTGCATATGATGATGTTCCTCCTGGATGAGACGTGGTCAACAGGGCCTGGAAAATGGTTCAGCTCCTCCTAAAGCAAGGATTTCAGGGGTGTCTGTCTTGCCCTGGAAGGAATAGTAGCACTTATTACAGGGCTTGGAGCAACCTGGGACAGTGGAAGGTGTCCCTGACCATAGCAGGGGGTGGAATGAGATGAGCTTTAAGGTCCCTCCCAGTGCAAACTCTTCTAGGATTCTGTGATAGTTGTTCTGTGCTACAGCCAGTTTTGGAAAGTGCTTGTCCTCCTGTATGACTGGGCACGATTAGAGTGTGCACCGATCCTGTGTAATTCCAGCTGTCCGTTCCAGAGGTCAGTATCTGAGCTACAGTCTCCAATTTCCCTTATTCCCTGGAGAGATGAAGTCATTCTTGAGGGTGAATCATGGAATCACAGAATACCCTGAGTTGGACAGGACCCACAAGGATCATTGATCCAACCCTGGAAAGACACCCCAACAATCCCACCCTGTGCATCCCTGAGAGCACTGTCCAAACACTCCTGGAGTTCTGGCAGCCTCGGGAATGAGCCCATTCCCTGGGGAGCCTGTTCAGTGCCCAAGTGGGAATGAAGCCTAAGAAAACACAAGAGTTTTGGCACGGAGGCATCATCTGGGGTCAGGGTGTTGAGCTTGGCATTAGAGCATTGGGGCCTGCACTTGGCCCTGCTGTGGGGAAAAATACCAGAATCTGAAGATGCCTGTTCTCCACTGTAAGGATGAAACCAATGAAGGAATAAAAACACCCTCACCTCTTTGGGCCTGTGATTTTTTGTCATTCCTTATGACTTATAATACAATTCAAGGGTCCCTGGTGAAATATTTGAAGCTTTGTCCTGGATACTGAGTTTTTCTTTTTGCCATCCATGAGAGTTTTTCAGGTTGGGAGAGGCTTTTGCATTTACTTAATCTGATTTAATTATTGCACATCAGAGGCTGGAGACTTTAAACATGGGCTTGGTGATCAGAGGAGGCAAGAAAGCCTTTGCCACCAGGAACCAGCTTTTCCCTGTGCTCCAGCTCCTGGCTGGAATACATGTGGACAGAGGAGGGGTGTTACAGTTCTGGCTTCTGTTCTTTGCCAAGGTCAGGAAGAATAATACTCAGGAATTCCACTTGGGAATTTCACCCAATTAAAGAAAACCACCTAAACCCATGAAGAAGAAGGTGAAGAAGAAAGACTTAGACAACACCCAAAATCCTCCATCTTGACTCACAAGCATTACTATATACAAAAATCCCAAAATCCAGGTTTCCAGAATTCCAACAGAGGAGGAAGAGGAGGGAGGCACTGGGTCAGGCTGGGGAGCAGAGACCACACTGCTCACAGTGATGCAAAACTCTCCGTCACCAAACCTGCACGGGGAACAAGAGAAAAAAAACAAAAACCCAACAACTTTAAAACCTCATTAGCTAATCGTCATCACTGCAGATGGTGCCCAGCCCTAAGCTCCTTTCTGCTCATCCTAATCCCACTCCAAGCAGCTCCCCTTGGCAGAGGAGCTTCTTGGCTCTGTTCTCTGGAGAAGTGGTGGAGAATGGGAGCACCTGGCACTGGAGAGAGCTGCAGGAAGGGGAGAGATGTAAAGCTTTAGGAAGGGAGGTGGGGACCCATCTCCCTGTGCAGGCAGGGACTGAGCAGGAGCATCCCACCCTTCCTGGCAGGGCTGAGGAGCAGGACCCAGAGGAATTCTCTGCTTGGCTTTTGATCCCCACCGTCAGTGCTGGAGGAAGGCCTGACCTGGGATGGATTATTGACCTGAGCAAAGCTATGTACCTGGATTACCTTCACTGTGGTGAGTGGAACATCTCTCTGTCCCTCTGTGAGCTTTTAAACCATCACTGGGAGAAGGGGCGACGAGGGAGGTGCTGGAGGACTGATGTTAGTACTGACTGTCTTTTTTTCAGCAGCTCTGTCATCCTTTCTGATTTGTTTCTGACCAGGAAATTGAGATGTTGTTGGTTAAGAGGGAGAAATAGGTGCCTGTGATAAATAGGAATTCTGCTTGCAGGGAAAGGTTCTAATGGGAACAAGCCATAGCTGGTGGCTGTTCTTTGCTCTGTTGAGCAATGCAGATGTTATCCCTGGAAGGCCTCCAAGGGCTGTGTTTGTGTTTTCCTGGGAGGCTTTGCAGTGGGCTCTGGGTCCATCCTTTTGGAGCCATTTCCCAGGCAAACAGGTCTCCTTGCTGACCAGAGCTAGATTCCTGTTTTCCTGATGTAACTTGCTGCAGCCACTTAAAGTCTCTGCTGCTATTTAGGGACAGCAGGAGATTGAGTGGATCAATCCCATAAGAAGATCCATGCTCCTGTGCACGAAGAGGGGACTCCTGTCCATTTTAAGCAGTGCTGCCCAGGCTGGGAGCCAGGTTTCCTCCATTCCCTGATGGGAGAGATGTCTCTGTCACCACAACCCCAGCTGGAGTCTAAACCAGAATTTTTGCTCTGATTTTCTCTGTAAGAACTGAATAACCACAAGGCCTTTTTTTTTTTTTTTTTTTTTTTTTTTTTTTCCCTTTTCTTTTTCTTTTCTTGGCAGCCCCTGAGTCTCTCTAAGCACAAGCTAAAAGGGGGGTGTGGTGTTTTTGGCTAACATGAGTCTCAGGTCATTAACCCGTGACAGTTCTTTTATGAATTACTATTAAAAAACCAATTGATTTCTTGGGCCGAAGAGAGATTCATACTGTTGGTGACATAAGGGTCATTTAGATCATCAAATGTGACCATTTGAATAGAAAATGGCATTGAATTTCATCCTGTAGCTCCTGTGCTTTCTGATTTTTTCACACTGTGTTGACAAACTCATGGCAGGACCACATAAACCGAATTAATACAGAAGGGAAGGTGAGAACTGATAGAAATTCACCAGGAAACCACAGGTCAGCATCCCACTGAGCCTTTGAAGAGAAGAACCTGGGAATCCACAGGAAAACCCAGCTGGTTTTTCCACCTGCCTGTTATGGAATGATGTTTTCTGGTGGCCATACCCCTCATCTGGGAATTTCTGCATGCGCCTCTGTGACTCTTCTAGGGTTTGGATCAAATTTGTATTTGCTTTTGAACACTTGAAACTCCAGCAGGTTCTTGGCCTGGCTGCAATCACTATGAACTATTGGCTGTGCTGGTGATTGATTTCTCTTTATCTTCCACATCTTCTACCCCCCCCCCCCCCCCCCAAATTGCTCCTTACAGCAACTGAGAGCACAAGATAATGTTTCCATCTTTTTTTGTTTGGGTTTTTCCCCCCCCCCGCTTCACTGGATCTCCCTTGGCTCTCCTTTGGAACTTCAATAAGTCTTTTTCTCCTCTCTCTGAATTTATTTCCCTGTAATTATGGCTGTCTTCTTATTTTGCTTTGAGGAAACACAAACTGTTGGCCAAAAGGTGAGTTTTATTGCTATCACTTGTTCCAAGTAATTTGCGCCCATGAATGTAAAAGAGGGACAAACTGCACATTTAAGTATAAAATGACATTTATGGCATTTATGAGGCTTAGGTAGTTTAAATGTGTTCAAAATAATTTTTGAGAGATAAACAATGCATCTTTTAATCTCTTCCCTTCACAGTGTGATTCTTTCCCCCCTGCCAAAAAACCAAACAATCTCTTTTTCCCCACTCAGTCTAGTTTTAAATAACCTGTGGGTAGGGGCTTCCGCTCCTTCATTTGAAGATTATTCCAATCTAAATGACCTCACTTGCCCTTTTCTCAGTTTTAGCCCATCACATCTATTTTTACCCTCTTGCTCCACATTAAGCTGTTCCTCTGCATGCCTGGGAAGAGGAGGAATTAGAGCCTTAACATTTTGACCACCTAGAGAATGAAAAATGCAGGAGAAAATCAAGACCCAGGTGCCTGGCTGCTGCCAGAAGTGTTGTTCCAGAAAGGACTTGATTTTATCTCTCTGCAGTGCCTCCACTCCTCAGCTTCCCCTCAGCCTAACTTATCTCCTGGCTCCCAGTCATTCCTCATTGTTCACTTCCAAGGGCTGTGAGCTCTCAACAATGGAGATCCCACTTCTTCCTTGGCTCTAGGCTCCCTCCTGCCTGCCAGCTCTTGAATTTTCCCTTGGGCATTACTTGGCCAAGCAGTGTGTATTTAGTTCTTTCAACATTTTGTTTTCTCCCTCCTTCATCTCACCAAACCCTCAATCACTCTGCTGCTTTTCTCCAAAACCTCCCAAAACTGGCGGCATCCTGCAGGGCTTGTGGTTGCCCAGTGCTACCCTCAGTCTTCCTTCTCCTGCAGGGCATGGAAGTCGAGTTTGTTGCCTGATTTTTCAGTGTTTCTGCTGACACTGGTGCCCTGGATGGAGTGAGAAGGATCCAGCGTGTGCTTAAGGGCTTAGAGAGAGAGCTGGGCTATGGAGAAGGGACAGCAAATCCTCCCTGTTTCTGAGCAGCTCACCTGGAAACAGTGGAATTGTGTCAGATGTTGAGCTTGTGTCTCTCTCTTTGCTTTAATGCAGAATTGTAAATCATAATATCAGGGCCAAAGGGACAAAGGTTGTCTCCTGTTGCTGTCCCAATGGCCCAGCAAGTGGCAGGTTACTTGATCCACCAGGACCTCAATTTTCCCTTCAGCCTTTGTCTGTGTCTTCTGTCTCATGCTCTGAGAAATTGTGGATACCCAGTCCTCAGAGTGTCCAAGGCCTGGTTTAACAGGGCTTGGATCAACATGGGATAGTGGAAGGGGTCTCTGTCCATGGCAGGGGGTGGAATGGGATGAGCTTTAAGATCTCTTCTCTCTTACAACCTAAACAATTCCAGGATTTTATGACTATCACTTAGGTTTCTATCTCCACAGCTCTGAGATGGGGAGACCCCAGGCCCTTCAGGCTCCCCAGGCTTTCTGCGGCATGTGCTGGTTTTCAGCTGGCTCTCAGCATCCATGATGTGCTTGGAAGAATCCATGCATGGATGTAGGGAGAATGGAGAACTTGGAGAAGAGAAACCTCCAGAGAGATCTTAGAGCCCCTTCCAGTACCTAAAGGGGCTCCAGGAGAGCTGGAGAAGGACTTGGGACAAGGGATGGAGGGACAGCTGAAGGAAAATAGATTTAGACTAGATATTAGGAAGAAACCCTTGGCTGTGATGATCAAGAACTGCTGCAGGTTTCTCAGAGAAGTTGTGGCTGCCCCTGGATCCCTGGAAGTGTCCAAGGCCAGGCTGGACAGGGCTTGGAGCAACCTGGGATAGTGGAAGGTGTCCCTGCTCATGTCATGGGGTGGCACTGACTGATCTTTAAGGTCCCTTCCAACCCAAACCATTCTGATTCTATGATCTGAAGAGGAGGCTCAGGGGGCAGCTCATCACTCCCTGCAGCTCCCTGACAGAAGACTGTGGTGAGGTGGGGTCAGTTTCTCCTTCCATGACTGCACTGAGAGGACCAGAGGAAATGGCCTTAAGCTGAGACAGGGGAGATTCAGATTACGCATCAGAAAAAATATTTTCACTGGTTGGTTGGTCAGGCACTGAAAGGGGCTCTCCAGGGAGATGTTTCGGGAGTCACCATCACTGGAGGTGTTTAAGAGGCACCTGAATCTGGCACTGGCTGATGTGGTTCAGTGATTTAGTGATTTAGGGGTTACAGTGCTGGGCTGATAGTTGGACTGGATGACCTTGAGGGTCTTCCAGCCCTGATGATTCTGTGATTCCATGATCCAGTGATGGCACTGCAGCATGACCTGGATGTCAGCCAGCAGAGGGAGGCTGGCTCACGCTGTGGCACCTAGAGAGCAGAGGTGACTCTCTATGTGCTCACGCCTGATCACAGCAAATCTGTTCCTGCCAGCAGGCCTGGGCCTGTGATGCCTGGCTGTGTCCATGTCCCAGCATGTGCCTTCCCAGCCTTGGAGCACTGCTGGAACCCAATAGACCAATAAATCTGTAGAAATTATACCTGCTTGCTCAACAGACATGATGCTCACCCCAGACCCACGTTGTGCCAGTTCTTCTCTTTAAAAAACATGGTGTTTTTATTATTTTTCACCCAGGTGCAGCCAGTAAAGCTGTCAGAATTAGAAAAGGACTCTTTGCTGCCTGATGGAATCATGTTGCAGGTGCCAGCTAGCCTCCAGTTCCTGTGCTGGGTTCAACTGGGTAGTTCTGGGTGTGACAGCAGAGGAGACCCTGCCTTCAGAGCCCAGTGAGCAGTGGGGCTCTGGCAGATAACAAAAAATAACCTGCAAAGTTGTAAACTGGGAAAGGGGCTGGAGCCCCAGGAGCAGCTGAGGGAGCTGGGAAAGGGGCTCAGCCTGGAGAAAAGGAGGCTCAGGAGGGACCTTGTGGCTCTGCACAACTCCCTGACAGGAGGGGACAGCCAGGGGGGGTCAGGCTGTGCTCCCAGGGAACAGGGACAGGAGGAGAGGGAACTGCCTCAAGCTCTGCCAGGAGAGGTTTAGATCGGAGAATAGGAACAATTTCTTCCCTCCACAGGGTTATCCAACCCTGCCACAGCTGCCCAGGGCATTCTGGAGTCCCCATCTCTGTGGGGATTTAGAAACCTTGTGGTTGTGGCACTTAGGGACATGTGTGCCCAGTGGTGGCCTCAGCAGTGCTGGAGGAATGGTTGGACTTGATGATATTTGAGGGCTTTTCCATCCTGAACGATTCTATGACCTAAATGTAGAATATTTGATCAAGAGTTAATAGGAAGAAACACATTTGCAGCAACTTTTGGTACTAAAACTGCACCTAAGAATAATGAGGCCACTACAGCTGCTTCAATAAGTTATGACGGTCTGGTGGAACTTTTTGTCCTACTTTTGGGAACATTCCCAGGTGCATCAAAGTTTGTTTGAAGTTATCCCATACCAACTGCTCCCAGGTTCCCCTTGCATTTCGCATTCTTTCTGCATTAGCTGACCAGACTTATTCACCAGGTGTCATCCTCGATTCTTGACTGCACAAGCCAATCTCGTGTCACTGAGATGTGGCCACGAGGCCTGGCAGGGAGGGAGTTCTGACTTGCCCTCCAAGAACACCACAGCGAGCCCACGAGCACATTTGGCAGGTGCCCTTGCCATGAAAGTTCAGGCAAAGTGAACAGTCAAGTCAGAAAAACATGGCCCTTGGCCAACCTATGGAAAAAAAAAATAAAAAAATCAGCACAGATAATCCCAGGTATTTTTTACAGTACTTTTCCAGACCTATTCCCATCCTGCTGGCAGTTCACTCACCCATTTCAACACACTATCACTTCAAGCTTCCTCAAAGGCATGCAAAGCCTCTTAGTAAATAATCTTGCTATTCCTTATCACATCTGCCTTTGAGTGAGAGATAGGACAAATGGAACAGCGTTCCCATCTGAATCCAGGTCAGGATCAGATATAAGCTGGGAAATGGTGGAGTTGAGGAGCTGAGTGATCACTGCAGTGTTATATAAGATTTGCTTTAACTCCAGCATATTTTAGAAGATCTGTGGTTTTGGGATGAGTATGAGGCCAGGGAAAGGAGGTGCATGGCAGCAAGGGCAGTATCTCTCCCTAAACCTTCACTCGCTGCCCATTCCCATAGAATGAAAACAATTCCTGCTCCATGGATTGAGATGTGAGCTGGATTGGCCAACCCTCGCAGTCCTCAGGACAGGCAGGAGCAAGAAAGATCTTCAGACCAGCTGGGCATGGTAAGGGAAAAGGTGAAAACATGGAATAAAGCAGGAAATTAAGCACTGGAAGGGGCTGCCCAGGGAGGTGGTGGAGTCCCCAACCCTGGAAATGTTCAATAAACAACTTGATGTGACACGCAGTGCTGTGGTCTCCTTGATGAGATGATATTTGGTGGCAGGTTGGACTCAATGATCTTGGAGAGGTCTTTTCCAACCTGAATGATTCTGTGACTGCAGAAGGGAGGAATTTTATAGGCAGGATTTTGAATGGATGTTGTATAATATCATGAAAACAGATAGTTTGTGTAGGCTGAGATAAGGTCACTCAGAAACAGATGTTTTACAGGAAGGGGTGGCAGGAGGTTTGGGAGCAATTTCAGCCAGGAATCTGTGAGATTTGGCAACAGTCCAGAGGGGAATGTTTGGTGTGAAGGAGATGAAGGTGTTGAACATGACACCGAGGTTGTGAGCTTGGGTGTTGTGTGAGTGTGGGCTATTCCAGCAGGGAGGGAGCAGCTGTGGTGGGAGATAAGGACGTGTTCTTTTGACTGTGATAAAAGACTGGAATCTCCCTCTTTGGAGGCATTCCAAACCCACCTGGACGCGTTCCCTGTGTCACCTGCTCCAGGTGACCCTGCCCTAGTGGTGTGGTTGGACTGCAGCATCTCCAGATGTCCCTTCCAACCCGGATTATTCCGTGGTTCTGTGAAAAGTGTTGACAGAACTCTGGGAAAGCTCAGGAAGGAAAGGACAGACCCAGCAGTGGAGGGCTGCACCTGACACAGTGAATATCAAGGCTGATGCCACCAGCTGACATCACAGGGATCACGATGTCAGCAGGGAAGGAGTGAGGATGAGGAAGAAGCACCAGGACATTCAGACCTACCCTGGGGTGAAGGCAGCAGAGCAGACCAAGTCTCAAAAACATTGTGTCCATTGCTGTGGAGGAGAACTGGATCTCAGCTGCAGCCAAAAAGGAGGAGAAGCAGGAGGTGACATTTTTGGCTGTTTTGGTTTTAAATCACAAGTTCAAATATGGAATCTTTTAGAGACCCCAAACAATGTCTCAATATGACATCTATATTCTTTTTCAAGCATTCTTTCAAATGCATTGAAAGACTAATTAAGGAGAAGCAAAACTTTTAATGTGATTTAATTTAATTTATTTTTTTACTTTCTCATCTCTCAAGAATATCAAAGGAATGGTATTTGAAGGGTCAGCTCAGGAGAAAATGCAGTTCTTTTAGGGGACTTTTTCCCCCCTTTTTTTCCAGTACTTGAAGTGTTCATTCTCAGTGGTTCTTTTCAATTCAATTTTTTTAAAAAATATTTTAAACATGTTTTCTGAAGGGTCAGCAAGGAGCCATTCAAGCACTAATTTCTCATAATTTAGAGCCAAGACACAGGGAATGAGACACACTGGGTGAAAACTACCTTATTGTAGCTTTCTGTGTTCATCATCTTGAGCTTCTTTTCCAGATAGTGGAAAGAAACAATAGTTCTAAGATGGAGTTCTTTTAGACTTCCAGTTAAAGATTAAAGATGTGGAGCTGCTGGAAGGAGTCCAGAAGAATCCATGGGGGTGTTCCAAGGGCCAGAGCCCCTCTGCTCTGGAGCCAGGCTGGGAGAGCTGGGGGTGTTCACCTGGAGAATAGAAGGATCCAAGGAGAGCTCAGAGCCCCTTCCAGAGCCTAAAGGGGCTCCAAGAGAGCTGGAGAGGGACTGGGGACAAGGGATGGAGGGACAGGACACAGGGAATGGCTTCCCACTGCCAGAGGGCAGGGATAGATGGGATACTGGGAAGGAATTGTTGGCTGTGAGGGTGGGGAGGCCCTGGCACAGGTTTCCCAGAGCAGCTGTGGCTGCCCCTGGATCCCTGGAAGTGTCCAAGGCCCCGCTGGACAGGCCTTGGATCAACCTGGGATAGTGGAAGGCGTCCCTGTCCATGGCAGGGGATGGGACTGGATGAGCTTCAAGGTCCCTTTTAACCCAAACCATTCCATGAGTCGAACACAGCCTCAAAGACATCTTGTCTGTGTGGTGGCTCTGAAGGACAGCTGGCTTGACATTCCCAGCTGGAGTCATTATGGACATCCACATCCAGACTCCAGTATCCTGCCCAGTAGGATTTATTTGCCTCACATTATCCAGGCACTGGCTGATCCTTGTCCCAGCTCCCGGCTCCACACAATCTCCCTGACTCTGTTTAGGGTTGAGCAATTGTGAGGCCACCTGACTGTACAGCGCCACCAGAAGCGTTCTGTTCTCCCAGAATGGGCCCCCAAACATCTGGGAAGGAGCCTTTGTGTCAGAAATACCCCTCATTGTCCCACAGCTGGCAGTGGAGGGGAGGCATTGTCCCTTCTGCTCCTGCACAGTGCCCCAACAGAGCAGGTGTTCAATCCCAGGAGATCCTGTGAGCTCCTGTGAGCTCCTGCTGGCTCATCTGATCCGAGAGTCTGGCACTGGGATTCAACGGATGGGGGAAATTAAGAGCAGTTTAATTGTGCTATAAGTGTAGGCAAGCAAAAATCTCAGAAAAAAACACAAATTTAGGCTTTGGCCAGGGTGCCAGCATTAGCAAAGCTACTCTGCCTGAGAGGTCGGAGTTTTGCTGACATGAGCTAAAATCCAGGATAAGTAAAAACTGGAAGGATAAAAATCTTGGGGGTAGAGCAAAAGTAGCAGAAAAAGCAGGACTGAAAGTAAGGACTGGAAGGATATAAATCTTTGGGGTAGAGAAAAAGGAGCAGAAAAAGCAGGACTAATAATAACTTAATAAGGAGGACAAAAATTCTAAACTGACTGAGTTATTGAACGCCTTAAAAAAAATGTCCTGAAGAAGAAAACTACAAGAGAGTGATTTGGACAGGATTTGAAGTGAGGAAGGAAGTCACTGTAAAAAATGCAATTGGTAAAGAACAAATGGAGGAATCCTAGAAAAAAAAAGAATGGAAAGAGCACGGATCAACTTTGCTGATCTTGACAATTTTGATGTTAGAGAATGAACTGAGAAACCGACTCTGTCACTTCCCAAAGGCAGCTGATGTGAACTGGGATGAATAAAGGGGAAAAAACTGGGAGAATATCCCTGATAATTATTTTTCCTCCTATTACTCAAAGCCAAAAGGAGTCACTCCAGGTGAGACATTGTGTCTTCTAATACAATGGAGCAAATGTTGAGGCCTAAATAAAAGTGCAGCTGTATGGCAGAAGAATTCCAGACAAAAGGCCAGATAAACACGATTCCAGAGAAATTTGACTGTTTCTGCTGTTTATCAGATTTTACACAGTGCTGGATTTGGCTTGGAAAATTATTTAAAAGCCTTTTAGAAAGAGACATTGTTGGATGAATAAATGCTGTCCATGGATTCAATAGTACACATTGAAAAACTGAGAGTGAAAGTATATACATGTTAGAATGTGGAGGGAGCTGATTTGATTTAATATATTTTTAAATAACTTTTGAAAGAGTGTAAAAGACACATTAATGAAAATCAAAATTGATAATCGTTTGGAAGGAGCTGAGGGTATAAGAAAGGAAAGAGAAATTTTATAAGGAGCCTGGAAATGTTAACAATGGTCAGAAAAATGAGATCTGTACTGAAGAAAAGAGAGCCAATGTTTCATTCAGAGGTTTAATAATCTCAAGTAAATGTCCTATTGGAAATGGAAAATAGAGAAATGATGGTGGTGCAGAGGAAATTGACTTGTGCCTTACAGAGATGGAAACATTGGGATGCAAGTGGTGGTTGGACACATGCTAAAAACTCTGGAGGTCTGGGGAATAAAGTGTCTGTGCATTTCAAAGGTTGCCAGTTGTCCTGAGGAAGGACTGGAGTGTTTTTTTGTGGAAACTGTGAAAAAAAAACCACTTCCAACCCCTGCAGTTTCTGGAATCTGTGGTGAGTTCCTCCTCCTGATGTACAGCCTTGAGCTGACAGGCCAAATCCAGCTGCAGGCTGAAACCTCCCCAAAGCTCCTGGCTTCTTCACTCTTCGTTCACCTCTCAGCAATCAGCTTCTGGGTGGCAATTTTTAGGCACAGCTTGCCTCAGGTTTTGTGCATTTTCGTGGTTCTTCAGCTTCTCTCTCCAGTCACCTGGTTTGTTTCCTTGGATGCTGAACTTTCTCAGCCTCTTCCATCATTCCCTGTTACAGAGAGGAATTTCCTGTTACAGAGGAGCTTACAGAGGAGATCTCAGCTACTTTCTCTATAAACTCCTTGTGTTCCTCCTCTGAGCTGGGAACAGCTCTGGGATGAGAGGTGGGAGGTACAGGAGCCACCTTGTGTGGCTGTAAATATATAATCAAGGGACATCCCTACCAGACAGTCTCCATGGAGAGGCAAAAAGAACTGCTAACATCTGCTCAGCCCATTCCTGATCCTTGTCATCCATGTGTGTTTTTGGGATCATGTTCTTTTCATGTAATTAATTGTACAGTTTCAGGTTGGAGTCAGGCAAGCTGCTCCAGTTTTGCCATGCTCCCTCCTCTGTATGATGTGATGGATAGAATCATGGAACCACAGAATCTCCTGAGATGGAAGGGACCCACAAAAATCATTGGTCCCACTCCTGGCCCTGCCCAGGACACCTCAACAATGCCATCCTGTGCCTGAGAGTGTTGTCCAAATGCTCCTGGAGATCTGGCAGCTTTGGGCTGCCCAGCCACTGTCCTGGGGAAGAACCTTTTCCTGATTTCCAACCTGAACCTCTCCTAGCACACTTCCAACCATTCCCTCAGGTCCGATCCCTCATTATTAGAGAGAAGAGAAACAGCACCTCTGTTTATAAATTTCCTGGTACAAACATGCAGAGCAAGTGAGACATCAAACTTCACCTCAGAAGGAAATACATGGTTATTTCCCCCAATATTGCCAGAAATGTGGGTAAAGGGCAGTGCTGATTGTCTATAACAATGTTACTGGGACCTGCCTGGCTTCAGCACTAAAAAAACCCTCTGAAACAAAAGCCTTGTCCCTGATCCCAGAGGTGTTTCTGCCCTGTTGCTGGAGCTAAACAATGCAGGTTCTGAAACACGCAGATGTGGCTGTTGCTGTCAGATCCTGTCACAGTGTCTCTGGAGCTGTGTCCCAGACAAATGGGCTGCCCAGGGAGGTGTTGGAGTCCCCATCCCTGGAGGTGTCCAAGGAATGACTGGATGTGGCACTCAGTGCTCTGGGCTGGGTGACAAGGTGGGGATCAGTCACAAGTTGGACTGGATGGTCTTGGAGCTCTTTTCCAGTTCAACCCTGCTATGATTGAAGGTTGTTGTTTCAATTGACCACAGCTGGGTGTTGAAGAGCAAGTGGCAGAGATGGCCTCTTTGCATCTAGTTTATTAAACCCTTATTTTTATTTTAGGAAAGGCAAATCCTACATTCCTTTAGGAAACCAGTCCTCTCCATTAGGCCTCCTCTGGTGGGAGAATGTTTGAATCTCCCACTGGACTCTGCTTATCAGCATCGTGGGGGAGATGTCACAGTGTGATTGAGTAGAGGGACTCTGATATGGGGACAGCAGGATGCGTAGGGAAGGGGTAACAACAGAAATCACCACGTCCTAGTTCCTGCTCACCAAAAATCACAGAGTCACTGAGGTTGGAAAAGCCCTCTAAGATCATCTAGTCCAACCCTTAACCCAGCACTGTCACTATCCCATGTCCCCCTCATCTATGTGTCTCCTGAACATTCCAGGGGATCGTTATTCCAGTATTTCCATAGGCAGCCTAAGCAGAGAGCAAAACTCACCACTGAGGAGTTTGAGCCAAGTCTTAGTTTAGAGCCAGTCTTGGTAAGATCTGTCCTGTCTGAGGTCCTGATCCTGGAACCAGACCTTTAGGGCTCAGTCCCCACTCTCTGAACTGATACCAGGAGTTTGGTCTTCAGCTTCTTGAATACACCTTTAATTTGTATAGTGAAGGCACCACTTGCCAAAGGAATGACCACAGAATGGTTTGGGTTGGATGGGACCTGAAATGCTGGCTAGTTCCAAAACCCAGCCTCCAAAGTTTCTCAAATCCTGTATTTTATTGCGTGTTGAAGGCACTCAATTTCATGATTAAAACTCATGGAAAATGATATATCGACTGTAGAGACCTTGTGACAGAATAAATGCTTTAAAAATAAGGAATATTGGGAAAAAAACACTCTGATTTTTCAACAATTTCATTGGATTTTCTTTTCTTTGCACCTGTGGCTGATGACTGGAAAACCAATTAGATAATGCATCTAGAATAGCAGAAAGATTTTCTGTAGATGAATCTGATCCCTGGGACTAATTCTTATCCTCCAGGAGGCTGGGCTTCTTTATTACCTAAGTTAAGTGCACTGTAATCCTTTGCATTGGAGGTTGTACTTGGAAATGCAACTTGGATTGCTGTGTTTTGAGGTTTGACCTGTTTCAAAATGATATGGACCTAAGGAAATAAGAAGTACATTCTTTTTAAAAAAACCCAAACTAATAAAAAACCCCTACCTTCCCTGTTAAAAAAAATCCCACCAATACCCACCCCCCAAAACCCAGAGCAACAAAAAGTCACATGCATAAACGAATATTTAAAATTTTAGAAGGAAACCCAGTGATCACAAAAGGGAAGAGCGAATAGTGTTAAAGAAATTTGAGGTGGAATATTCCATCAGATCCCCAGAAAACATCTCTGATGACAGAACAGTTCAGGTGCCTGCAAAGGAGGGATCACATCAAACTGGCATTTTGCTGGACCCCAATAGCCACAGGAGCCTGACACAGTGCAGGCAACCTTTGTAGAACCTGCCTTTGTAGAACCTGCCTTGCCTTTGCTTTGTTTTGAGCATCCTCAGACTTGGCTGTTCCTCCACATCTGAGGCAAGGCCCCAGCCTCTGACCATCACATTTTTTTTTTTTCTCTCACCAAAATAACCTTTTTTCCCGCTGCCACTTGTGTCTGCCATGTTTTAATGGTTTGCTCTTCTGGGAAGAATCTCTATCCCATACCTGTACTGTGCCCTAGGTATGGACAAGGATATGGATGTTTCCAAGTTCTTCTCCAGGTTCAGCAATTCCAGTGCTCTCATCATCTCTGTCCACATCATGCACTCCTAGAATCATAGATGGGACCTTAAAGACCTCATAATTCCACCCCTCTGCCACAGGCAGGGAACCTTTCACTAGACCAGGTCACTCAGAGCTCCATCCAACTGGTCCATGAACGTTTCCAGGGATGGAGCTTTTACCCACCCATCTACCCTTCAAACTCCTAACAAAATCCCGGGAGAGAAGGAAAATAAATGAATGATTATAGATGCAGCGAGTCCAAACTATCCTAGAAAACAGTTGATGAAAATGTTCTAAGCTGTAGGTGCTGTCAAATCGTGAAGATTTTTTGGCACAGAAGACAGAGTTTGGATCTCCAGCTTCCTCTCTGATCCCATGCTGAGGTTCAAGGAATGGTGTCAATCCCTGACATCTCCAGCACTGCTCCTACCTGGAGGTTATTTTCCATGGGTTTGAGACCAGCTCTAACAAGGACCTGGACAAGGAAAATTGTGGAATGGTTTAGGCTCATTCATCTATAGAATAGAATTACACCTTGGCTATCAGAAATCTCCTTCCCAAACAGTGAAAAACCAAAAGTCCTTTTGATAACCTATTCCAAGTAATTTAAGTAACACATTAATTCAGGAGAAAATATACATTTTGTCCATTGTGGTTTCTTTTTTTTTTTTCCAGATAATTATTATATATTCATGGGGAAATGGATAATCTGCTTTCCAATTCAGTGCTTTTATCTTTTTATGAATCAAATTTCTCCAAGTTTGTAATTTTCTATACATTACTTTCTCTTGGTCAGACCATAAATACCCCTTGTTAATTAAGATCACTTTGATATTTAAAAAAATATTTTTCTTCATCGAAAAGAGCACAGGGCAAATTTAAACGAGTTTTATTTAGAAAAAAACATGGGTAAATCTTCAGACTGATTCATCTTCCTAGCTAGAAACTCTCACCTAGTCTGGGAAATATTCCACATGAAATCATTTGGTTTATGATTTCCCTGGAAGACAATCCTGGAGTATTCAACCAGCTGCATTCCAAATGTTATTGGTGATCTGTAATTTTTATTTCTGTCTGAAAGAAATGACTTTGCAGAAGTACAAGCTGCTATTACTTGTATGGGAAATTTCCAGCAAAATTCTGCACCCTGATTAATCAACAAAAGTCATTAAAAAATGACACTGGGACTGTTCAGGTGAAAGAAAAGGCACAGATTTTAGTATTAAGTGGGATTAATGAGCTGTCACTGTTGGATGGGATGGATTCTTGATAATTTAAAGTTTTTAAATCAAATGTGGAAGCTCCTCATAAAGGCCTTGAAGACTGGTTATAGGCCTGGTGCTTAATCCACAGAATCCCATTCCCTGACAACTCCCCTGCTTTGGCTCAGACACCTTCTGGGTGACACCTGGATTCCTCTACTTCTTTTGCACTCCAAGAGAGAGAAGGAAGAAAAAAACCTTTCCAAGATAAGAGCACTGCAAGGGACAGAAGATGAAGGCTGATGTTAATGCTGCAAAAGAAAGGACCCTCCAGGAGAGCTGGAGAGGGACTTGGGACAAGGAACAGGAGGGACAGGATACAGGGAATGGCTTCCCACTGCCAGAGGGCAGGATTGGATGGGATATTGGGAAGGAATTTTCGACTGTGAGGGTGTTGAGGCCCTGGCACAGGTTTCCCAGAGAAGCTGTGGCTGTCCCTGGATCCCTGGAAGTGTCCAAGGCCAGGCTGGAGCAACCTGGGATAATGGAAAATGTCTCTGCCATGGCAGGGGGTGGATTGAGAGGATTTTTAATGTCCCTTCGAATCCAAACCATTCCATGAGGTTTTGGCTAAGGGATCACACAGCTCCCTCTGTGTGAATTCCAACAACAAGAGGTTTGATAAGGTTGAGAAGTCCAGGGCTTCCCTGCCTGTTATATTTAGTCTTTTTGAGATTTCACTTTGGACTGTGATGGGAAATTGAAAAACAGGGACCAGCTCCCTGGCACAGCCCTGAGCGTGTAGAAAGGCTCCAGGAGGGGTTCAGTCTTGCCCATGGATGGACTCCTACAGAATTTCCTGTAGAGCTGCAGCCTCTTATACTCAATGCAAGCATACAAAGAGATGAGCTTGGTCCTCTGGGTCAAGGATCCCACAGGAATAGCCTCTGAACCCTCAAAGATGTGTCCACAGCTGGAAAAGAAGTGCTGTACAAAGAGGGCTGTAATGACTCCTACACTGATGTTACATTTAGAAGATTCCTGTTAAGGATCTGAGATGTAAACCTTTCTGAATTTATTCTGGCAGGTTCCTGCCCTTGTAAAAGAAGCCCTTTATGACCTTGATCTTTCTGCAAGGAAAGATCTAATTTATTTCTGCAAAAATATGCTTAGTGCTGGGAGTGAGAAAGGTGCACAGGCTGTGTAAGCAGTGGAATCACAGAATCATAGTCACTAAGGTTGGGAAAACCCTCCAGGATCATCAAGTCTAATCTTCAAGAGCTCCAGTCCATGCAGGAGTGAGATTTCCCACTGATTTTGTACTCAAATCCAACTGATTTTTTGCTGTCGTTATTTTTGTATGTGTCTACTTTTGCAAGTAGGAATTGAGAGGTAAAACAAGAAGGCTCTTATAGGTGAATTATGACAGAACAAGGTATTTCCCATTATTTGTCATTCCCGTCCATATTTCATGCTTGTCTGTCCATTTTTCATGCTCAAATCTCAATGATCCAGATGGGGAACATCATTCTGACACTGTGACTTTGACATCTGCCATGAACTTGAAAATTTTGGGGTTAGGGGTCTCCAGACTTTCCTGTTAATATTTCCCTGGAAATGTTGTTACGGATCTCACCCATCTCTCTCTCCTGAGTTGGGGACTGTTAACCAGGTGAGAAGTGACAGATCCACACAAATCCTTCGGAGCCACCATCATCCTTACTCCAGTCCCACTGATTTCCCTGGAGTGCCAAAATAAGATTCCAAAGCATTTTAATGAGCAGGTTTGATCAGGAAAGTTTTCCAGCTCTCTGCAGGCCTTTATTTAAGAGAGGAATGCACCCTGGGTTGCATTTCCAGTGGTACTGATTTCAGAGCAGAGTCAGATTTATAGCAGAGTTGCATGGCCACAAGGAAGAGAGGGATTGGACAAACTGTGGCTAAAGCCCCAGTGGATTTGAGAGCCTTCTCCAGCAGCTTAGGTAGCTTTTCTTTCTATCCTTAGCAACACAGCCCTGCTTAACCCTCCAAGCTGTGGTCAGTCATTTTGAGGCCAGTTTGATTGACAGCAGGTAACCTGTTAACATTTTTTCCTTGCCTTTTCCAAATGTGTTTGACCCTGTAGGTGGCTGGTTGGATGTGTTGCTTTCCTAAAATATTATTATTTGCTTGATTTGATTTTTAATCCCTTGGATATTCTGTAAGAAAAAGGTCATCTTGAGCCAGAGGGATGAAGTATTTCAATGTAAGTACAAAAATATGCATGAGACTTCTCTTATTTCTCTAAAAAAGGTGTATTTGTGCAAGATGAGCGTTTTCCTTTGCAGATTAACAGTAGAATTCCCTTCCAACTATGACCCTTCAAATGGATAATATTAAACTTTTCTGTATGAGAACTGTTTATATTTCCCCTTTTTTTGTGCATATATGGCTTTGTAAGAGCAGATCTGGTCTGGGGTGGGTAATCAATCAGCTCTATCACCCAAAACTCAAGGAATAATATTCCTTTAAATTAGTCATCATGAAACAATCATATGAAATTATTCCCCAAGAAAAGTAATATTGGGAAAGTGTGTTATGGTTTGTCATGTATTTAATTTTTTTTCCTGTACTTTTTACAATATTATTTAAAAACTTGGAAAATGTACAATAAATCCTTGGGAAGCAGTTTAGATTTCTGGGATTGCAGTCAGCACATTGTGGATCACCATTTGTCCAGTGACTACAATTTGGATAATGGGTTTGTTTGGAAAGGATGCTGTTGCTGTTTAAAGCTCCACTGTGGGGCTTGTGGAGGAAAAGTTGAACCCACCTTTCTGGAAGCTGTTGGAAAAGAAAGAAATGAGATATTTTTTTCCCTGGAAATGATGAGTTGGAGTAATGGATTGACCTTTAACTGGGAAATAAATAAGTGAATAATTGCTTGGTGAAATGTGTACGTGGAAAGAATAAATCACACTGAAACCTTTGGGGTGTGCCTAGATATAAAAAAATCAGGCATTTGTCACAATAATGTTCTTTTAAATGATGCCTAATGTCTTTTCTCACCTAGCTGAGCTCAAACTTACATTTATTGCAGCATTTGCTGTAGTACAACATGCACAAATATTTCACTTGAGGTACCATTGTAAGAATGTAATGGTTTTGCTCTAAAACATAGAGAAATTCAGCATTTACAGCTTTTTGAATGCTCCAAGCATGACAAAATTCCCATTAATGGCAGTGGGCACTAAATTGATTCTCCAAAGAATAAATTGTGGTCATCACAATTATTCAAACTAGAACTTCATTCAGCTGCTGAATGAAGTAAAAGAGGTAACCAGGAGCAAACTGAAGGAACCATTTCATTATAAATACATTGACTGTTTTCTAATTCATTTGTGAGCACTAAATGTATTCCCTTTCTTGTAAGATATTTTTTGAAGGTTACTGTAGAAAACTGATACCAACTAAGAACAAAATTTGGAAAATAAATTTGATGTAGGGGGTTGTGGCCAGAACCCCCTTCTGCAGTTACAATTCTACTGATTCCTTACTAACAATTCAAATAATTTCCTATCTGTGAGCAGATAAATGACCTGAAGATGATGTATATAAGTGCCACTTTTAGAGTCTCCATTGAAGACTGAGTAATTAACTCAGAGTAAACTGGGGAATCACTGCTCATATTCATGAAATAAATGTATTGTGCTCATTGCAGCCAAGATTTTAGCAGTTGTAAAAATCCTGTTAATTTTTTTTTTTTTTTTATGTCAAAATCAAATGTCTTCTTTTTTGGGTCATAATAGTTCCATTCCATGTGAGATCTGAATTTTTTAGCAACTGGCTTCCATGACAATGGATTTGACAAGGGCAAGTAAGAAAGAATCTTGTCTTCATCAGGACAATGACATTAAAATGACTTGTGTCCAAAATGTGGCATGCAACCAGATGAAACAACCAGACTGAAACACCAAAATCGGTTTGTATTTTAAAGTGAAAGACACCAACAAAAACTGGGTAGATGATCCCAACCAATCCTCAATTTTCCCAGGCTTTGGCAGAACCAAATTTCACAGTTCTATTTGATGCCTTGTGCCATTTGTTATTTGTTTGCATAACTGCCAGAAAATTTTCATTCGGAACTCAGCACGTTATGGCATGGCTTGTTCTAAAACCAGACTGCTCTGCCCCTCACTGAGCTCAGGACTGTTTGTGTGCTACAAAGTGCAACCACAACATGAAGAAATTCAGCTTTGTTTTGGTTTTTGTTGTGCTCCAGTCCACGGGGTTAAAGGGTTACATGAGAATCTCAGGGCTGTGCTTGTCAAAATAAAGCTGCAGTAATCACTGGCTCTCTGATAATTTCAGAGAAAACCTCAAAAACATAAGCAAGGAAGACACAAAACTCCAAAGGACAACAATGCACTTTCTGTGGGTTTCACTTGGGGTCTGACTCATGCCTTTTGTGTCTTGGGGGTGACTGAGACTGACTGGATTCCCACTGGAATCTGGAGGACCAGGAGGGTTTGACTGTGAGGAGCAATGGTATGGATGCTCTCCCTGCTGTGCTTCCCTGCATCTGCCTGATCCATGAATTCCTAGGAGTACAATCTGCTCAAGGCACAGCTGTTGTGAGGAGCACAAGCCTTGCTCCCACACCAGCCAGGCTCTGACCCTTCCTGACTCAAACCAACCCCACTCTGTTTTTTCCTTCTCTCTGTAGTCAATTTCAAGCCAGAGGGATGACTCAGGTGCCTGCTGACTACCTGTCAACCACCAGCTCCTACAACTATGAACCGCCCCTCCCCGCCGTGGCTCGGGCCAGCACCCTCTCCAAGGTCCCTCCAGCCAAAAAAATAACCTTCTTCAAGAGCGGAGACCCTCAGTTTGCAGGAGTCAAGATGGCCATCAACCAGAGGAGCTTCAAGAGCTTCCACGCGCTCATGGACGACCTCTCCCATCGGGTCCCGCTGCCGTTTGGGGTCAGGACCATCACCACCCCACGAGGAATACACTGCATCAGCGAGCTGGACCAGCTGGAGGATGGAGGGTGCTACCTGTGCTCTGACAAGAAATATGTGAAGCCCATCAGCATCACCTCGGGGGGACACAGACCAGCCCCACCACGGAACGGCCGCCCCTCCAGCAGCGTGAGGAGACAGGCTCAGGAGGGCAAGCTGGAAGATTATTCCACACCTTTTACCCACCACGGTCCCAGAATACCCAAGAAGATCACTCTGGTTAAGAACGGGGAGAGTGGATTTCGGCGCTCCATCATCCTGAACCGCAGAAACGCCCGGAGTTTCAAAACGCTCCTGGATGAGATCACGGAGATCCTGCAGTTCCCGGTGAAGAAGCTCTACACTGTTGATGGGAAGAAGGTAAATGTCTCTGGTGCTGGTCAATCGTTCAAACAGGAGTCATCACGTTCCTTGTGATGCAAATCCTTTAGCTCATGGGTCCAAAAGTTTATCCACGTTACCTTAATCCTTTGGGCTTTGTCACATTAATAGCTTCCCCATTAATTACACAATAGTTTGATGCAGAAGAATCTTGTTCAGCCACTCAAGAACCTCATGCCAAAAATTGTTTGGGGTCAATAGGAGGTTTAATGTTTCGCAGTCAGATACAAACCCCTTCTAGTTATAGTGCTTCTCACCTTTTTTTGGGAGGTGTGTCCCAAGAGAGGTTCAACTTTTCCACACCTGACCACTGGGAATTCAGCAGAATCAGGAGGCCCTTGTGGTTGCACAGTTCCCCACAGAGCAGAGTCCTGCTCATGACGTGGCATCCTCAACAGAGAAAAAATAAGATAACTAATGATTATAAGATAAGGTGATAAGATAACAAACTAATGCATAAAAAATTAGGATTTGAGCAGGATCAAGAGACGCTTTTGTATTGATGAATTAGTGAATCTGCTGTGGGGAGAATTCTTATAATAAATTCAGGGCATGGAAATCCCTTCATTCTTCTGTTCCCAAAGGAATTTCCTGACAAACCTGAGATTCTCTTGGCTTCTCCTCCATCTCTTTTCAGCTAATTAACATTTACCTCCATTTTATTGAAGGGAACTCATGAGTTATCCCAACTTGTCCTTGTCCCTGCAGTGAATGGAGATTCCCAGCTCCTTTCCCACTTTTCCCACCTTTACAGGGCTGAGTGCCAGCTCCTCAGTGGTAAAAGCACAACAACGACCTGTGGTGTCACTTTCTGAGCCAGGTGACTGAAATGGCCCAGGTTCAAATGACCCATTATCCAGGAGGGGAAAAAATGCAGGAATATTTTGCAATAAACTCCTTTTTACCTGGCACAGGGAGAGGAATGTGCAGTAGGAAGGAGAGAGCGAGGGATAATTTAAGCCATCCTTCCTGGTGGAAGCACTGTGTCTTACCACAGAGTTTACTGCTATTCCCACCAGTCTGGAAAGAGCTTCCAACCAAACCAAATCCTGCTGCCAAAATATGTTATAATCTATGGATAACAAACTTCTTTTGCCACTGATTTCTCCAGTTTTCAAGACTTGGACATAATAATCTTGTGAACTGATAGCAACTTCCCCTTCTTCACTTTCTTGGAATTTTCTCTGATTTCTCAAAATAGAAGTTTTGCCTTCTACTTCTTAGTGCAGTCTTAATGTTCCCCTTGTAATTCCTAAAGGAATTGCCCACAGTTTTCATTCTACCCACTATAAACACCAATATTTTAGGTGGGATATGTGCTAAATATGCACTCTGTAAACACAATATCTTCAGCTCAGTGGTCGTGGAGGTCTTCTCCAACCTTTCCATGTTTTCCATCAGGAGAAATGCGAGTGTGGGTCAAACGCCATCACTTAATCTCTCACAGCCCCTTCAGATTCTATTTTTTTAATATGAAAACTTTCATTACTGTTTTGTCAATAAGGAGTTGATTTTCTATACCTTAATAATTCTGTTTTCACTCCTTTAATTCACCTGCAGAATATTGCAGTGATAGGTGATGAGGGGTCCAATCTCAGCAACATCTTCATCTTCCACATAATTAGGAGATATGTGCTTATTAATACCTTACCTGAGAATCTTTTACAGTCAGTTTTTTGGTCATTATTGATTTTAGTAATTTACCTCTAGCTTTCAAACTGTTCAGTCCTGCTCATTTTACAATCATTCCTATCAGGACTTCCTATTACTTTAGGCTTGGGTGTGAAGCATTTAAACCACAAAAAGCTCACTCTGTCTTGGATTTTCCAATCTTTTTCTTCCACATGGATTCCCTAAACTATCTCTGTTCTTCTTCTAAGTTTTTTTCTCATGGTTCAGCTTCAAGACATCTGTGTCTGATACACAGTTGGTTTTGTCTGAGTTTTCACTAGATATAACTATTCATTGAGGAGTAAAAATTGTGAATTCAATTCACAATTTTGAGCTTTCCTGAAATAACCTCCTTACAGTGGTGCTGGAGTTTGATTTTAGCTGCACATCTTGCCTTTATACTTAAATTTGCATTTTCTGTTAAAGGCAATGGAAAGAAGCTTCCATTTTTCCATGATCATTGAAATGTACCTGGATATTTCATATTTCTTGGGTATTTCCTTTTTTCTCGCATTATTCTCTCTGAAGAATAATTCAAATTTGTTTTAAATAATTTTGTAACCTTCTTTGATTCCAATTATCTATGTAATTTTTTTCCCCCATGACTTAGCACAGAGGTCTTTGTAGGAAAGAAGGCTGGGACTGAGTGGAAGAGTAACTTTTGATATTTATTCCCATATTTTGAGAGATTGGCAGAATAATTCCTAAGCAATGCATCTGGACTACTGATGGATTGACTTCATATTTGTCTGGCTCAGAATAAAATAGTTCACAGCATTTAATAGCAGGTTCACAATGTCTCTTTTTCAGCCAGTTTTTCCTTGAATTCTTGAAAACCAAACACCAAAAAAAGGGAAAAATCTCCTGTCCTACATGTTAATCAGTCTTCCATCATGAAGAGATGTTCATAGACCTCAGAGTGTTTGCTCTCCAGTCTTCTTTTGTTTCTTTTATTACTGTAATTCCAGATCTAAACTTAAATACTAAAATGAGTTAAATCACCTCTGTCCCAGTGGCTCTGGGACATTTTAATATTTTTACCATTTCATTGAGCAAATTCAGGACAATTCAAAATTACAAATCTTGATGTGAATATAAACTTAGACACACATGGAACAGTCTTGGGTTTTTTTTCATTACATTGAGTGTTGATTTGAGAAAGCAGAGAAAAGTGATTCTTTTCTTTTGTAGTCCACAATTTTTTCCAGTAAACCTCTGAGTTTAATTCAATCAGAACTCAAATTTCAATCGTAGAATCTGAGAATTTTAAAGCCCTGATTCCCAGGGAAGTACATTTAGTTTCCATCTATTGGAATTTACATATTTTCATTTTCATTCTAACTCCTGAAGCCTTGAGTGAAGTGAAACCAGTATTTTTAATCCTAAATGTCAAACAGATTTCCTACTAGGAAATCCTAGTCCTGCTGAAGAAGGTAGGTGTGAAGTGTTTGAACACTCATTTCATCACGGAAAATTGTCCATTTTCCAAATTAACCAGGAGTTTTCTTGCTTAGAAATTTGATGACTATGGGACTAGAGAAAAATTTAATTCAATTTTAGGTAAGCAAAATCAGTTAAATTTTCAGCAAGAAAAGAAGTGTAAATCGTAAAGGTTTTTTTCAGGTCAAGCCACTTGTTGGTGTTTTCCAGGTGATTAACTGGAAATAATTGGATTAACTGCCCAAATTGAGAAATTTGTTATTTAGGTTAACATCGACATGGAATTAACTGGCCAGTGAAACTCTGTTCACATTTTCCCCCTAAAATATAGACAATCCTGGACATAACTCATTAATTCATCTAAATCTGATTGTCTTACGAGGAGTTTGGGATGGGGGGGGGGCATTAATCTTTATTAATTATAGAACATGGGAAGACTAACTGAGATTAGTAAATTAAGCCAGGCCTAAATTACAGATATTTGGATATTGGCAAACACAAGTATGGGACTTTACATCCATTAACTGATGAGACTGTTGGAAATCACATATTTCCTTTTTTACTGAGAACATCAGTTCTGCACTAAAAAAAAGAACCAGGTGTGCAGATATCTCAATAAAAAGAATAATTGTAGGTCATCTTCTCCATCAAATGACCTTTTGACTCCATTCTGGGAAGTTTTTATACCACATAGTGGGTTTTCTTCCTCGTGGTCTAAACCACAGGAATGCACCTCTGTTCAGATCCCCACCGCCCGTCCCTGGAGAGGGAAGGATGTCTCTGGGGGCAAAGAGACAAGGATCACAGAGAGGGCAGAAATCCTCCCAGGCTGTAAGAAATGACGTGTAGGATGATGAGGCAGCGACAGAGGATTTCCCTTGCAAATGGCAATTATCCAGGGCCCACCAGATGAACGGTCATTAAGACTTCGTTAAGTCACAGGAACCCAGCACCATGACTGTGTCCAGGCACAGATGTCCTGATTTCTGAATCACTAGGCCTTCCTTTTACTGGCTGCCCTAAATCAAAACAAAAACCAAACCAAAATTTTCCTTAAAAATCCAGCATTCCTCCTAACATGGCGTTTGAAACCACAATGTGAGATGGCAAATAGTCTACATAGTTTATGGCTACTGGTGGCAATTACCAAGAGCAGCTCAAATGGGATTTATCAGCCCTCGAAAGAGTTTTCCAGGGGATGTGGCCAGTTTTTTGTTTGTTGGAGTGAGGCCAAGGCTGAGATGTTTTTTTGTTTGGGCGCACTCAAGGCTGACCGTAAGTTGTTACATGTAATGAGTGAATCTGATCCGGTTTTGCTCTGTGGAAAGGTCGAGTGGAAGACCAGAAAGACTCGATTTTGCCTCAGCTCCTGCAAGTGAAAACGCTGCAGAAGGAGCACTCTGTGCCACCGAATTTCCTTGGCAGATCAGAGAATTGTTGTGTGGGTTAATCGGGGAGGGATCATGAGTTAAGGAATGTTTCCTCAGGCACCACCAACTGGAGACTGTAAAGGATTAGTTATTTGAAACTCCTTGGGGTAAGAACCCTCAGTTTTCTCCTGTGTTTGTGTGGAATATGGCACGGGTTGCACTTAGGCAAGACCAACCTTTCTGTGGCAAATCAAGCCATCTTTGACCATGTCCCAGTCTTGGAGAAAGACAGAATGGCCCAAATGAAGTGACTCCTTCCCTGGTGTATCTTCCCAGCCTCCAGCAACCTGTAGGATAAGATCTTCAGCCCAAGCAGCATAATGAGCCCCCACAGCTATTCCAGTAGCCAGGAGGGTTTCAGAGCACAGACACTGGCACCAAATGGCACCATCTGTGGATAATCACACTTTGTAGCACCCAAAATAGAGCCGCATTCCCACAGGGGTGCCCATGTTCAAACCACTTCTCTGAAAAGCTTCCTGGCATGTGTTAACTCCCAGATCTGCCCAGGAATTGCTTGGGAGATTGCCAGTTGATTGAGGCTTTAAATACTCTAAAGACCACTCTAAGAAGTGTGGTAGAAGCAACGCTGCTCCAGTGCCCTGTATCCAGAATTGATTTAACTTAGCTGTAAACACAGAACTTTTATTTTTAGATGTTATTAGCCAACCTGGTGGCCTAACTATTATTACTAAGTAGTTCTTGATAATGACTGTATTTACAGCGACCTAGGGGTGCAAGGCCAGGAAACAGGCTTGTCTGACATATTTCCTGACTCAGATTTACACATCCATAGAGCCATTCCTAGGACATCTGTAGGCTGCCCGCAGGCATCCTCTCGGCCACTCATGTTTGGGCTCTCCCACCAAGATCATCTGTCTTAATGACAGGTGTCATCAGGACCTTGATGGAAATGCAGGAGGAAAACGGGACACACGGAGGCAGATAAGCTGGTTTAAAATGTGGTATGTATATAAACAGTGAGAGAGGAGAGGTGATAATTTGCCTCCGTGGGATCGTTAATTTTCTGGTTGCACGTTGATGTATTCACCGTGACACTCGGTTTCTGTGCTCAGGTATGAAAGATTGCAACAAATTCCAGCCCCTGATCTGGAGCACACCGTTGCTATCAAGCGAGCTGTGCCACTTTTCCACCCACCGTGTGTGTGACTCATGGTCTAAAAACAAACCACAGGTTTCAGGTTTGATATTCTCTGATTCCGTGCCAAAACCACAATGACTCCAACGAGATTTACACAAGCGATCTGTAAACCTCAGCAAAACTTTCCATGAACCTCATCCACAAGAAGATTCATATCCAGGTGTGTTTCGTGAGCCTTTGAGATGCCCTGAGATCATCTGGCCAGGTGCCTTACATGGTAGAGTTAAAGGGACCCCGTGTTTAGTGACTTTCTTATCTGACATGCAACAAACCTGATACTTTCTTATCTAACATGCACCAAATGCAGATGATTCCTTTAGCCTGGGGAGGTTTTGTTCTTTCAGTAATAATGGAGCAAAGTGTAATTGCTTTCTAATCCTTTTGAATTTAATCCAGGGCAAAGACATTATTTCTAATCATGTTATTGGGTATAGGCAATTATCATGGAATCATGGATATATCCTGAGCTGGAAGGGACTCCCTAGGGATCATGCAGTCCAACTCCTGGCTCTGCACAGGACATCCCAAAAATCCCACAATGTGCTTGAGAGTGTTGTCCAAATCCTCCTGGAGCTCTGTCAGCCTCAGTAGTATGACCACTAATATTTCCTAATTTTTTCTAACAGCAATTTAGAAAATTCTACCACTCATTTAACTTGTTCTTGTGGACCTCAATTATACAACCAAATGTTTCTGCCATGCTATGGGTACCTCCTACAACTATTTTTGGTATTTCTGGATTTTCCCCAGAACAAACTGGGCTTTTTTTTAAATGCAAGTGGTTTTGGAAAAAAAAGAAATTGAATTTTTTATAGGTACGATTTTTCACATTTAGGGGTTTTTTTTTCATCTTAAACAAAATTTAGAAAGTACTTGGAGGAAAATTACTTCTATAGTTACTGGCATATAGAAGCTTAGAACTCTGGAAAGATTGTAGACAGTTAAAGAAGGAACAAAACACCCCAGACTTATAAAATGCAGACTTATCAATGCAACAAGGACACAAAAGTGCAAAATAGTAATTTAAACTTGATATAAAAAATCCTGTATGGGGTTTTTTTTTATGAAAAAATGCATTGAGCCAATAAAAACAGCTCTATGTCAGTAACAGGTAAATGGCTAGAAAAAGGTTCATCTGAAAGGTTCATCAAGGTTCATCTGAAAAAGTTGTGTTACAAAATATTTTATGAGATATGTGAAACTTTTCCTGTTGATGGCTCTCTTTACAGTGTACAAAAGGAGCACTAAATAAGAGTGGACTTCAGGAGAGTAAGATTTGTCACCATAATCTCTCTATTTATTCCTTTGCTGATAGAGTACAAAAAATAGCAGAATTCCACCCTCTCCTGGAAAAAGTGTGAATTTTCTGTTAGTACTTTAAGTAGAAATCACTGTTTCATCAAAGAATTTTCAGAGGAAAGTCTGTGGGGATTTTTCATAGGGAAATTAAATTTTACAAATGCAGGCTTGGGAATCTTTAGTCAGTAAAAGGAGAGGAAATAGAAGATTTTTACATTTGCATCAATTTTCTTCTTCTTTTTGGGCCTTGAATTCAAAGGATTCTGCTGCATGCTGCACCTCTTAGCAAGGTGTGGGAAGCAAAAACCTTCCCACTTTTCCTATTTGTACCATGGACTTTGCAAAATGAGAGTGAAACCTGGACTCAGTAACAAAAACAAAACACTCAATTAAACCAAAAACCTCTCTTTGTGCCCAGAGCTTCTGGAACCCACAGATTTTACCCGCAGTGTTTGTGCTAAGAGACATCCAAGATGGCAACACCATGGATCAATTCCCAGTGGATCTGTGAGCTTGATCCAGGAGGGTTTATATCCTCAATCCCAGCTCCTGGAGATTAACTGGAGTATAACTGGAGTATAACTATGCTGCTCTTCCCTCCTTCCCCCACAATTTCCAACTGGAATATCTTCTCATCCAAGATGTAAAGATTCTCCATATGAAAGGAGTAAGTTTTGACAACTTCTAGTCATGGGGAAAAGCTTGAACTCCCAAACTGGATCCTTCCCACTGACTCAGCCACCACAAGGCTGAGCACAAGAACCAAAAGTTTCACATTTTTCAAGGCACGCCAATTTTTAAAATAATCCTGCCCCAGGAGAGGATCAGGGCAGGCTCTCGGGGTGGAGTGGATGTCACTCTGACTCATCATTTTCAAATGCTGGTGTTGGATGGACCAGATTTAATGAGCCCAATGCCAAAGGGGCAGGTGGGGGACTCTGACTTCAATCAGAAGGTGAAAAACATCACCAGCGAAACTTCTCTAGAAAGGCCATCCCCTCTTCTCAGTTGAAATTTGCACCTTTAACAGCAGTTTGCTCTTTCTCTGGCTGCTTCACAGCTTCAACTGTGTCAGACCTAATTTTGAGCTGGCAGGGTGGGTGAGGAGAGAAAAGTCCATCAAAACTTGCATATAAGGCCAGTGCAATGTGGAGATCTCCCAAAATCCATCCAGCACTTTGTGAAGTCCTTGGGAAAGCTCCAAGAATCTTCATCAGGAACCAGCTCATCCTGCACAGGGGCAGGACTGGTGGCACCCCTCACGCAATCAAAACTTCCAAAATGATCCAGACTGGAAATCACTTTTCTTCCCACTTTTATCCTCTTCACTTGTTTCTTAAAAACATTCTTTCTCCATTTCTTTATTTTCCCTATCAATCCTCTTCCTCTTTTCCTATGAGATGTTTCTCTTCTCCTGCTACCCAAGTGATTTTCAACAACCACCGATTTTCTGATTGTTCTGATTGTCACTAGTATTTCTCCAGGAATGATGGAATGTTCATTCAAAGTATTTTCAGAGCAAAACCCAGAATAATTTTTGTTTATGTGAGCAAAGTGTCACACACAAGGAAAAGCCATCCATGAGTACTCCAGGAGTAGCTGCCAGCAGAGCAGTAGCTGCACATGATCTTTGCCTGTGCTTGACTGACAAAGCAGAGCAGGGCATTATTGCATTTTTCCTCTCTCTTTCACATTTTACTTGGCTCTTTGAGCGCTTCATGGCCTTCCAAAACTCTCATTTTTTTCATGCATCTTTGCACTGTGGGCGAACCTGAAAGCTGAACAGGTCATGTCTGTAAAATGCAGAAGATCTTGATGTTTGGAGAAATGTTGGAATGGCAAATTACCTTATATTGCTGTATTTCAGTATATGGAGCACTGGATTTGCCCAAATTCTCATTAAATAAGCATCAAAGAAAGGTGTCAGCTTGTAATTTCTGCTGAACAAACCACCTGCTCTTACAAGAGCCTTAAACACTAAAATCTGCCCTGATTTATCCTTCTTCCTTTGGTAAAAAAAAAGGTTTTGGGATGAGCCTTCCAGTACCTGAAGGGAGCCTGTAAGAAAGATGGAGAGACTTTGGACAAGGACATGGAGGGATAGGACAAGAGGGAATGGCTTCCCACTGTCAGAGGCAGGGATGGATTGGATATTGGGAAGGAATTGTTCCCTGTGAGGGTGTGGCTGGGATGAAATTCCCAGAGAAGCTATGGAATATCTGGATCCCTGGAAGTGTCCAAGGCCAGGTTGGACAGGGCTTGGATCAGCCTGGGATAGTGGGAGGTGTCCCTGCCCATGGCAGGGGCTGGGACTGGATGATCCTTGAAGCCCGTTCCTACCCAAACCATTCCATGATTCCATGTGGATCTGGGGACCTGATATTTAATCTAGTTCAAGAATCCATGTGAGTTTTGATCTGGGAGATGCAAGGGCTGCTGTGTGCTCTCTTCTGGACTAATAATTTGGATGCTACCATTTCCAGAGGACTGGATCTATCTCCATGCAGTATTTCCTCGCTCTAAGTTCAGTAATCACCTCTTGTTCTGTGTTCCTCCTGATAGCAGGGAAGAAAGAGCCTTGTGACCCCTGGTAAGGTTAGAGAAAGGGAGAACAAGTCATGCACTTCCTGATCTCTTCCTCCTCCTTTTCTTCCACTACTTTGCTAATTTGTATGTGGGCAGGGAGTGGCAACACCCCATGATTCACCTTCTGACCACGGATTACCCAGCCACTCCCCAGAAAAAACACTCTCTAATTCCTCCGGTGCAAAGTTTGGGGAAGGGAAGGGCAAATGGGTTCTTTGCATGAATAAAATGCAAAATTCATTATTGTTAAACCACAATACATCAGTTCAGAGCCTGGATGCCTTCAGATTGGACGTGGCACAACCACAAAAGGACAGGGTTTTTCACACTCCAAGGAGGAGTAAATGGGAATGGAAGAGAAAAAGGAGCAGATCGAAGAGCTCTTGGAAAGGAGGCAGTGAGACAGCTCAGGCCATGAACTCAGTCCATTAGCTTGTTCCTCAGTGGGTCTGTTTCCAGCTTTTCCTGTTTCTCCCATGCATCTCCGCACTCCTTTGGAAGGTGGCTTAGTTTACAGACTTGTCCTCTGAACCATGCCTTGCGTTATTTCCACATTCCGTCTAAGTCTCAGATGTCTTTGGTTGGCTGGCAGCCAGCAGAGGCAGAGCAAGGGTGTCTTCTTCTCTCTGCCTTCATCAGAAACTGACATCTGTGTCCAGCTTCTGAGGTGAGCAAGGCTGAGTGGTTCTTCTTTCTCTGGGAAGAGCCAGAGGGTGGCTTGTTCTCCACAACAACCAGCTGCTTCCGTATTTCAGTTTGCTCTGCGTGTTTCTTTGCCATACTTCTGTATAGGTATTGATGGCATTTTATTATTAACTGTGTTGGAGTAGCACCTAGAGGTCCTTGCTGAGATCACAGCAGTCTGTGGGTCCTGCACAGCAAAATTCATGGAGACAATCCATCCTCAATGGATAGCAGCCACATTGGGAAAAAAAGGGGTGTTTCAGAAGAGAGGATGTATTTTCATTTACACCTCATCTGTAGTGACCTTCCCAGTGGAGCTTAATGTCCATAAATCATTTTTATTGGAAAGAACATCAAGCTTTTTTTGTCAATCCATAAATGTCATATCCCATTGGGACTAGGGAGTTCCTCTGGTGAGGGACAATGAATCATACATCATAGAA